>NC_092040.1:46529728-46863041 GCF_003086295.3 Arachis hypogaea
TTTTGGCCCAGAAACACAGAATAGAGCCAGGGGACAAGCAGAGACTCAAGACACATTCTCATTACGCGTAGTTTTTGTTTTAGTTTTGAATCTGAGAGAGAATTCTTCTTCTTCCTCTAGGTTTTCTTTACATTCATAGTTTTTAGAGTTTTATTGCTTTTGCTTTGGATATTGAGAAGAGTCATTACCTCCATTGAAGCTTCATTATTCTAGTTTGTTTCCCTATTCCTTTACTCTTTTTATTGCCCATTAACCCTGTTTGGATAAGTATGTTTATGATTTTGGAATTTATTAATGCAAAGAACTATTTTTACTTTTAATTAATTTTTAGTTATTGTTTATCATGTCTTCCTTTTATTCCCTTTTGAATTCTGTGAAAGTTATATTCATGTTAATGGAGTAGTTTTCTAACTTGATTGGGAGTTGATTAAAAGGAGAACCTTGAGTTTGAATACTCAAGTGTTAATCTTAATTGGAAGTTGTTGGCTGACTCTTTAGTCTCTGACTCTAATCCTTTCTTAAGAAAGGATTAGGACCCGAGCGATACGGTTGCTTGGTTAGTTACTTGACTTTCCCTTATTAAGTAAGGGATGACCAAGTAGAATAATAACCTTTTATTATTACACTTGGAAAAATTCAACAAGGATAGAACTTCCAATTAATCTTCTCCCGATCAAGGCTTTTATTTGAATTATATAAATTCTCTCGTTAATTTCCGCTGCTTAAATTCACTATTATTTATTTTTCTGTTTCTCAAACTCAAAAATTTCTTGGAAAACCTCTTACCAATAAGCTGCACTCTTTTGTCAACTCGTTGGGAGACGACCTGGGACTTATACTCCCAGTATTTTGTTCTTAATTCTATGGCAACTCTTTTCTAAATTGATAAGCGGATTTTAGTCGGTTAAGAACTGTACTTGCAACACTGTTTTCTGTATAAACTCTTAATCGGCCATTTTCCGCCACGTCATTTTTTGGCACCGTTGCCGAGGAGTTGCAACAGTGTGCTAATTTATTGGTTAGAATTTATTTATTTTCATTTTGTTTTATTTTTACCATGAGATTTATGTTTCTTTCATTGAATGACGCGTTCACTGCCTGATCAGAGCTTAGCCGCATTTGATCCTGAAATCGAAAGAACTCTTTCACGTATTAGGCGAGCTCGGCGTTGGTTACCCTCTGAGGGCGGTGAAGTGGTTATTGCCAATTCACCAGTCTTATCTGAGAGCGAATCTGAAGCACCATTTGAGGAGGAAACTAACTCCTCTACTACTGATTCGGTTAATTCACGTGCAGGTAAAATGGCGGAGCCCAAAAGGATCACTTTCCAAGAAGCAGGAGCTCCAAACTTTACACTGCAACCATATCAAGTGCGTTACCCAAATCTGGTTGTAGATTTTGAACTAAAGACTGCACTAATCAACTTGATACTAAGTTTCATGGCTTACCTGCTCAGGAGCCTATAAAGCACCTCAGGGATTTTCAGACAGCTTGTTCTACTGTTAGGCATCACGGTGCAGATGAGACTTCTATTCTGCTAACCGCCTTCCCGTTTTCTCTTGAGAGAAAGGTGAGGGAGTGGTACTACACTCAACTTGAAGCAGTTGTTACTAACTGGGATACGCTCAGGAGAGAATTCTTAGAAAAATACTTTCCAACTGAAGTTACTGATAGATTGAGGAAAGAAATTTCCTGCATTATTCAAGGAAAATTAGAGACTCTTTATGAGTATTGGGAGCGCTTCAATAACCTCCTAGATGCATGCCCCTATCACATGACTGACAAGTTGGTGTTGATCAGCTACTTCACACAAGGCATGAAGCCTCAGAATAAGACTACATTGGATGGTGCGAGTAACGGTTCTCTGAAAAAGTACAAGACCGTGGAGGAAGTGTGGCAACTTATCAGTGACCTAGCTGACTCCGCTCGGAATCACAGGCACAGGAACAACCATACCAAGGCTGTTGCAGAGGTTTCCTCTAGCGCCGAGACTACGGCTCTCACACAGAGTCTATGTGAGATGACCAACCTACTAACACAGATACATCTGAGCTAGCAACAATCTCAACCCCCATCACCACAACATAGTCAACAACATGTTCCTCAGAGAGTATGCGGAATATGTGCTGATTATAGTCATTACACTGATGAGTGTCCATAGCTCCAACATGAGGACAACACCTTGGCAGCTACTCACAATTTCTATGACCGCCTGAATCAAGGATACTATCAACAAGGTGGCAACTAGCTATAACCAAGGTAGGAACTTTAACCAAGGTTGGCAAGACAACTCCAACCAAGGGTAGAGAGATAATTCCAACCAAGGCTGGAGGGACAACCATAATAGAGGAGGCAGAGACAACCAAGGAAATCAGAGGTGGAATAATAATAACAACCAGCAAAACTGGTATCAGCAGAATCCTCCCTATCAACAGTAGAACCAGAACCAGCCTTGCAGAGCACCTCACCTAAGGCAGTCCCAAGCGTCTCAGCAGACCCCTCAGATTACTTACCCCCCCCCCTTCTTCTTCTAATGATGAATTGCTTCAGTCCAATGAGTAAAGACAAAAGGCCATGGAGAGCACACTTAACTCCACCTTAAACGGTCTGACCTCAGCTGTACAAGCTCTTGCCTCACAGATTGGATCAATGAACACTCCCAACAAGCAGCCTTCAAGCTCCAGTGGAATTCCTTCTCAACCCTTATCCAACCCCAAGGGTGGCATCAATGCCATCACCTTGAGATCCGGAACCACACTGCAAGAGAGGAATCATGAGGAGCCAAAGCCACAAGAACACGCCCAGCTGAGGACATGGTTGAAGTGGAGGATGTTGAAGAGGAAGATGAAGTACGAGACATGGTTGAAGAAGAAGCAACTCAACCAGAGAATGGCGCACCAGAAGAAGCTAAAGCTACCAGAGACGCCATCCCTATTCCATTTCTACACCTTGCAAGGAAGCCCAAAAAGCGGATGGAACTCAATCCCAAAATAATAGAAATCTTCAAAAAGGTTGAGGTAACTGTTCCCCTTTTTGATGTTATTCAACAAGTACCTAAATATGCGAAGTTTCTAAAGGATTTGTGCATGCATAAGGATAAGATTAATGAATTAGAAACTATTCCTTTAGGTAGTTCCATATCTGCTTTAGTGGGGGGTATACCTGAAAAATGTAGTGACCCAGGTCCATGCATGGTTAACTGTACCATTGGAGGTGTAATATTTTATAACTACATGTGTGATTTAAGAGCATGCATGAGTATTATGCCTTTGTCTATATATGATGCTTTGAGACTCCCTCCCTTAAAAAGGTCGACAACTCGTTTTGTGTTAGCAGATAAAAGCATTATTACAGTGGTTGGAATTTGATGCCAGGGCATTTTGGCCAGTTTCACTGACCTTTTCTTCACTGTTTTTAAGGTAGTTTCATGCATTTTCTTAGGAAATAAGCTAGTTTTGGGTAGAATTTCACTTACTTCTTGATTCAAGTATACATTGTGCACTTTACATGATTTCATGAGGATTTTGCATGAATTATATGATAAATTGGATGATGCATGATCCCATTATTAAAAGCAAGACTTTGATGCACTCTGTTTGTTTGATTTCAGGCAAAAAGAAGCAGAAAAGAGCCACGTTAGTGGCTACGTTAGTTACACTAACGTGGGCACTAACGTGGAAGGAAAGAAAGTTGGAACATTAGTGGCATTAACTTTGAAGAAAGGAAATGGAGCCAACGTTAGTGACACTTAACATTATCACTAACGTTGGACCAAGCTCATAAGTGGCCACGTTAGAGTCCACGTTAGCTTAGTTAACGTGGCCTCTAACGTTAAAAGGGGGAAGGAAGCCAACGTTAGTGACATTCAACATTGTCACTAACGTTGGCCTAAGTGCAAAATGCAACGTTAACTCCCATGTTAACTTGGTTAACATGGGAGCTAACGTAAGAGGAAAGGATTGTCGACAATGTTAGTGACACCTAACATTGTCACTAACGTTGAAAGCAACCACACAACCCCCAAGGAAGCCACGTTAATTTCCACGTTAACTTAGTTAACGTGGAAGCTAACGTGGATGAAAGAAGGTTATGGCCAATGTTAGTGACACTCAACATTGTCACTAACGTTGGAAGGAGCCACACAAGCCACAATGAGCCACGTTAACTCCCACGTTAACTCAGTTAACGTGGAAGTTAACGTGGGCAAAAGTCCCACCTGGCAGCCTGACCATGCCTTCCTCAAACATGCATAACTTGAGCCACAAAGCTCCAAATGAGGTGATTCCAATGGCATTGGAAAGTATGATTCCAAAGCTTTCCAAGCATATATGGCACTACATGGTTGACACTAAAGTTGAGGGAGTAAACCTGCCCCGAAAGTGCAATGATGAACATGGTATCAACCTGATTTAAGGCCAACTGACCTCTTCACCTTCCAAGAAGTATAACTCGAGTTGTAGAGCTCCAAATGATGCGCTTCCAAAGGCATTGGAAAGTAGACATCCAGGGATTTCCAAAAATATATAATAGTATGGGGTGGACACTAAGTTTGAGCTTCAAATACGGGAAATCGCTGGCATTATTGAGACTCAACATTTTCATTAACGTTGGCGACCATGCCAGCGACCATGTCCACTTCAAAGGTGCATTACTTGAGCTAAAGAGGTCCAATTGAGGTGATTCCAGTTGCGTTAGAAAGATGACATTCAGAGCTTTCCAACGATATATAATAATCTATAGTGGGCATGAAATTGGAGCACAAACAAGAGGCATCTTTTAAGCCCCAAAAACACCAACTGGGCAGCAAGTGCAACGTTAGCCATAATAACTTTAGCACTAACGCCACACTTAGCGTTAGTGTGGCTAACTTTAGCACTAACTTTAGCACCTGGACCTCAACTTGACTCACTTCTCTCTCAAGTCCACTTCAAAGCCCAAGCAAGCAAGCCCACAATTGTCAACCAATCAAGACTACAAGAAGCATCTAGAATAGGAATTTTCATTTAATTGTAATTTGCTTTTAATTTCATTTTGTAATTGAGGGGAGCCTATATAAAGGCCTTAGTCTTTACATTGAAAGCATTCTGGAATGGGGGATTGACGAGGGGTCTTCGGACTCCCCCCCCTTCACACACCATCTTTGATTTTGATTTCTAGAGCTATGAACAACTAAACCCCTTTCATTGGGTTAGGGAGCTCTGTTGTAATTTGATGGATAAATACTAATTTTCTTATTCTTCTTCTATCTTTCCTTTTGATTTTACTTGAAAGCTTTCGATCTTCATCTAATTGGATAGTTATCTTGGAAAAGAAGCTATTCAAACATGGATCTCTTTGGATCCTTGAAAGAGGAATGAAAAGATTAGCTAGAAATGCTTTCTCATGCTGGACCAAATTGAGTGTGGATGGGTATGTGGCTATAACCCTCTAAGCATTTGATTTGGGAAGTGCACGTGGTATAATCAGTGACCACACTTCATCTCTTCTCATGAGCAATTGACCAAGGAATTGGCTATTGATCAAGATTTGAGAGATTGAATTGCAAGAAATTGTGATTCAATCACTTAAGATTGCCAAGGAGATCAATGAGTGCATTGATTGAGGAAGAGATGAAAATGAAATTGATCCGGAGAATGCAACATCTCCTAAGCCTAATGAACTCCCCATTTCTGATCTTACCCATTCTCTTTAATTTCTGCAATTTACTTTTATGAGCAATTCTCCCATTCCCATTTACAATTCTGCAATTTACTTTCAGTCATTTACTTTCACGCCATTTTAATTTCTGCAATTATCAACTGTATTCATGGATTCGCTCAACTAGAACACTCCTCTAATTAAAGTTACTTGATCAATCAATCCCTGTGGGATTCGACCTCACTCTATTGTGAGTTTTTACTTGACGACAAATTCAGTACACTTGCCGAATGGGAATTTGTTGAGAGACAAGTTTTACCCCGATCAAGTTTATGGCGCCGTTGCCGGGGATTGATTGTGCATCGACAATGATTAAATTAGAGGATCACTAGATTGAGTATTTTTATTTTGTTTGCTTTAATTTTCTGTTTAAGTAATTTACTTTCTGTCTTAGTTAATTTCTTTCCTTCACCCTGTTTCTTAGTTTTTCTGTGTTATTTACAATTCAGTTCACTAACCCACTAACTGTTTGTGATATTGCCTCACTGGGAATTTCCTCATCTGTGACAATGGAGATTCCAATTTCTTTTGGTGATTATTGTTTGAGACAGAGCTTTCTGTAGGAAAGAAACGAGCATCCATCATCTTTTGGTGATTATTGTTTGAGACAGAGCGCATCCATCATCTTTTGGTGATTATTGTTTGAGACAGAGCTTTCTGCAGGAAAGAAAGGAGCATCCATCATATTTTAGGCAATCAAATTTCATGGGAAACTCTCCACCACCCCATAATGATTCACTTTACTATGCTCATGGTGGGTGGGAGTATCAAGAACATGAAATGGGGTACTTTCCAGAGCCACAAAATGATCCATATTTTGGTGAAATTGATCACTACTCAAGTTATGGCTGGGAAGATCATAATCAAAGAGATTTCACTCATTCATACCCCATTCATCAAGAGCCATCACCTCTCAATTATACAACCTCACCTCCAAGTTTTACATGCCTAAATTCTTCATCACTTGATTATGCCTCAACACAAAGTCCATACAAGTCATCCCATCAATCACACAACTCATTCCACACCCCTCAGCACAACTTCACCACAACACATCCATGTCACCAAGATTATTCTCAACCTTCATACATAGAAATACATAGAAAACTCGTGGAAAGATACACACGACCCCAATCCTGGAAAGAAATCATCCTCAAGAAGATGAATGGGCCCTTAGAGCAGACAAGGGGGAACTTAGAACCATCAAACAGTGAGAATGAAGACCAATTTGTGGGTGAGGAAGTGGAAAAACAAGAACAAAAGGTCCCTGTGTCAAGTGAAATTGCAATAAAAGATGAGGAACATGCGAACTCACTCCCAAAAGACACAATGCAACATCATGTAGAAGAAAGGGAGGAAGTCAATCAAGAGAGTCCACACTACTCCAATAAAACAGAGAGTTGCATAGAGGGTGAGTTCATTGAACCACCAATTCAAGAAGTTCTTGATGAAGATGTTGCTCCAACCCTCATACGACACCCAAGTACTGAAACTAAGGTGGTGAAGGCAATCAACATGAGCACTAAAAAGAGGATGGTGACCAAGAAAAGAAGGACAATATCCATGAAGAAGAAAAGGTCAACCAAAAGCCATCCCACCCCTACCCCATCAAGCAAGTTTACACAAGCTAACAACAGAAGAAGGCTTGCTGGAGAGAGGCACTCAAAACAAGGGGCATTAACTGGCTTGTCTTTCCTCTTGAGGTCATTCCTCTTAACAAACTGGAAGAAGAGGAAGAAAGTCATGAACAACATGTCAAGCTAATGACATTAAAAAAGCACTTGTTGGGAGGCAACCCAACCGTAGGTAACATTTCCTTGCTTTGCTTAGTTTGCTTTCAATAATTTGGCATATGATTGCATTCTAAGTTTGGTGTTGCTATGCAACAATTTGATTTTCAATCTTCACTGGGTACTTGCAACATTCTAAATTGATAGTGGCACACTAAGTTTGGTATTGCCACTTAACTTTCAAGCAAGTACCATGCCAACATCACTTATTAATGCAATCAAAATGTCTCTGTTTGTATCTCTTGTGTCTTTATTGTATCCTTAACCTTGCTTGCTGAAACACATGCATACTCACACTTCATTCTAAGACATTCATGATCCATCATGGACCCCATCACCACTGTTTTAATTGTTGCTTGAGTATAAGCAATCATTCTATGTCTGGTGTGGGAAGGGGAAGAATAGGAGGAAAAGGGCAACAACAATGAAGATAAAATACAAGGTGGTAAAGTTCCTTTCTCCTCTTACTTATTTTCAGCACTTTAATTTGCATGATTGTCTTCTAAGTTCTTTGTATGTATGTGTGCTTGCTCCTTGTGAATAAGCATGCCAGTTATGTCTTTTAAACATTTTATTGATTAAGGCTGTGTTTTCTAGTCTGAATGTCATTACTGCATCCTTACTTTGCTTACTTGTATGCTTGTCCCTTTTGAATCAAATGAAAAGAGAATGAGTGTTTCATAAAAGACCAGAGTGGAGTTCATACTAAGTTCCTAAGTTTGTGGTGTGGTAATAAGTTGGCTAAGTTGGTTCAACCACAAGGTGGAGGACAACTATCTGTCATGAATACTATGCTGGAGACACACCCCATGAGACTAACTAAATAAGAAGATCCTAAGAAGAAAAAGGGAAAGAACAATAAAGGTTGAAAAACAAAAGAAAAAGAGTAAGCAATAAGGCTAGGCACCAATGGTTTTGAGCTTAAGGCATGTGTCTGTGGTGCTCATGTGTGAGGGATCTACTTGGATGAATAAGCTCTTTGGGGTGCCTTATGGTGGACGAAATTGTGATTGCCCTCTTTGTATTTGCATGAGATTTATTTAATGGCTCTTTGGCATATGTGATCACAACTACGTTCAACTTAACCAGCAAGTGTACTGGGTCATCCAAGTAATACCTTACGTGAGTAAGGGTCGATCCCACAGAGATTGTTGGTATGAAGCAAGCTATGGTCACCTTGCAAATCTCAGTCAGGCGGATTCAAGGATAATTGGATTATTAGTTTAAATTTGATTAATGGAATAAATAGAAAATAAAAAGGGATAGAAATACTTATGTAAATCAATAGTGGGAATTTCAGATAAGTGTGTGAAGATGCTGTGCTCCTCTCGTATCTCTACTTTCTTATTACATTCATCCAATCCTTCCTACTCCTTTCCATGGCAAGCTGTATGTAGGGCATCACCGTTGTCAATGGCTACATCCCATCCTCTCAGTGAAAATGTTCCTATGCTCTGTCACAGCATGGCTAATCATCTGTCGGTTCTCAATCAGGTTGGAATAGAATCCCTTGATTCTTTTGCGCTTGTCATCACGCCCAGCCTTCAGGAGTTTGAAGCTCGTTACAGTCATTCAATCCCAGAATCCTACTCGGAATACCATAGACAAGGTTTAGACTTTCCGGATCCTCATGAATGCCGCCATCTATCTAGCTTATACCACGAAGATTCTGTTGGGGAATCTAAGAGATATGCGCCCGGCCTAGAGTAGAACGGAAGTGGTTGTCAGTCACGCGCGTTCATAGGTGAGAATGATGATGAGTGTCACGGATCATCACATTCATCAAAGTTAAGTGTAACGTATATCTTGGAATAAGAATAGAAGAGAATTGAATAGAAAGTAATAATAATTGTATTGAAACTTGAGGTACAGCAGAGCTCCACACCCTTAATCTATGGTGTGTAGAAACTCCACTGTTGAAAATACATAAGTAAAAGGTTCAGGCATGGCCGAATGGCCAGCTTTCTCCATGATCAAGAGACCGAATAGTCAAAAGATTAAACTGTCAAAAGATGTCTAATACAATAGTAACTTATCCTATTTATACTAGACTAGCTACTAGGGTTTACATGAGTAAGTAATTGATGCATAAATCCACTTCCGGGGCCCACTTGGTGTATGCTTGGGTTGAGCTTGATCTATCCACGAGTTGAGGCTTTTCTTGGAGTTGAACTCCAAGTTATAACGTCTTTTGGGCGTTCAACTCCGGATCATGACGTTTTTCTGGCGTTTAACTCCAGACAGCAGCATGTACTTGGCGTTCAATGCCAAGTTACGTCATTAATTTCCGAATAAAGTATGGACTATTATATATTGCTGGAAAGCTCTGGATGTCTACTTTCCAACGCCGTTGAGAGCGCGCCAATTATAGTTCTGTAGCTCCAGAAAATCCATTTCGAGTGCAGGGAGGTCAGATTCCAACAGCATCAGCAGTCCTTTTGTCAGCCTTTTTCAGAGTTTTGCTCAAATCCCTCAATTTCAGCCAGAAATCACCTGAAATCACAGAAAAACACACAAACTCATAGTAAAATCCAGAAATGTGATTTTAACATAAAAACTAATGAAAACATCCCTAAAAGTAGCTTGAACTTACTAAAAACTACCTAAAAACAATGCCAAAAAGCGTATAAATTATCCGCTCATCACAACACCAAACTTAAATTGTTGCTTGTCCCCAAGCAACTGAAAATCAATTAGGATAAAAAGAAGAGAATATACTATAAATTCTAAAATATCAATGAATATTAATTTAATTAGATGAGCGGGACTTGTAGCTTTTTGCTTCTGAACAGTTTTGGCATCTCACTTTTTCCTTTGAAGTTTAGAATGATTGGCTTCTCTAGGAACTTAGAATTTCGGATAGTGTTATTGACTTTCCTAGTTAAGCATGTTGATTCTTGAACATAGCTACTTATGAGTCTTGGCCGTGGCCCTAAGCACTTTGTTTTCCAGTATTACCACCGGATACATAAATGCCACAGACACATGACTGGGTGAACCTTTTCAGATTGTGACTCAGCTTTGCTAGAGTCCCCAGTTAGAGGTGTCCAGAGCTCTTAAGCACACTCTTTTTGCTTTGGATCACGACTTTAACCACTCAGTCTCAAGCTTTTCACTTGGACCTTCATGACACAAGCACATGGTTAGGGACGGCTTAATTTAGCCGCTTAGGCCTAGATTTTATTTCCTTGGGCCCTCCTATCCATTGATGCTCAAAGCCTTGGATCCTTTTTACCCTTGCCTTTTGGTTTTAAGGGCTATTGGCTTTTTCTGCTTGCTTTTTCTTTTTCTTTCTATTTTTTTTCGCCAGTTTTTTTTTCTCGCAAGCCTTTGCTTTTTCACTGCTTTTTCTTGCTTCAAGAATCAATTTCATATTTTTTCAGATCATCAATAACATTTTTCTTTGTTCATTATTCTTTCAAGAGCCAACAATTTTAACAACAAGATCAAAAATATGCACTGTTCAAGCATTCATTCAGAAAACAAAAAGTATTGTCACCACATCAATATAATTAAATTAAATTCATGGATAAATTTGAAATTCATGTACTTCTTGTTCTTTTGAATTAAAACATTTTTCATTTAAGAGAGGTGAAGGATTAATGGAATTTATTCATAGCTTTAAGACATGGTTACTACATACTAATGATCATGAAATAAAGACACAAAACATAGATAAACACAACATTAAAAACCAAAAAACAGAAAGAAATAAGAACAAGGAATGAATCCACCTTTAGTGGAGTCTTCTTCTTGAAGGACCAACAATGTCCTTAAGCTCTTCTATGTCCCTTCCTTGCCTTTGTTGCTCCTCCCTCATTGCTCTTTGATCTTCTCTTATTTCATGGAGAATGATGGAGTGCTCATGATGTTCCACCCTTAATTGTTCCACATTGTGGCTCAAATCTTCTAAGGAGGTGTTGAGTTGCTCCCAATAGTTGTTGGGAGGAAAGTGCATCCCTTGAGGCATCTCAGGGATTTGTTGATGATGAGCTTCCTCATGCATCTCTTGAGAACCGTGAAGGATCTCTCTTGCTTGCTCTATCCTCTTCTTGGTGATGGGCTTATCCTCTTCAATGGAGGTGTCTCCTTCTATGATAACTCCAGCTGAGTAACATAGATGGCAAATAAGGTGAGGAAAAGCTAGCCTTGCCATGGTGGAGGGCTTGTCGGCTATTTTGTAGATTTCATTGGAGATGACCTCATGAACTTCTACTTCCTCTCCAATCATGATGCTATGAATCATGATGGCCTGATCCACAGTAACTTCAGATCGGTTGCTAGTAGGAATGATGGAGCGTTGAATGAACTCCAACCATCTTTTAGCCACAGGCTTGAGGTCCAGTCTTCTTAGTTGAACTGGCTTGCCTTTGGAGTCTATTCTCCATTGAGCTCCTTCCACACATATGTCCATTAGGACTTGGTCCAACCTTTGATTAAAGTTGACCCTTCTAGTGTAGGGGCGTTCATCTTCTTGCATCATGGGCAAGTGAAACGCCAACCTTACATTTTCCGGACTAAAATCTAAGTATTTCCCCCGAACCATTGTGAGATAATTCTTTGGATTCGGGTTCATACTTTGATCATGGTTCCTAGTGATCCATGCATTGGCATAGAACTCTTGAACCATTAAGATTCTGACTTGTTGCATGGGGTTGGTTAAGACTTCCCAACCTCTTCTTCGGATCTCATGTCGGATCTCCGGATACTCATTTTTCTTGAGCTTGAAAGGGACCTCAGGGATCACCTTCTTCTTTGCCACAACATCATAGAGGTGGTCTTGATGGCTTTTGGAGATGAATCTTTCCATCTCCTATGACTCGGAGGTGGAAGCTTTTGTCTTCCCTTTACCTTTTCCGGCCTTAGGTGCCATTGATGGTAGTGGAAAACAAAAAAGATTGTGCTTTGACCACACACCAAACTTAAAATATTGCTCGTCCTCGAGCAATAGAAGAAAGAAGAGAAGAAGAAGAAGAAGAAGAAGAAGAAGAAGTAAAAGAAGAAAATATGGTAGAGGGGAAGAGATGTAGGTTCGGCCTAGGTGAAGAAGAAGGGGTTGTGTTGTGTGAAAATGAAGTAGAATGGAAGGGTATATATAGGGAGAGGGGGTAGTGTGTATTCGGCCATTTAGGGTGGGAATGGGTGGGAAAATGTTTTTGAATTTTTGAAAGTAGGTGGGGTTTATGGGGAAGAGTGGATGGATGTGAGTGGTGAAGGGGGTGATTGGGAAGAGGAATTGAGGTGATTGGTGAAGGGTGTTGGGAAGTGTGACATGGGGAAGAGTAATCACAAAAATAGGATTAGGAGGTAAGGTAGGAATATAGTAGGTGGGGATCCTGTGGGGACCACAGATCCTGAGGTGTCAAGGAATTCCATCCCTGCACCAAATAGGCATGTAAATTGCCTTTGCACACCATTCTGGTGTTTAAACGCCCATTGGTGCACGTTCTGGGCGTTCAACGCCCATGTAAAGCATGTTTCTGGCGTTGAACGCCAGTTTCATGCTTGTTACTGGCGTTCAGCGCCAGCTTTTCTTCTCTAGGCACATTCCTGGCGTTCAGCGCCAGAATGTTGCTTGTTTCTGGCGTTCATCGCCAGAATGATGCTCTGTTCTGGCGTTGAACGCCGGCCAGATGCATCTTACTGGCATTGAATGCCAGCCTGTGCGTCCTCCAGGGTGTGAATTATTTCTTCTACTATTTTTTATTCTGTTTTTAATTTTTATGATTTTTTCGTGACTCCTCATGATCATGTACCTAATAAAACATAAAATAACAATAAAATAAAAATTAGATAAATAAAATTGGGTTGCCTCCCAACAAGCGCTTCTTTAATGTCAATAGCTTGACAGTGGCTCCCATGGAGCCACAAAGGTGATCAGGTCAATGTTGTATAGTCCCAACACCAAACTTAGAGTTTGGATATGGGATCTTAACACCAAACTTAGAGTTTGGTTGTGGCCTCACAACACCAAACTTAGAGTTTGACTGTGGGGGCTCTCCTTGACTCTAAACTGAGAGAAGCTCTTCATGCTTACTCGCTTTTGTCACAGAGGGATGGCCATGTGCCTTAAACACAACGTAGTCCCCATTCAATTGAAGGACTAATTCACCTCTGTTGACATCTATCATAGCTCCTGCTGTGGCTAGGAAAGGTCTTCCAAGGATGATGCATTCATCTTCTTCCTTCCTAGTGTCTAAGATTATGAAATCAGCAGGGATGTAAAGGCCTTCAACCTTTACTAAAACGTCCTCCACTACTCCATAAGCTTGTCTCAATGATTTGTCTGCCAATTGTAATGAGAACAAGGCAGGTTGTACCTCAATGATCCCCAGCTTCTCCATTACAGAGAGTGGCATAAAATTTATCCTTGACCCCAGATCACATAGAGCCTTTTCAAAGGTCATGGTGCCTATGGTACAAGGTATTAAGAACTTGCCAGGATCTTGTTTCTTTTAAGGTAGAGTTTGCTGAATCCAGGTATCTAGGTCATTAATGAGCAAGGGAGGTTCACTTTCCCAAGTCTCATTACCAAACAACTTGGCATTCAGCTTCATGATAGCTCCTAAATATTGAGCAACTTGCTCTCCAGTTACATCTTCATCCTCTTCAGGGGAAGAATAGTCTTCAGAGCTCATGAATGGCAGAAGGAGATTTAATGGAATCTCTATGGTCTCTGTATGAGCCTCAGATTCCTTTGGATCCTTAATAGGAAATTCCTTCTTGCTTGAGGGGCGTCCCAGGAGGTCTTCCTCACTAGGATTTTCGTCCTCCTCCTCCCTTGTGCATTCGGCCACATTGATCACATCAATGGCCTTGCACTCTCCTTTTGGATTCTCTTCTGTATTGCTTGAGAGAATACTGGGGGGAGTTTCAATGACTTTCTTACTCAGCTGGCCCACTTGTGCCTCCAGATTTTTGATGGAGGATCTTGTTTCATTCATGAAACTGAAAGTGGCCTTTGACAGATCAGAGACTATATTGGCTATATTAGAAGTGTTTTGTTTGGGATTCTCTATCTGTTATTGAGGAGATGATGGATATGGCTTGCTATTGCTCAGCCTATTGCGTCCACCATTGTTAAAGCCTTGTTGAGACTTTTGTTGATCCTTCCATGAGAAATTTGGATGATTTCTCCATGATGAGTTATAGGTGTTTCCATAAGGTTCACCTATGTAATTAACCTCTGCCATGGCAGGGTTCTCAGGATCATAAGCTTCTTCAGAAGCTGCCTCTTTAGTACTGTTGGATGCATGTTGCCATCCATTCAGACTTTGAGAGATCATGTTGACCTATTGAGTCAACACTTTGTTCTGAGCCAATATGGCATTCAGAGCATCAATTCCAAGAACTCCTTTCTTCTGAGGTATCCCATTATTCACGGAATTCCTCTCAGAAGTGTACATGAATTGGTTGTTTGCAACCATGTCATTGAGTTCTTGAGCCTCTTCAGGCGTTTTCTTTAGGTGAATAGATCCACCTGCAGAATGGTCCAATGACATTTTCGAAAATTCAGACAGGCCATAATAGAATATATCTAATATGGTCCATTCTGAAAACATGTCAGATGGACATCTTTTGGTCAGCTGCTTGTATCTTTCCCAAGCTTCATAGAGGGATTCACCATCTTTTTGTTTAAAGGTTTGAACATCCACTCTCAGCTTGCTCAGCTTTTGAGGAGGAAAGAATTTATCCAAGAAGGCAGTGACCAGCTTATCCCAGGAGTCCAGGCTATCCTTGGGTTGTGAATCCAACCATATTCTAGCTCTGTCTCTTACAGCAAAAGGGAAAAGCATGAGTTTGTAGACTTCAGGATCAACTCCATTCGTCTTTACAGTCTCACAGATCTGCAAGAACTCAGTTAAAAACTGATAAGGATCTTCAGATGGAAGTCCATAAAACTTGCAGTTTTGTTGCATTAAGGCAACTAGCTGAGGTTTCAGCTCAAAGTTGTTGGCTCCAATGGCAGGAATGGAGATGCTTCTTCCATCAAACTTGGACGTTGGCTTTGTAAAGTCACCAAGCATTCTCCTTGCATTATTATTATTTTTGGCTGCCATCTCCTTCTCTTGTTCGAAAATTTCTGAAAGGTTGTTTCTGGATTGTTGTAATTTAGCTTCTCTTAATTTTCTCTTCAGAGTCCTTTCAGGTTCTGGATCAATTTCAACAAGAGTGCCTTTATCCTTGTTCCTGCTCATATGAAAGAGAGAAGAAAACAAGAAAAGAAAGAGGAATCCTCTATGTCACAGTATAGAGATTCCTTTATGTTAGTAGAAAAAGAAAAGAGAGAAGAAAGTAGAAGAGGGGATTCGGATAGTAGGTGGAGAGGGGTGAAGAGAAGTGTTAGTAAATAAATAATTAAATAGAATAAGAAAAGAGATAGAGAATTTCGAAAATAATTTTGAAAAAGGAGTTAGTAATTTTCGAAAATTAAAGATAAGATAAGATTAAAATTAAAATTTAAAACAAAAGAATTTTTGAAAAAGAGAGAAGTATTTTCGAAAATTAGAGAGGGAAGAGTAATTAGTTGGTTTTGAAAAAGATAGGAAACAAACAAAAAGTTAGTTAGTTGAAAAAGATATTAAAATCAAAATTTTTTTTAAAAAAAAAGATAAGAAGATAAGAGGTTAGATAAGATATTTTGAAATCAAATTTTGAAAAAGATAAAATTTTTGAAAAAGATAAGATAAAAGATAAAAAGATTTAATTTTTAAATTTTAAAAATACTTACCTTACTAACAAGAAACTACAAGATAAGATTCTAGAACTTAAAGATTGAACCTTTCTTAACAAGAAAGTAACAAACTTCAAATTTTTGAATCAATCACATTAATTGTTAGCTAATAAGATGTAAAGATAAGAAAAAGATTTTGAAAATATTTTGAAAAAGATTTTTGGAATTTTTCGAAAAATGGAAAAAATGAAAAAGATATAATTTTTGAAAAAGATTTTGAAAAGATAAGATTTTTAAAATTGAAAATTTGACTTGACTTGTAAGAAATAACTAATTTGAAAATTTTTGACTAAGTCAACTCAAATTTTCGAAAATTTAGAGAAAAATAAGGAAAAGATATTTTTTGATTTTTGAATATTTTAATGAAAAACACAAAAATGACCCAAAACATGAAAATTTTGGATCAAAACACAAGATGCATACAAGAACACTATGAATGTCAAGATGAACACCAAGAACACTTTGAAGATCATGATGAACATCAAGAACATATTTTTTGAAAAATTTTTGATGCAAAGAAAACATGCAAGACACCAAACTTAGAAATCTTTAATGCATGGACTCTAACAAACAAAAAATGCACATGAAAAACAACAAACAACACAAAACAAGAAATCATCAAGATCAAACAAGAAGACTTGTCAAGACAACTTGAAGATCATGAAGAACACTATGAATGCATGGAATTTTCGAAAAAATGCAAGAAAAAAAAATTTAAAAGCATGCAATTGACACCAAACTTAAAAATTAACACAAGACTCAAACAAGAAACACAAAATATTTTTGATTTTTATGATTTTCTAATTTTTTTGTATTTTTATTTTAAATTCTTTTTGAAAATAAAGTTTGGAAAAACGAAAAAGAAAAGAAAAATTTTGAAAAAGATTTTTGAAAAAAAAATTTTTAAAAGAAAATTACCTAATCTGAGCAACAAGATGAACCGTCAGTTGTCCATACTTGAACAATCCCCGGCAACGGCGCCAAAAACTTGGTGGACGAAATTGTGATTGCCCTCTTTGTATTTGCATGAGATTTATTTAATGGCTCTTTGGCATATGTGATCACAACTACGTTCAACTTAACCAGCAAGTGTACTGGGTCATCCAAGTAATACCTTACGTGAGTAAGGGTCGATCCCACAGAGATTGTTGGTATGAAGAAAGCTATGGTCACCTTGCAAATCTCAGTCAGGCGGATTCAAGGATAATTGGATTATTAGTTTAAATTTGATTAATGGAATAAATAGAAAATAAAAAGGGATAGAAATACTTATGTAAATCAATAGTGGGAATTTCAGATAAGTGTGTGAAGATGCTGTGCTCCTCTCGTATCTCTACTTTCTTATTACATTCATCCAATCCTTCCTACTCCTTTCCATGGCAAGCTGTATGTAGGGAATCACCGTTGTCAATGGTTACATCCCATCCTCTCAGTAAAAATGTTCCTATGCTCTGTCACAGCACGGCTAATCATCTGTCGGTTCTCAATCAGGTTGGAATAGAATCCCTTGATTCTTTTGCGCTTGTCATCACGCCCAGCCTTCAGGAGTTTGAAGCTCGTCACAGTCATTCAATCCCAGAATCCTACTCGGAATACCATAGACAAGGTTTAGACTTTCCGGATCCTCATGAATGCCGCCATCTATCTAGCTTATACCACGAAGATTCTGTTGGGGAATCTAAGAGATATGCGCCCGGCCTAGAGTAGAACGGAAGTGGTTGTCAGTCACGCGCGTTCATAGGTGAGAATGATGATGAGTGTCACGGATCATCACATTCATCAAAGTTAAGTGTAACGTATATCTTGGAATAAGAATAGAAGAGAATTGAATAGAAAGTAATAATAATTGTATTGAAACTTGAGGTATAGCAGAGCTCCACACCCTTAATCTATGGTGTGCAGAAACTCCACTGTTGAAAATACATAAGTAAAAGGTTCAGGCATGGCCGAATGGCCAGCCCTCTCCATGATCAAGAGACCGAATAGTCAAAAGATTAAACTGTCAAAAGATGTCTAATACAATAGTAACTTATCCTATTTATACTAGACTAGCTACTAGGGTTTACATGAGTAAGTAATTGATGCATAAATCCACTTCCGGGGCCCACTTGGTGTATGCTTGGGCTGAGCTTGATCTATCCACGAGCTGAGGCTTTTCTTGGAGTTGAACTCCAAGTTATAACGTGTTTTGGGCGTTCAACTTCGGATCATGACATTTTTCTGGCGTTTAACTCCAGATAGCAGCATGTACTTGGCGTTCAACGCCAAGTTACGTCGTCAATTTCCGAATAAAGTATGGACTATTATATATTGCTGGAAAGCTCTGAATGTCTACTTTCCAACGCCGTTGAGAGCGCGCGAATTATAGTTCTGTAGCTCCAGAAAATCCATTTTGAGTGCAGGGAGGTCAGATTCCAACAGCATCAGCAGTCCTTTTGTCAGCCTTTTTCAGAGTTTTGCTCAAATCCCTCAATTTCAGCCAGAAATCACTTGAAATCACAGAAAAACACACAAAATCATAGTAAAGTCCAGAAATGTGAATTTAACATAAAAACTAATGAAAAATCCCTAAAAGTAGCTCGAACTTGCTAAAAACTACCTAAAAACAATGCCAAAAAGCGTATAAATTATCCGCTCATCACCTTATCACTTGGTAACTTGGGTTAACTAACTTGGGATTATCAGTTGAAAGTCCACTATCAAGAGTAACCCTCACTACGGAGCATTTAGTAACCCAAAGAGGTGCTGGACACCAAGGTCTCAAGAAAAGAAAATAAATAAACTATATGCCTGTGGTGTGTATGTATGGGGGAGAGACTTGAGCACGTAAGTCCTTAGGGGTGCTTCAACTCCTAGCACCTTGAACCAACTGGTTCGGGAGTGTTGGCTGAAAGCTTATTTTAAAGAGTTGCCCCCTTACAGAACACCTAGCCCAAGAACACAAATAAACCCTGAATTGACAACAAAAGGATCAATTAATAAAAGTCTCATGGTATGCAGTCACAGTGAGTATTCTAGGACATGATAAAGGTTTGAAAGCCAGGAATGAGCCTAAGTTTCTATGCATGAAACCACCATAAAACCAGGGACATGACTTCCACAAGAATGACTCATTACTCTTGGCATTCCATTCATCATTCTCTTGTTCCAGTACTTGCTTAGGGACAAGCAAGCTTTAAGTTTGGTGTTGTGATGCCAAGGCATTTTGGCCAGTTTCACTGACCTTTTCTTCACTGTTTTTAAGGTAGTTTTATGCATTTTCTTAGGAAATAAGCTAGTTTTGGGTAGAATTTCACTTACTTCTTGATTCAAGTATACATTGTGCACTTTACATGATTTCATGAGGATTTTGCATGAATTATATGATAAATTGGATGATGCATGATCCCATGGTTAAGAGCAAGACTTTGATGCACTCTGTTTGTTTGATTTCAGGCAAAAAGAAGCAGAGAAGAGCCACGTTAGTGGCTACGTTAGTTACACTAACGTGGGCACTAACGTGGAAGGAAGGAAAGTTGGAACGTTAGTGGCATTAACTTTGAAGAAAGGAAATGGAGCCAACGTTAGTGACACTTAACATTATCACTAACATTGGACCAAGCTCATAAGTGGCCACATTAGAGTCCACGTTAGCTTAGTTAACGTGGCCTCTAACGTTAAAAGGGGGAAGGAAGCCAACGTTAGTGACATTCAACATTGTCACTAACGTTGGCCTAAGTGCAAAATGCAATGTTAACTCCCACGTTGGGAGCTAACGTAAGAGGCAAGGGTGGTCGACAACGTTAGTGACACCCAACATTGTCACTAACGTTGAAAGCAACCACACAACCCCCAAAGAAGCCACGTTAACTTCCACGTTAACTTAGTTAACGTGGAAGCTAACGTGGATGAAAGAAGGTGATGGCCAACGTTAGTGATACTCAACATTGTCACTAACGTTGGAAGGAGCCACACAAGCCACAATGAGCCACGTTAACTCAGTTAACATGGAAGTTAACGTGGGCAAAAGTCCCACCTGGCAGCCTGACCATGCCTTCTTCAAACATGCATAACTTGAGCCACAAAGCTCCAAATGAGGTGATTCCAGTGGCATTGAAAAGTAGGATTCCAAAGATTTCCAAGCATATATGGCACTACATGGTTGACACTAAAGTTGAGGGAGAAACCCTGCCCCGAAAGTGCAATGATGAACATGGTATCAACCTGATTTAAGGCCAACTGACCTCTTCACCTTCCAAGAAGTATAACTCGAGTTGTAGAGCTCCAAATGATGCGCTTCCAAAAACATTGGAAAGTAGACATCCAGGGATTTCCAACAATATATAATAGTATGGGGTGGACACTAAGTTTGAGCTTCAAAAACGGGAAATCGCTGGCGTTATTGAGACTCGACATTTTCATTAACGTTGGCGATCATGCCAGCCACCATGTCCACTTCAAAGGAGCATAACTTGAGTTACAGAGGTCTAATTGAGGTGATTCCAGTTGCGTTAGAAAGCTGACATTCAGAGCTTTCCAACGATATATAATACTTTATAGTGGGCATGAAATTGGAGCACAAAAAAGAGGCATCTTTTAAGCCCCAAAAACACCAACTGGGCAGCAAGTGCAACGTTAGCCACAATAACTATAGCACTAACGCCACACTTAGCGTTAGTGTGGCTAACTTTAGCACTAACTTTAGCACCTGGACCTCAACTTGACTCACTTCTCTCTCAAGTCCACTTCAAAGCCCAAGCAAGCAAGCCCGCAATTGTCAACCAATCAAAACTACAAGAAGCATCTAGAATAGGAATTTTCATTTAATTGTAATTTGCTTTTAATTTCATTTTGTAATTGAGGAGAGCCTATATAAAGGCCTTAGTCTTTACATTGAAAGCATTCTGGAATGGGGGATTGACGAGGGGTCTTCGGACTCCCCCCCCCCTTCACACACCATCTTTGATTTTGATTTCTAGAGCTATGAACAACTAAATCCCTTTCATTGGGTTAAGGAGCTCTGTTGTAATTTGATGGATAAATACTAATTTTCTTATTCTTCTTCTATCTTTCCTTTTGATTTTACTTGAAAGCTTTCGATCTTCGTCCAATTGGATAGTTATCTTGGAAAAGAAGCTATTCAAACATGGATCTCTTCGGATCCTTGAAAGAGGAATGAAGAGATTAGCTAGAAATGCTTTCTCATGCTGGACCAAATTGAGTGTGGATGGGTATGTGGCTATAACCCTCTAAGCATTTGATTTGGGAAGTGCACGTGGTATAATCAGTGACCACACTTCATCTCTTCTCATGAGCAATTGACCAAGGAATTGGCTATTGATCAAGATTTGAGAGATTGAATTGCAAGAAATTGTGATTCAATCACTTAAGATTGCCAAGGAGATCAATGAGTGCATTGATTGAGGAAGAGATGAAAATGAAATTGATCCGGAGAATGCAACATCTCCTAAGCCCAATGAACTCCCCATTTCTGATCTTACCCATTCTCTTTAATTTCTGCAATTTACTTTTATGAGCAATTCTCCCATTCCCATTTACAATTCTGCAATTTACTTTCAGTCATTTACTTTCACGCCATTTTAATTTCTACAATTATCAACTGTATTCATGGATTCGCTCAACTAGAACACTCCTCTAATTAAAGTTGCTTGATCAATCAATCCCTGTGGGATTCGACCTCACTCTATTGTGAGTTTTTACTTGACGACAAATTCGGTACACTTGCCAAATGGGAATTTGTTGAGAGACAAGTTTTACCCCGATCAGAATTGCTGAGGACGTGCTGGTGAGCATTAAGGGGCTCACATTTCCCATTGACTTTTACATCTTGGAGATGCCCCGAAATAACTCAGGAAGATCGTCATCCATCTTGCTCGGAAGACCATTCCTGAAGACCTCAAAGTTCAAGTTGGATGCATTCTCAGGAACTTGTTCTTTTGAGATAGACGGCCGAGCAGTGAGCTTCAATCTAAATGAGGTTGTGAAGCATCCTCCGGAAAACCATGCCATCTTCCAGTGCGACATCATTGATGAGACCGTAGCTGCAGTTCACCAAGAAGAAGTAGAAGCGATGCACATGGAGCAAGGTCCAAGTGTGGGGAAATCTTCTGAACACAATGAGGACACTTTGCTATCATCACTAGCTCTAGAAGATCCAGTGCCCAGTCAGGAGCAGAGATTGGAGTTAAATCCCCTTCCACCCCTCCTCAAGTATTCTTACCTTGGGGATAATCAGAAGCTCCCAGTTATCATTACAAAGGAACTCACATCCTAACAGGAGGAGCAGTTGCTTAGTGTGCTGAGAAGACACAAGAAAGCAGTTGGGTGGAGCTTGTCGGATATAGTAGGCATCATCCCTCAAGTTTGTGAGCATAGAATATTTTTAGAAGAGGGAGCAAGGCCTGTCTGTCAACCCCAAAAAAGACTGAATCCCACCATCTTGGAGGTTGTCAAGAAGGAAGTGACCAGACTATTGGAAGCAGACATCATCTACCCCATTTCAGATAGCGAATGGTCAGCCCAGTACAAGTGGTGCCCAAGAAGTCTGGAGTCACTACAGTAAAGAATGAGCAAGGAGAGCTCATAGCAACTAGAGTGCAAAATTCCTGGAGGGTGTGCATTGACTACAGGTTCCTTAACCAGGCCACTCGTAAGGATCATTACCCCCTGCCATTCATTGATCAAATGCTGGATCGCCTGTCAGGTAAATCGCATTACTGCTTTTTAGATGGTTACACAGGCTATTTTCAGATCCATATAGCTCCTGAAGATCAGGAAAGGACTACTTTTACATGTCCCTTTGGAACATATGCTTACAAGAGGATGCCTTTTGGCTTATGCAATGCTCCAGCTACTTTCCAAAGGTGCATGATGAGTCTTTTCTCTGATCTTATTGAGAGTTGTATGGAAGTTTTCATGGATGATTTTAGCGTATACGGTGATTCCTTTAGCCTTTGCTTGGATAGTTTATCTAGAGTGTTAGACAGGTGTGTTAGTTCAAACCTTGTTTTAAATTTTGAAAAGTGTCATTTTATGGTCAAACAAGGTATTGTTCTAGGACATGTTGTCTCTAATACTGGTATTTCTGTAGATCCAGCAAAGGTAGATGTCATTTCTAGTTTACCTTACCCCTCCTCCGTGAGGAAAGTTCGTTCATTCCTTGGCCATGCAGGTTTTTATCGGAGATTTATCAAGGACTTCAGTAAGGTAGATTTACTTTTATCTAGACTGCTACAGAAGGATGTTGAATTCGAGCTGAGTGCGGACTGTATGGAAGCATTTGATAAGCTGAAGATCGCCTTGACTCAAGTTCCAATTGTAAGAGGACTAAACTGGAGCCAGCCCTTTGAGATTATGTGTGATGCCTCCAACCATGCTGTAGGAGCGGCGCTGGCCCAGCACGCAGGTAAGGATCCTTTTGTAATTGCAAGTGCTTCAAGGACTTTAGATGCTGCTCAGTCTAATTACACTACCACTGAAAAAGAGCTTCTGGCTATTGTTTTTGCTCTGGATAAATTCTAAGCCTACTTTCTTGGTACTAAGGTGGTAGTGTACTCAGACCATGTAGTTCTAAAATATTTTATTAGCTAAAAAAGAGTCCAAATCAAGGCTAATACATTGGATACTGCTGCTGCAAGAATTTGATTTAGAAATTAAGGATCGGAGTGGTTCTCAGAATTTAGTGGCGGACCATTTAAGTCACCTTGAGCACATTAAGGATGACTCCACTCCTATCAATGATGCTTTTCCTTTTGATAGCCTGCATGCAGTATCTGAAGTAGTTCCTTGGTATGCACTTATAGCTAATTATCTAGTTAGTCATACCTTCCCTCCCAATTTTACTAAGCATCAGAAGGACAAGCTGAAAAGCGAGTCCAAATATTATATATGGGATGATCCATATTTATGGAGGTATGGTGCTGACCAGATAATTAGAAGGTGTGTGCCTCAATCAGAATTCTAGTCCATTTTAGAGGCCTGCCACTCCTCTGAGAGTGGTGGACATTTTGGCCCTCAAAGAACAGCTAGAAAAATTTTAGACTGTGGATTCTGGTGGCCCACTCTTTTTAAAGATGCTACTACCTTCTGCAAATCTTGTTCCCCATGCCAAAGGTTTGGTAATATATCCAAGAGGGATGAGATGCCCCAACAAATTATGTTGTTCTATGAGATTTTTTATGTTTGGGGCATTGACTTCATGGGTCCGTTTCCAAACTCTAGCGGTTTCGTCTATATATTGTTAGCTGTAGATTATGTTTCTAAATGGGTGGAAGCAATTCCTACCCGTACTGATGATGCTAACACTATTGTCTCTTTTGTTAGAAACCATATTATCTATCGCTTTGGATCACCACGAGCAACCGTGAGTGATTAAAGCACCCATTTTTGTAACAGGAGATTGACCGCTCTACTAAAGAAGCATGGCATTATTCACAAGGTAGCAACTGCTTACCACCCGCAGACTAACGAACAAGCAGAGGTGTCTAACAGAGAGATAAAGCATATCCTGGAGAAGATAGTCAAGCCTCATAGGAAGGACTGGAGCACCAGGCTACAAGATGCGCTTTGGGCATATCGGACAGCATACAAGACACCAATCGGGATGAGCCCTTTTCGCCTGGTCTATGGAAAAGCTTGTCACCTCCCAGTGGAGGTAGAGCACAAGGCTTTCTGGCCAGTCAGAGAAATCAACATGGGATTTGAGAAGGCCGGAGCTGAAAGGAAGATGCAATTACAAGAATTAGAGAACCTTCGCCTGGAAGCATATGATAACTCCAGGCTATACAAAGAGAAGATGAAGGTTGTGCATGACAAGCACATTAAAAGGAGAGAGTTCAGACCAGGAGAATTAGTTTTCCTTTACAACTCCAGACTGAGGCTCATGTCAGGTAAGCGAAGATCAAGATGGGAAGGTCCCTATAGAATAGAGACGGCAGAGCCATACGGAGTCTTTCACCTGAGTCATCCTTTAAGCTCCAAATTCATCAAGGTCAATGGACATCGCTTAAAGCTATATCATGGTGAGAAAATGAAGAAAAACAAGGCGCTGGAGATCTTCCTCTTCGAGGATCCACCAACAGCAGAAGACTGAGCTAGTGGACCATCCAACTTAAGGATGTTAAGGAAAAGTGCTAGGTGGGAGACAACCCACCATGGTACGATCTTTCATTTTCATTCTTAGCTTTATTTTATTTTGTTTTTCTCAGTAGTCATTCATAATTTCTGCATAATTAGCTGCATACTGCATTCTGCATAAAAATAAAAAAAACACACGCCACGCAAGTGTCATTAACGCGTACGCGTCATTTGTGTGTGCGTGACAAATAAGAAGGTAACCGAGAGTTGGGCAGGAGTGGCATTGTAAGTGTGCTTTCCACACGGGCAATGTAACGACCCAATTTTCAATATGTCTAGATCATACCAAAAACTGAGCGCTACCAATTTGTCCTCCTAATTATTATCTATTATTTATCATATGAGCCTGATTCGTTGTTAAAAACGTAGTTAATTTGCGAAGTATTTTTTTTTGAAAACATTTGGGTTAATAGACGGAATCACTCATACTCAATTCACAAGTAATAACAGATAAAACAGTTATAAACAACCACACATAAACACATCACGAGTAACTAGCAACATTCATTTATCCAGCCTTTGTTAGAGTATAGACCTTTAGTTAGAACACCCCTAGATATAGCTAGATAATAACTATGTACATATATATACATACAATATCCTAGGGCCTGACCTGTTCAAGAAGTCCCTAAGCTGGCGCCTAGGCTAGCCTAGACTCTCTACTCACCTAGTCCCTCTAAACTACTAAAGCGAGGGAAAGTACATTCTAAGTCTTCACAACTCAAGTCAGGTGGAACGTCATCAAAAGATAGAACATCATCTGCTACTCCTCTGCACGATCAGACTTTTCCACAGGACGTCTCTCTGGTACCTCATGAAGTAGCCACACAATAGGAATCTCGTACACAGGTTTTAGGTTAAAGTGCGCATACGAACGGGGTGCAGACTTTGGCTGGTCTCACAGTATATACGTATAATCAGAGAATGATATTCACCCTAGACTCAGAAGACTACCTAGAGCAGGATCCTCTTCGCAGAACCATCATCAATGAACTACGGTAAGGTACTCTTACTTCCATCTGAAGGGGAAGGGAGAGAGAAGGGGGTAAGAACTGGGGAGTTCTTAGTAGGGTCGGGGTTATTAGTTACGTTCATTAATTCCGTGTTGTTTAGCAGATAAATAGCAGAATATCGAGAAGCAGTGGATAAAAGAAGCAGATAACTTAGAGATAATAGAGAAAATAGAAAGCAGAACACAAACAAGAGAATACAAGAAAATAAAACACAGACACAGTGAATAGAATACAAACAAAGAAAACATGCATTCAAACAATCAACCATAACAGAGTAAATGTGCAACCAAGTATGATGCATGTCTAGCCCTAGTGCAGGTAATGAGCTCATCTGTCGGTTACTAACCCGCTCCCGACGTTATCCAGCAACCTCTGTCTGGATAAGGCTTTCCTATTGGCTATACCCCTGTGTACAGGAAATAACCCCTCTGCCACCACAGGGTCCACTGCATACAGGAAATAACACATCTGCCACTGCAGGGATGTATGCCGACACACCTTCTGTATACAGGAAATAACCCCTCTGCCACTACAGAAATGGAACAGGTGGTCACGGTACTTCTGTAGCAGGAAATAACCCCTCTGCCTTACAGAATTAAAACATGGATCTGTACCGCAGGAAAGCATTCTCAGTGGTCGCACCACCATCTATCTGACTGCCTTCACACAGCAGATCATCACACAAATATCTCAGGAGTTGCCATAACGCAACAAATGAATAAACACATCTCTTGGGTTGCCTCAAGCAACAAATGACCTTTCAACAGGTCCTCTGCTTTTGATTCTCTTTTATAATCATAAATATGCAAGCGGGACAAAACCCATGTCCTTGCCAACAATTTCATAAACTGAATACTTTTCCTCAACAGAATCAGTGTAATTGTCATCATAAGTTATCATTCTCATTATTCATCTCCAGTTACATATTCTTATACAATATCTCTCTCTTTCTTTGTTCAACCATACTATACAAACTTTACATCTTTCACTTGTACAAAAGCTTGGCTCAAATCATTTCTCTTTATCATATTAATCTTTTCCCTTCGTATCTGTTTACTCTGTTCTGGTTACTATGTTCTCTGTGTTACTTTATTTTACTCTGATTACTCTTTTCTCTGCTTAACGTATGTATTTAATATTATGTAAATCTCGGTATGAATAGTTTGCCTGTCCCAACTATAGGTTCATTAAGTCTATACTGAAACAGTTTAACTTTTCATATAATACCTAACCCTAGTTGCAACTCGAGGACTAACTATGTTGCCCTAGTTCGTTCGCTAGTCTCTGTCTGTTCTTATGTTATTAAAAATTTACAGACTTTTTCTTCGATTCTTATCTTTTCTTCAACTTTTTATCTTTTATTTATCTTTGCCTCACTAATATGTTCTTACCACACCCTAAGTGTTTTATGAAGGTAATTATAAGATTCTGCACTTAAAGTTGTCTTTCTAAAGCTTTTACAGAAAACTGCCTGTTCCGCATTATTTTATTATTTTTATTAAAATATTATTTTTAATTAAATATTATTATTTAATATTTTATTATTATTTATTATTTTATTATTAAATTTTCGAAAATTAACTTACCTTTACCTTTTAACCTTTAAAATTAACTTTTTACCCCGGTAACATTTAATATTTCTACTTTTACCACCCTAACTTTCAGAAATTACAAAATAACCCCTCAAACACCAAAATAATTACTTCCTTGCCCTTTTATGAATCAAAAAGGTGTTCTTCATTGTTCTTCATAAATTCTTTAGATTCTTTCTCTGTTTTTACCCGTTTTTCAATCTTTTCAGCAACCGATTTTTACCAAAATTCATAATAAATTCCCAGCCACTAAAACCCCATCTTTTCCACATGATTTCAACACAAATTGAACCTCAATTTAGGGCCTAGGGTTCGTTTTTCCAGCAGCCACAAGAACACACATTCATAGCTTGAATTTCATCAAATTTCATCAAAATTTCACCAAATTTTCACCAAGAATCAATCATATATGCAACCACTTTTTAGCACAGCCAAATCATACAACATTCACACATCTCAAACACAAATAATCAAGATTAATTTCGTGACACCCTACCTTGATTTGCTGCTTCAAATCCGGTTACTCTTTCAGGTGGTCCTTAAGCACTTTTTCCTCCTAAATCACATCAAGAACAACTTTAAATCCACAAACTCTCAACTGACCAAATCTCCCTCAGCACGTTAGAAAGAGATATCTCACCTTAGACTTGCTGGAAATTAACGTTTCTTGGCCCTCAAGTCAAGTTAAGCATGATTCCTAAGGAAAAACATCAAGAAAACATATGTTTACATGGTTTTCCTTGAAAACCGAATTGAAGAGGGAGGGAGACAGCCATCTCACCTTATTTCCAGCCTTGATAAGTTACATGGTTATGTAGAGGAAGAAGAGAGGATCATTTTGGTGAAATCGGAGTTTTGATTTGAGTTTTAGTTCAGAAGAAATCAAGCTTTGAAGATTTATGAACCAAGAACTTTCTCTCCTTTTTCTCTTGGTGATTTTCGGCCACAATGAGCAAATGAGGCAGCCTTGGGGGTTTTGGGGGTGTAGGGTGAGT
Organism: Arachis hypogaea; assembly: GCF_003086295.3. Taxonomy (NCBI): domain Eukaryota; kingdom Viridiplantae; phylum Streptophyta; class Magnoliopsida; order Fabales; family Fabaceae; genus Arachis; species Arachis hypogaea. Next base: position 46,558,685 of record NC_092040.1, read on the forward strand.
TGTGATTGGTTGGCTTGGAGGTGGATTAAAATAATATTAAAATATCTCTGGTGTACAACTACTAAAACTAGGTGTATCGGAACACTCGTAAAAACATCTCTAAAAATTATTTTCTGAGCTACTAGCATAAATGACACTAGTAACATATTTATTATAAGAATAAAACATGAATAATGAGGCCTTAGCATTGCTAAAGTCATTAGAGAGTGCTGGTGCTAAGCTGCACCAGTAAACCATAAACCCGGTTAAACCAATTTTCTGTTTTTAACAAAAACAGACCAGGTAACCTTATAATATCATTCAAGCATTTTCTAATACTAATATAATGATAATATTATACTATTATCTCTATCCTCTCATGAATCGAGTCCGGTTCGTCAAACAAAGACTATTTACGAGAATCAGAATCAAAACTACAAACCGATACGGTTCAAAAACTAGGTTCTTCGCGATTGCATTATCGAGCTTGCCTCAAAGGAGGTTCTAGCTTAAGGATGACATAATGATAATGAGGATTGAGATGCTTGATGATATAACAGAGGTGTTCCCTTTACTGATCTTCCGGAGGAATTCGTACTTTCAGAAAAGATCTCGCGTACTCAAAAATCAGGGTTGTTACAGGCAACCCCACGCGTACGCGTACCACACGCGTGTGCGTGCCCTTGGATATCGGCGTAAATGGGTGTTGTACCCGAAAGATGTGCTGGCTTGGGGCTGGACTTGTGCTAGAAGCACAATCTTCATCACGCGTACGCGTCCCCGACGCGTGCGCGTCATTTTTACCTTGTCCCCATCCACGCGTGCGCGTACTTGATGCGCACGCGTCGTTTGTCTTTCTAACCCTCTTGCGCACCTACCCGAGAGTTGTGCGAGCGCGGGGCTGCCATCGCGCGATACGCACAAATTGAAAGCACGCAGACGAGTCCTAGACGCTTACGCGTCACTTGAATTTTATGCGACTGACGCATACGCGTCGCATGCGCCGCATAGTTGAAACAGCACACCGCCCAGATTTCCTATCTTTTCTCCCCCCCAATCCTAATTTATTCATTCTTTCTTCCTTCTCCTTCTTTCTTCTTTCTTCTTCTTCTTCTTCTATACTTTCTATCTTCTTCTTCTCCCTCTCCTCTTACTTCTTTCACACTTTAATCCTCCATTACCTCTCTCTTCTACTCTTCTTCTCAAGGTTCTTTCTTTCTATCTTTTTTCTTTCCTTCTTACTATTTATCTCTTCCTTTTGCATTTTTTAATTGGTGTTAGAAATTTAAATGGGTGATTGTTTTCCTCTATATTTTTGCTTATGGATATATTAGGTAGTAATTTGACAATTCATATTAATTTTTGGACTGCATGCATGTTGGATTTCATACTTTTCCCTAACTTATTTTACTGCCTGTCTTTCACAAAACTCTTGCAATCTTTTATTAATTAAATATAATTGTCAATACAAACGTGGTTGTTAGTTTGTTACAGTTCATAATCGAATTAAGCAATTAATGCTTGATCTATGCTACTCATGCCTTTGCCGGCATGCTAATAAACATCTTGCATCTAATTGTCTTAATTTATCATGGTATATTTCCATTGATGTCCTAATTACATGGAATCGCGACCATGTGTTTACGACATTCCTCTTTACCTTGGCATGGTTTATCACTTGTACTTTCCTCCTCTTTGCTCTAACTCTTTGATTCTCACTTGTATCTTCCTCCTCCCGGTTATACCTATTTGATTTCATGTCCCTTTCTTTTCTCCCTTTTCAGGATGGCCACCAGGAAGGGTAAAGAGAAAGCCTCTAACAAGCCACCGGCAAGGAGAGGAACGAAAAGAGCACCAGCTGCGGAACCATCCTCAACATCAGTCAAGCCATCAACAAAACGGGTCAAGAGGATCATCAAGGTTGATGAAACCGAGAAAGCCTTTCCAGCAAGGGACACTGCGCAGTTCACTAACTGCTACTGTGAGCAGATGTTCCCCATCCTGGCTGAGCAGAACTACAACAATGAGCACCTACTCGTCCTCTCTACCCACATTGTTGATCTTGTAGAGCCCTGCATTGAGCGCAGACAATGGGGATTCTTACGGAGGCAGCCACGGCAGGTCAACCCACATTTGGAGTTCTGTAGCTCCAGAAAATCCATTTCGAGTGCAGGGAGGTCAGATTCCAACAGCATCAGCAGTCCTTTGTCAGCATCCTATCAGAGTTTTGCTCAGGTCCCTCAATTTCAGCCAGAAAATACCTGAAATCATAGAAAAACACACAAACTCATAGTAAAGTCCAGAAATGTGAATTTAGCATAAAAACTAATGAAAAAATCCCTAAAAGTAACTAGAACCTATTAAAAACTACCTAAAAACAATGTCAAAAAGCGTATAAATTATCCGCTCATAACAACACCAAACTTAAATTGTTGCTTGTCCCCAAGCAACTGAAAATCAATTAGGATAAAAAGAAGAGAATATACTATAAATTCTAAAATATCAATGAATATTAATTCTAATTAGATGAGCGGGACTTGTAGCTTTTTGCTTCTGAACAGTTTTGGCATCTCACTTTTTCCTTTGAAATTTAGAATGATTGGCTTCTCTAGGAACTTTAGAATTTCGGATAGTGTTATTGATTTTCCTAGTTAAGTATGTTGATTCTTGAACACAGCTACGTTTATGAGTCTTGGCCGTGGCCCTAAGCATTTTGTCTTCCAGTATTACCACCGAATACATAAATGCCACAGACACATAACTGGGTGAACCTTTTCAAATTGTGACTCAGCTTTGCTAGAGTCCCCAGTTAGAGGTGTCCAGAGCTCTTAAGCACACTCTTTTTGCTTTGGATCACGACTTTAACCACTCAGTCTCAAGCTTTTCACTTGGGCCTTCATGACACAAGCACATGGTTAGGGACAGCTTGATTTAGCCGCTTAGGCCTGGATTTTATTTCCTTGGGCCCTCCTATCCATTGATTCTCAAAGCCTTGGATCCTTTTTACCCTTGCCTTTTGGTTTTAAGGTCTATTGGCTTTTTCATCTTGCTTTTTCTTCTTCTTTCTATTTTTTTGCCACCTTTTTTTGCAAGCTTTTGCTTTTTCACTGCTTTTTCTTGCTTCAAGAATCAATTTTATGATTTTTCAGATCATCAATAACATTTCTCTTAGTTCATCATTCTTTCAAGATCCAACAATGTTAACATTCATAAACAACAAGATCAAAAATATGCACTGTTCAAGCATTCATTCAGAAAACAAAGCGTATTGTCACCACATCAATATAATTAAATTAAATTCAAGGACAATTTTCGAAATTCATGTACTTCTTGTTCTTTTGAATTAGAAACATTTTTTTAAGAGAGGTGAAGGATTCATGGAATTATTTATAGCCTTAAGACATAGTTACTACATACTAATGATCATGAAGTAGAGACACAAAACATAAATAGACATGAAGCATAAAAAATCGAAAAACAGAGAAATAAGAACAAAGAATGCGTCCACCTTAGTGGCATCTTCTTCTTGAAGGACCAATGATGTCCTTAAGCTCTTCTATGTCCCTTCCGTGCTTTTGTTGCTCCTCCCTCATTGCTCTTTGATTTTCTCTTATTTCATGGAGAATGATGGAGTGCTCTTGATGTTCCACTCTTAATTGATTCACATTGTAACTCAAATCTTCTAAGGAAGTGTTGAGTTGTTCCCAATAGTTGTTGGGAGGAAAGTGCATCCCTTGAGGCATCTCTGGGATTTCTTGGTGATGAGCTTCCTCATGCGTCTCTTGGGTTCCATGAGTGGGCTTTCTTGTTTGCTCCATCCTTTTCTTAGTGATGGGCTTGTCCTCCTCAATGAGGATGTCTCCTTCTATGATAACTCCAACTGAGTAACATAGATGGCAAATAAGATGAGGAAAAGCTAGCCTTGCCAAAGTAGAGGACTTATCGGCTATTTTGTAGAATTCATGGGAGATGACTTCATGAACTTCTACTTCCTCTCCAATCATGATGCTATGAATCATGATAGCCCGATCCACAGTAACTTCAGATCGATTGCTAGTGGGGATGATGGAGCGTTAAATGAACTCCAACCATCCTCTACCCACAGGCTTGAGGTCCAGTCTTAGTTGAACCGAGTTGCCTTTGGAGTCTCTTTTCCATTGAGCTCCTTCCACACATATGTCCATAAGGACTTGGTCCAACCTTTGATTAAAGTTGACCCTTCTAGTGTAGGGGCGTTCATCTCCTTGCATCATGGGCAAGTTGAATGCCAACCTCACATTTTCCGGACTAAAATCTAAGTATTTCCCCCGAACCATTGTAAGATAATTCTTTGGACTCGGGTTCATACTTTGATCATGGTTCCTAGTGATCCATGTATTGGCATAGAACTCTTGAACCATTAAAATTCTGACTTGTTGCATGGGATTGGTTAGGACTTCCCAACCTCTTCTTTGGATCTCATGTCGGATCTCCGGATACTCATTTTTCTTGAGCTTGAAAGGGACCTCGGGGATCACCTTCTTCTTGGCCACAACATCATAGAAGTGGTCTTGATGGGCTTTGGAGATGAATCTTTCCATCTCCCATGACTCGGAGGTGGAAGCTTTTGCCTTCCCTTTTCCTTTTCTAGAGGATTCTCCGGCCTTAAGTGCCATCAATGGTAATGGAAAAATAAAAAGCTTATGCTTTTACCACACCAAACTTAAAATATTGCTCGCCCTCGAGAAAGAGAAGAAAGAAGAGAAGAAGAAGAAGAAGAAGAAAATATGGAGGAGAAAGGGAGGTGTAGGTTCGGCCAAGGTATAGAAGAGGGGGTTGTGTTGGGTGAAAATGAAGAAGAATGGAGGGGTATATATAGGAAGGGGGAGAGGGTAGGTTCGGCCATTTAGGGTGGGTTTGGGTGGGAAAGATTTTTGAATTTTCAAGGTAGGTGGGGTTTATGGGGAAGAGTGGATGGATGTGAGTGGTGAAGGGGGTAATTGGGAAGAGAGATTGAGGTGATTGGTGAAGGGTTTTTGGGAAAGTGTGTTATAGGATTAATTAGGAGGTAAGGTGGGAATTTGTTAGGTGGGGATCCTGTGGGGTCCACAGATCCTGAGGTGTCAAGGATTTACATCCCTGCACCAATTAGGCATATAAAATGCCTTAGCATACCATTCTGGCGTTTAAACGCCGAAGTGGTGCACACTCTGGGCATTCAACGCCCATGTGTAGCATGTTTCTGGCGTTGAACGCCCGTTCCATGCTTGTTACTGGCGTTCAGCGCCAGCTTTCCTCAGGGCACATTCCTGGCATCCAAACGCCAGGATGTTGCTTGTTTCTGGCGTTCAGCGCTAGATTCATGCTCTATTCTGGCATTGAACGCCAGCCAGATGCACCTTACTGGCGTTTAAACGCCAGTAAGTCCTTCCTCCAGGGTGTGATTTTTCTTCTGCTATTTTTTATTCTGTTTTTAATTTTAATAATATTTTCGTGACTCCACATGATCATGAACCTACTAAACACAAAATAACAATTAAATAAAAATAAAATTAGATAAATAAAAATTGGGTTGCCTCCCAACAAGCGCTTCTTTAATGTCAATAGCTTGATAGTGGGCTCTCATAGAGCCACAAAGGTGGTCAAGTCAATGTTGTGGACACCAAACATAGAGTTTGGTTGTGGCTTCCAGCCCAACTCAATGTACGCGTACGCGCACGTAGTACGCGCACGCACCCCTACGTAGTTTCCCCATCCACGCCTGAGCGCGTTGTACGCGCACGCATAGGTCCCTAGTTTTATCAATGTACACAGACGCGCAAGGTGCGCGCTCGCGTCGTTCGAAAAGAAGATAACCCTAGTGCGCGACGAGCACTGCGCAGTCGCACACCTCTCCTCTCCCTCTTCTTCTCCCTCTCACCGTCTTCTTCCCCCTCTCTCCTTTCCACAGCCTCTACTCTGCCGGCCACCACCACCACACGGCCAGCCCCTCTCTCTTTCACCATCAGCACCACCCTTCTTTGCTTTCTCTCTCTCTCACTTACCCACTCCACCCCTGTCTCTCACTCTTCCGAGCACCACCGCCGTCGCTCTGCCATAACCACCACCATCCACGACAGCGCAACTCTCTGATTCTGTTGCTCCCGTTCCAATCCCAATTTCCTTTTCCATTTTTAGTTCTTCTCTGCTCCCAGGTTCCTGCTCCAACTTTGCTTTTTATTAATTTTTTTTGTTTCTGTTAGCTACTGTTAGTTTTCTGTTAGTTAGTTAGAATTGAAACTTTGTATGTTAGGTTAGATAGAAATAATTGCTGTTAGGTAGCTAGGACTGGATAGAGGATTCTAGGCCTGATAAGTGCTCCGTTTGTGCATATTCGCTGTTTGTTTGCTTGGGTGTTGTATGTTGAGTTTGGATTGTTTTTTTATGCAATTTGTGTTGCTGAATGCTATCCCCTTGCTGTTATGCTTAATTGATGTTGCCTTCTTGCTGTTTGTGCTATTTTGCTATCCAGGAACGTCCAATTTTAAGCCGGGATGCTGCCCAATTTTCAAGAAATTTATTTTTATTTTAGTCTCTATTACAAATTTGGGCTAATTTTCGTTTCCTTTTGACTTCCGGGATTTGCACCAATCATTGCGAAAATGAGCCACAACTCCTCTTTTCTTTGAGCCTAAATATCATCATGCCACTAATCCACTTTTTTAACTCACTAATTTCTTTAACCATTTAACTTCTACTCACATTTAACCCTCTTTAACCATTCTTTCAAAAGTATGATGATTTTATGGCTTAATGAGTATGAGTTGTTGACTTTCATGAACATTGCATTCTTGGTTTACTTGTTCACTTATACTTACTTGTTCACCAATTTTCTCAAAGTTCAGTTCACGTCATGATTGTTCATTAGCCAATTGATACCCTAAACATGCTTTCTTTACTTTGTGCTAAGTGCTTCATTGCTTATATTCTATCATACTTTTCAGGATGTCGGATAAAGGAAAAGCTATAGCCACTACCTCCAAGAAAAGAAAACATTCTACACCCTCTATTCCCTCCATTTACAAGAATTATGCTAAGAATCCGTTGAATGATGAGGAAAAGGAAAATCAGTTGCTACATTCTACCGATCCAACAAAGTTTCCCAATCTTTACTGTGAGCTTCGCCTTTCCAAGTATCGGACGACGAAACTGAATACTGAGAAGAAGCTTGTCCTTCCCAATGATGTGAGACGAGCTATTACTAGTCGGATCCTAGAGTTGGGTATGGACTTTGTTGATAGAGATTTGGGAGATATCAACAATTCTTTGGTTAAGGAATTCTATTGCAACTTCTTCCGTCCTACTCTGGATTTAGTTCAGTTGAGGGGTAGAGAGGTTATGATTACTGAGTCAACCATAGAGGAGGCATTGCAGTGCCGACATCTTACTGATGGCACCTGCACTCATCAGCAGGCTGAGTTAGCTATTCACAGCATGACCTTTAACTATGAGGCACTTAGGTGCGTGATTGGTTTACCAGATGCCACTTGGGTCATGGAAGCGAACAACACTAAGCCTAAGAGGATGCTATTTGCTCATTTGACTAGAGAGGCCAAGACTTGGCAGATGATATTTGCCCACTACGTCTTACCCACCACTCATTTTTCTGAGATCCCTATGGAGATGCTACTTTTGATTGGGTGTGTTATGGAGGGAAAGGAGGTTTATTTTCCTCGATTGATCCGGCAGTGTATGTGGCGAGCACATATTCGTGGCCTACTTCCATTTCCCACCTTGGTTACCAGTATGGCCGCCTTAGCTGAGGTCCCCTGGTTGGATGATGATGTGACACCACCACCCCCAGATGACGATGACAAGGAGGTTACTATTCCTTGGGGTGGTTGGGTGCACGAGAAGCCCCCAGCTAGACGCCGATCTAGGGCTAGAGCAGTGGTAGGGACAGCTGGACCTTCAGCAACCCCGTCTTCTTCTACAGCAGCAGCTCCATCTTCTTCGACAGCCCCTTCTTCAGCACCTGAGCCGACTTACTTACTGGTTCAGCGTCTGTTTCGGTTTCTGGAGCACGAAAAGCGCCACATCAGGTGCCGACTGGATAGGATGGATCAGGCACTCATCTCCCTGGGCGCTGTGTTACCTCCGCTCCCAGACTCTCCGGCCTCCGCTGAGCAGGATCATCAGAAGGAGGATGTTGATGAGCCGACTCAGCAGGATGCACCTCCAGCTGCTCCTGACGCCACAGAGCCTCCACAGCCCCATGAGGAGCCGGTCCCACAGCCTCAGACAGAGTCAGCACCTACGGTTGTACCTTCCCCTGATCCTCCGGTTTAGCATCGAGGACGATGCTCGATCTTAAGTGTGGGGAGGTCACCGGTAGCATCATTAGAGGACCGGTGAACATTTTGGCCACTTTCCTAGTTATCTTACTTTGCATACCTTTTGTATATATTAGATGCATTTTGAGTTTATTTTAGATACTCTTACTATTTTGGTTCGTTTTGGATACCTTTACTGCGTATTTTGGATTTTTAGATGTTTTGGATGCTCTTGGATATTTTAGATACTTTAGATGCTAGACTCCATACTTTTAGTTGGATTTTTCTTTATACATTTTTGCATATCTTCTTTTGTATATCTTTCTTTTTAGTTTGTGGTTGTGATTAGAAACCATGTTTGGAATTGTTAAAACTCAATCACCCTTTTTTGCATAAGAAATTGTTTTAAGTGAAAAAGGAAAGGGTAAACTAAGGAATTTTTGAATCTTTTCAATCACAACAATGCTTAGTCAAATATTGAGATTTTCCAAGAATTTTAATTATAGGGCATAGGGCACCAACCCAATTGATTGAAGGAAATTTTTGGTGAAACTTGCTTGAATTCATACTTTGTGAAGCATGTATTGAATTAAGAACACAAGCTTGTAAGACTTGAGCCTATTGATGTGGTTACATTTTATAACCACTTATTTTCCATTCTTGTGTGCAATTATTCTCTTTCTGTGATTGTGACCCTCGATTTGCTTGGTTCTATATGTCCATTTATTTCTTGTATTCATGCATTTGTATGATTGAGGCCATTATTTCATTAGCCCACTTACCCAAATAGCCTACCTTTTACTCTCCATTGTTAGCCAATTTTGAGCCTATGCTTAACTAACTTGTTCTCATTTTAGCACATTACAAGCCCAAGGCGGAAAACCAATGAAAAGTCCTTGTTTGGATCTTTGATTAGCCTAGGCTAGTAAGAGTGTTTATTATTCAAAGTTGGTGAGGCTTGGGAACATTGGATGGGATAAAAAGGGTAGTACACTTTCATATTTAGGAATTGGGAACATATTCATGTATTGATTGAATGTATAAGACCTTATGCAATTGATGTCCTTGTACAAAGTAAAAAAAAAAGAGAGAGAAAAATAAAATGAAAAAAAGGGATATAGAAAAAAAAGGAGAAGAAAAATAATAAGAGGGGACAAAATGCCCCAAGGTGTAGTTCAATAAAAGGGAATCAATGCATAAATGTTATGAATCAAGGAATAGAATGCATGAATATGTAAGAAAAAGTGAAGAATGGGTAGTTAGAATAGTTTGAATTTGTATAGGTCATTATATAGGTTAGGTGGGAAAGTCTATGCTAATCCAAGATCTAAACTCTAGTCCACTCAACCATAAATGATCCTACCTTGACCCTAACCCCATTACAACCTAAATGAAAGACCTCATGATGAATGTATGCATGCATTGAATAAGTGTTGATTGTTAGAAGAAAATCAAATTTTGAAAGGCATGATTAGAAGAGAATTGAGTAAATTAACCCTTAAACACTTGAGTGAATAGAGCGGATACACATCCGGTGAGGGTTCAAAAGTTCAATTACATGTGTTCACCCATATTATCTATATTCTTGCAAGCTTGAACTCTTTTTGATAATTCAATACAATTGTGGTTTTGGCTTTGATTCCTACTGCCCTAGCTCTTGTGCCTACACATGTTCTCTTGGGAATTGATTTGTTTGAACTAAGCATTTGCATTCACTTTAGTTAGTTGCATCTAGATAGACTCATATAGTTTAGTGCATTCAAATAAATGTCATACCCCTTAGTTCCTTCTTATTTTAGCATGAGGACATGCTAAGGTTTAAGTGTGAAGAGGTTGATAAACCCCATTTTTAGGGTTTATCTTGTATTGAATTTAGAGTATTTTGATGACCTTTTCTCGCATTTAGCCTATGAATTAGCATGGTTTTGTAATCTCTCCCGTATTTGTGCTTAAGTGTAAAAACATGCTTTTTAAGCCTTATTTTGATGAATTCTAATTCCTCTTTGATTCCACAAGATGCCTTGATGTGTTTGCTAGTAATTCCAGGATTGAAATAGGCTAGGCATGGATCAAAGAGAGCAAGGAAGGAAGCATACAAGTGGAGAGAAGCATAAAAAGTTAAAGAAGTGAAATCAGCCCAGCACGCGCACGCGCACGCGCACAAGGCGCTCGCGCGCACATTGCAGAATCGGCCAAGGACGCGCACGCGTCGCAGTCCACACATGACTTCATTAAAGCAACACATGCCTGGCAATTTGGAAGGGTTTCTGAACCCATTTTGGCACCAATTGCTGATAGAAAGGAATAAAAGGATCAAGGATTGAAGGGAGAAGGGAGGATGGAAGTTAGTTACCATTAGTCATAGCTTTAGTTTAGAATAGTTTTAGAGAGAAAAGCTCTCACTTCTCTCTAGAATTAGGATTAGGTTTAGATTAATCTCTCTTCTTATATTTAGGTTTAATTCATGCTTTAATTCACTTTTCTTTTATCAACTCTTAATCTTCTCCTCTTCCTCTTTCTAGTTATGTGCTCTAATAATTGTAATTCTTCATTTTGTTTTGGATAGATTGTTGTTCCTTTGTTTTCTTTCAATAATGTAATTTGAGGTAATTCATGATAATTGTGATTTCCTTGATTGTTGTTGTTAATTCCTTGCAATAATTGTTGTTAGATTCTATTCTTGTTATCAATTTACTATGCTTTCCTTTTACACCTTCCAAGTGTTTGATGAAATGCTTGGTTGGATTTTAGTGTAGGTTTTGGTCCTCTTGGCCTAGGTAGAGTAATTAGTGACTCTTGAGTTATCTAATTCCTTTGTTGATTGATAATTAGAAGTTGCTAATTGATTTGAATGCCTCTAAAGCTAGTCTTTCCTTTAGGAGTTGATTAGGACTTGAGGAATCAAATTGATTCATCCACTTGACTTTCCTCCATGGTTAGAGGTTAACTAAGTGGGAGTAATGGATAATTTGTTATCACAATTGTAGAGGATAACTAGGATAGGACTTCTAATTCTCATATCTTGCCAAGAGCTTTGTTAGTTGTTAGTTTATTTTCTTTGCCATTTATATTTCTTGTCCAAAATCTTAAAAACCCCAAATATAACACACAACCAATAACAAGACACTTTATTGTAATTCCTAGGGAGAACAACCCGAGGTCTAATACTTCGGTTTATAAATTTTAGGGGTTTGTACTAGTGACAAACAACTTTTTGTATGAAAGGATTATTGTTTGGTTTAGAAACTATACTTTACAACGAGATTTCATTAGTGAAATTCTAAACCGTCAAAAACCCAATCATCAGGGGCTCTGTTTGACTCTGTGTTGAGAGAAGCTCTACATGCTTACTCTCCCTTGTTATAGAAGGATAGCCGTGTGCCTTAAACACAAAGTGGTCCCCATTCAATTGAAGGACTAATTCTTCTCTGTTAACATCAATCACAACTTCTGCTGTGGCTAGGAAAGGTCTTCCAAGGATGATGCATTCATCATCTTCCTTCCTAGTGTCTAAGATTATGAAATCAGCAGGGATGTAAAGGCCTTCAACCTTTACTAACACGTCCTCTACTAATCCATAAGCATGTCTTACTGACTTATCTGCCAATTGTAATGAGAATAAGACAGGTTGTACCTCAATGATCCCTAGTTTCTCCATTACAGAGAGTGGCATACGATTTATCCCTGACCCCAGATCACACAGAGCCTTGTTAAAGGTCATGGTACCTATGGTGCAGGGTATTAAGAATTTACCAGGATCTTGTCTCTTTTGAGGTAGAGTTTGCTGAACCCATGTATCGAGTTCACTAATGAGCAAGGGAGGTTTACCTTCCCAAGTCTCATTACCAAATAACTTGGCATTCAGCTTCATGATGGCTCCTAGATATTGAGCAACTTGCTTTCCAGTTATATCTTCATCCTCTTCAAGGAAGAATAATCTTCAGAGCTCATGAATGGCAGAAGGAGATTTAATAGAATCTCTATGGTCTCTATATGAGCCTCAGATTCCTTCATGTCCTCAATAGGGAACTCTTTCTTGCTTGAGAGACGTCCCAGGAGGTCTTCCTCACTAGGATTTTCGTCCTTCTCCTCCCTTGTGCATTCGGCCATATTGATTACATCAATGGCCTTGCACTCTCCTCTTGGATTTTCTTCTATATTGCTTGGGAGAGTACTGAGAGGAGTTTCAGTGACTTTCTTACTCAGCTGGCCCACTTGTTCCTCCAAATTTCTGATGGAGGACCTTGTTTCACTCATGAAACTTAGAGTGGCTTTAGCCAGATCAGAGACTAAATTTGCTAAATTAGAGGGGCTCTGCTCAGAATTCTCTGTCTGTTGCTGAGTAGATGATGGAAAAGGCTTGTTATTGCTGAGCCTGTTTCTTCCAACATTATTAAAGCCTTGTTGAGGCTTTTGTTGATCCTTCCATGAGAAATTTGGATGATTTCTCCATGATGAATTATAGGCGTTTCCATAAGGTTTACCCATGTAATTTACCTCTACTATTGCAGGGTTCTCAGTATCATAAGCTTCTTCAGAAGCTGCCTCTTTAGTACTGTTGGATGCATTTTGCCATCCATTCAGACTTTGAGAAATCATGTTAACTTGCTGAGTCAACACTTTGTTCTGAGCCAATATGGCGTTCAGAGCATCAATTTCAAGAACTCCCTTCCTCCGAGGCGTCTCATTATTCACGGAATTCCTCTCAGAAGTGTACATGAATTGGTTATTTGCAACCATGTCAATAAGTTCTTGAGCTTCTGCAGGCGTTTTCTTTAAGTGAATGGATCCACCTGCAGAATGGTTGATAAACCACTATTTTATGGTTTATCTCGTGCTCAATTGAGTGGATTTTATCAACTCTTTACCCACTTATTCATACTATTTGCATGTTTTACATTTCCCTTCCTAATTATGTGCTTTGATTGAAAACATGCTTCTTTGGACTTATATTTGCTTATTATTAATCCTCTCTTATCACCATTAGATGCCTTGATATGTGTCTTAAGTGTTTTCAGAGATTACAGGGCAGGAATGGCTTAGAGGATGAAAAGGAAGCATGCAAAAGTGGAAGGAATACAAGAAGTTGGAGAAACTGCTAAGCTGTCCAGCCTGACCTCTTCGCACTCAAATGGCTATAACTTTAGCTACAAAGGTCCAAACGATGTGGTTTCAGTTGTGTTGGAAAGCTAACATCCGGGGCTTCGATTTGATATATAATTTGCCATAGTTTCCCCAACGCCAAGCAACGCGAACGTGTGGATCACGCGGACGCGTGACCTGGCAGGAACGCAACCCGCGCGGCCGCGTTAGTCATGCGACCGCGTCACTTTTTCATGACCTGTACGGACCAGAAAGCACTGGAAGTGACTTCTGGGCTGCTTTTGACCCAGTTTTCAGCCCAGAACACACAGATTAGAGGCTATAAAGTGGGGGAATGCATGCATTCATAATTATTCACTCATAATTCACTTTTCATGTTTTAGATGTAGTTTTAGAGAGAGAGGTTCTCTCCTCTCTCTCTCTTAGGATTAGGATTTAGGACTGCTCTTAGTTTTAGGAGTAACTCTAGATCCCAGGTTTAATATTCCTTTTACTTTATATTTTCTACTTTAATTTACTCTAATACTTTTATTTATATTTGATTTATGTTGCCCAATTGGCTTGTGACTCTTTCCATGTTATGACTTGAATTTATGTTTAGACGTAGTTTGATTGCTTTATTTACGTGAATGCTTTTAATTTAGTTTAGATATTTTTCCTTTTGGTTTTGGTTAAGAAATCAGTAACTCAGGAGTTATCCAACTCAACAGCATAATTGATAATTGTTATCTTGCTAATTAAATTGAACTTCAATAATCCCAATCTGTTCTTAGGAATTAACTAGGATTTGAAGATCTCACTAATTAGTCACTTGACCTTCCCTTGCTCTAGCAAGGGTTAACTAAGTGGAGTTACGATTCAATTTTCATTATTATTGATAAGGATAACTAGACTTGGACTTCTAAATTCTTATACCTTGCCAAGAGATTTTATTGTTATTATTTTAACGACTTGTTATTTTACATTACTTGCTCAACCCTTTTGAAAACCCCAAAACATGCCTTTGCATAACCAATAATAAGAACATACCTTCCTGCAATTCCTTGAGAAGACGACCCGAGGTCCAAATACTCGGTTGTCAATTTTAAAGGGGTTTGTTACTTGTGACAACCAAACGTTTGTACGAAGGGATTTCTGTCGGTTTAGAGACTATATCTACAACGCGACTGTTTTTATGAATGTCTTTACTGGCAAAAATCCCAACGTCAAAATGGCGCCGTTACCGGGGAACTGCAAACGTGTGCCTTATTATTGGTTATTGTAAATATTTTTCAAATATATATATATAAATATATATATATATATATATATTAATTGTTTCAGCTCTTCCCTCTTATTTCTGATATCTAGTATGAATTCTCACCCCTCTCGCTTTGAGTTTGGTTCTAACTTTGTTGAAGAAAATAGAAACCACAGCAGGAATATGCATCAAGGTTAGACCAATCAAGGATGGATGGAGCCAAGAGGATCTAATCAACCCTTTAGGCAACAATACCCTCCGAGATATCCCGGACAACGTCCATTCTACAATGCATACACAGCTGAAAGATACGGTGGACAACCTTGTAACTACCAACAAGCCCCACCCCGTGCATATAGGCCACCCTTTCAACATAACCTCGAACTACCACACTCACAAGCTTCTTTTCATCATTCGCCACCATATGATCCTTCTTTACCGCAGTACCAACCCAATCACTCCCAATCACCACCACCCTATTTTGTATCATGTCCAAGTCCGGCAACCCGAGAAGCAGAGGTTCGCCTAAAGGAAACAGTAGATAATCTTCAAACCACCATTCGACAACTGGAGCAAGCAGTAATTCAATGGGTTTCTAGGCACTCAGATATACAAGGATCAGCCACAACTCCATGTGGACAGTCTAATGAAGAGCGGAGCATGAAAGAGATACCAGAAACTCCAATGGACAAGACAGGAAATGAATTTGTACTAGAACAAGTAGAAGAAGCTGTCATTGTTCAAGAAGAAGAGTTGGTTGAAGATCTAGGAGATGCTGAACCTCCATGGAAATCAAGAGCTGAGGATAACTCCGTTAGGGACGTTACAGTTGATGTTGAGGAGGGTGTACAACCGCCAAAGCATATCATGGTTGAAGACTTTGAAGGAGACGATCAAGAGATGGATTCAATCATTAATGAATTCTTATCTACATTTGAATCCTCTCCCATTGGACTTGACATGGAGATTACAGAAGAAGAAACACAACCTCCCTTGCCCTTGGTGAACACTGAAGAAGAGATTGAATTGGAAGAAATCCACCAAGAGGAAGAGGTTGATATTGAAGAAGATTGCAAAGAGGTGGAAGATGTCGAAAAAGAGCACAAGGGAGTGGAGCTTGCACGTTCATTAGAAACACCTCCCCCTAAGTTGCCATCATCCTTCACAACATTCAAGTGGGTGAAATTCATATCCCTTAGCTTTCTAATTCCACTTGAATACGGGCTACTGGAGACGGATGGTCAACTTAGAGCTCTCTGTGGTATTAAGAGTAAGAAAAAGATGGTCAGTGATAAGATTTATCCTGCAAGGTTCAACTTGGTTGTGTGCTCAACATTCAAACGCAAAGGTTGGTTTAGAGCTCAACTGACTGGGTCTAGGAAGTTGTTTGGCAGCTCTAGTGAGAATTCAGATTGCTTGGTACCCAGATGGAATCATGATGATCTACACAAAGACGGGTGCAAAGGCAAGGTCTGGGACCCCGGAATCCATTCTA
Organism: Arachis hypogaea; assembly: GCF_003086295.3. Lineage (NCBI taxonomy): Eukaryota > Viridiplantae > Streptophyta > Magnoliopsida > Fabales > Fabaceae > Arachis > Arachis hypogaea. The sequence goes on from NC_092040.1 coordinate 46,574,793, forward strand.
TCAATCACCACTCTTGGGGCCTTGTCACTTGCTTTAACTTACTTGAAGGCTTTCTGCGCCTAGTTTGGGACCCCGGAGGCTACTGGAAGTACAAACATTGGTGGGGATTCCTGGATCAGTACAAGCATAAACCACCATAACAGGAAGCTCACCAATTGTCCAACTTAAGGACTTTAACTAAAAGTGCTAGGTGGGAGACAACCCACCATGGTATGATCGTTCCTTTTGCAATTTTAATTTTATTCAGTTTTATTTGTTTTTGAGTTTTATTTTATTTTATTAAACCTGGAAACCTGCATAGCATTCACATTAAGCATTGCATTCTGTATACTGCATTTAAAAAAAATAATATGCCATCCGACGCGACCGCATCAGTGACGCGTCCGCGTCGCAAGGAGAGGGGAGAAAATAAAAACGAACAGAGAGTCACGCGAGAGCGTGGCTGGAGGCGTGCTAGTGGCACAAATCGACCCACGCGACCGTGTCGCCGACGCGTCCGCGTCACATGGGAATAAGGGCCTCCCACGCGACCGCGTCACCCACGCGGCCGCGAGCCCCGATTCTCGACGTAAAAAGGGTGCACAATGAAATATTGTGTGAGAGTGGTGCTGGATTGGTGCTGGAAGCACAATCCTTATCACAGTACCACGTGACTGACGCGGCCGCGTCATCCATTTTCTGAAGCCAACTCACGCGATCGCGTGACCCACGCGATCGCGTCACCCCAATTTTGGCAAATAAATTAATTTGAACAGAGAGTTGTGCTGGCGCGAGGCTACACTTGCGCTAAAAGCATAACATGGGTCACGCGATCGCGTCACCGTACTTGAAGCGCATCCACGCGAACGCGTGCCCCATGCGGCCGCGTCGCCTGCGCCGCACAACATATCCCAATTTGCCAAATATCTTATCTCTTCTTCCCCAATCCTAATTTTTCCTCCCTCCCTTCTTATTTACTTCTTCTTCCCTTCTTTCCCTTCTCATTCTTCTTATTTTTCTTTTTATTTTATTTTTATTCATTTGCATACTTTCATTCAATGCATTATTTTCATTGGTGTTAGAAATTTATTTGGGTAATTATTTACCATATCTTGCTTATGGATTATTAAAGGAATTGTTTGACAATTATATTAATTTTTAAAGGGTTGCTTGCATGTTCAATTTAATACTTTCAAATAGCTTATTTACCATGCATGCTATGTGTTTGTGAAAACGCCCGTATGGCATTGTGCACTATTTTTAAAGATTTCTTTTAATCTTCTACTATAAATGCTTGCTTTTCACAAAACCCTTTTTATATTTTATTAATTAAATATAATTGTCATTACAAACGTTATTGTTAGTTTCTTATGACTAACAATACATTAAAGCTTTTGATGCTTGATCTATGCTACTCATGCCCTTGCCGGCATGCTAATAAACATCTTGCATCCAATACTCTCCATGCCTTGCTATATTTCCATTGATGAACTGATCACATGGAATCGCGACCATGTCTTCCATTCACTATTTTTCTTACTTGGCATGCTATTCACTCGTACCACCCTCCTCTTTGCTCTACACCTTTGACTTCATATCCCTTTCTCTTCTCCCTTTTTCAGGCTGGCCACCAGAACGGGTAAGGAGAAAGCTTCTACAACGAGCAACAGCTGAGGAATCACAACACCCGCCCACCTGTACTTCTCAGCATGCACCGAGGACGGTGCAATCTTTAAGTGTGGGGAGGTCGATACCGATCTTCATGGGTTAGTACTTTCTTGTCTCAACACCAATGTTTAAATTTTCTTTGTAGATTAGTTGTTGCATTTGCATGTTTAATTGTTTTTGTGCATATTTTACTACTTGGTTAAAGTAATATTCTTCTTTTTCAAGAAATTTTTATAGTATTTCACTAATTTGAATAAAACTTTTTGAAAAACTTGTTTGAAGAAATATTATTTTGGAACATAGTTTAGAGCTCGAACACAAAACCAGTGAGATTTTGAGCCTATTTGATTGGTTGCATTTTACCAACCAATAATTTTATTTTTGGTGTGTGTTGTTCTCTCTAAAATTGTGATCTTTGTCTTGCTTAATTCTATATTTCCATTATTTGATGTATGCATGCACTTACATGATTGAGGCCTTTGTTTCACTGAGCTTACATACCCATATGGCCTTACCTTTCATTATTCCTTGCAAACCAATGTTGAGCCTATTTTACCCCTTTATTCTTTACTTTAGCACATCATTAACTCTAAGCGAAAAACAATAATGTCCTTGATTTGAATCCTTGGTTAGCTTAGACTAGTGAGAGTGCTCACGAATTAAATGTGGGGAAAAGTGGGCTTGAAAATGTTTGGTTTGAGAATTGAGTATGTTATGTATCTTTATGAAAATGTGAAAGAAATGTTTAGGACATGTTCATGCATTCAATAAATTAATTATATGCATTGAAAAAAATGAAAAAAAAAAAGAAAAAAAAGAAAAAGAAAAAGAAAAAAAAGAGCAAATAATAAAAAGGGGACAAAATGCCCCAAAGTAAATGGTGAAATGCATATGAGTTGGACTTGAAATTAGAATGCATGAACATGTGGAAAACATGGTTAATGGATGGTTAAATGTTGTATTGTGATTATATGGATTGTCTTAAGTTAGGTGAAAATTTTAAGTTAATTAAGGATTCAGATTTTAGTCCACTTGGCCAAATACAATCCTACCTTGACCATAACCCCATTACAACCCTTCAAAGACCTCTTGATATGTGTATTTATGCATTAAGTTTATGTTGATTGTTAGATGAAGAGCAAGCCTTAGAAAGTAAGGTTAGTAGAGAATTGAGAGAATCGAACCTAAAATACTTGAGTGATTAGAGTGATATACACTACTAAGTGAGGGTTCGATGCTCGATTCTTTGTTCCCGACTTTCATGAGCTATTTTCTTCTACAAGTCTATTTGTACTTCATTTTTATGATTTGAATTAGTGAAATCCAGTTCATATTTATTCTTGGGGATTTATTTTCTTTTAACCAAGTAAGTAGAAACATTTTTCATTTAGTTGCATTCATAGGTTGCATCTCATACATTCTATCATTCCTCTTCATTCCTTTATAGTTTCTCTTGAGCTTAGCATGAGGACATGCTTTTGTTTAAGTGTGGGGAGGTTGATAAACCACTATTTTATGGTTTATCTCGTGCTCAATTGAGTGGATTTTATCAACTCTTTACCCACTTATTCATACTATTTGCATGTTTTACATTTCCCTTACTAATTATGTGCTTTGATTGAAAACATGCTTCTTTGGACTTATATTTGCTTATTATTAATCCTCTCTTATCACCATTAGATGCCTTGATATGTGTGTTAAGTGTTTTCAGAAATTACAGGGCAAGAATGGCTCAGAGGATGAAAAGGAAGCATGCAAAAGTGGAAGGAATAAAAGAAGTTGGAGAAACTGCTAAGCTGTCCAGCCTGACCTCTTCGCACTCAAACGGCTATAACTTTAACTACAGAGGTCCAAACGACGCGGTTCTAGTTGCGTAAGAAAGCTAACGTCTGGGGTTTCGATTTGACATATAATTTGCCATAGTTGCCCCGACGCCAGGGGACGCAATCGCGTGGGTCACGCGGACGCGTGACATGGCAGGAATGCAACCCGTGCGGCCGCGTGAGTCATGCGGCCGCGTCACTTTTCCGCGATTTGTACGGACCAGAAAGCGCTGGAAGTGACTTCTGGGCTGCTTTTGACCCAGTTTTCAGCCCAGAACACACAGATTAGAGGCTATAAAGTGGGGGAATGCATGCATTCATAATTATTCACTCATAATTCACTTTTCATGTTCTAGATGTAGTTTTAGAGAGAGAGGTTCTCTCGTCTCTCTCTTAGGATTAGGATTTAGGACTGCTCTTAGTTTTAGGAGTGACTCTCGATCCCAGGTTTAATATTCCTTTTACTTTATATTTTCTACTTTAATTTACTCTAATACTTTATTTGATTTATGTTGCCCAATTGGCTTGTGACTCTTTCCATGTTATGACTTGAATTTATGTTTAGACGTAGTTTGATTGCTTTATTTACGTGAATGCTTTTAATTTAGTTTAGATATTTTTCTATTTGGTTTTGGTTAAGAAATCAGTAACTCAGGAGTTATCCAACTCAACAGCATAATTGATAATTGTTATCTTGCTAATTAAATTGAACTTCAATAATCCCAATCTGTTCTTAGGAATTAACTAGGATTTGAAGATCTCACTAATTAGTCACTTGACCTTCCATTGCTTTAGCAAGGGTTAACTAAATGGAGTTACGATTCAATTTTCGTTATTATTGATAAGGATAACTAGACTTGGACTTCTAAATTCTTATACCTTGCCAAGAGATTTTATTGTTATTATTTTAACGACTTGTTATTTTACATTACTTGCTCAACCCTTTTGAAAACCCCAAAACAAGCCTTTGCATAACCAATAATAAGAACATACCTTCCTGCAATTCCTTGAGAAGACGACCCGAGGTTCAAATACTCGGTTATCAATTTTAAAGGGGTTTGTTACTTGTGACAACCAAACGTTTGTACGAAGGGATTTCTGTCGGTTTAGAGACTATATCTACAACGCGACTGTTTTTATGAATGTCTTTACTAGCAAAAATCCCAACGTCAAAATGGCGCCGTTACCGGGGAACTGCAAACGTGTGCCTTATTATTGGTTATTGTAAATATTTTTCAAATATATATATATATATATATATATATATATATATATATATTGTTTCAGCTCTTCCCTCTTATTTCTGATATCTAGTATGAATTTTCACCCCTCTCGCTTTGAGTTTGGTTCTAACTTTGTTGAAGAAAATAGAAACCACAGCAGGAATATGCATCAAGGTCAGACCAATCAAGGATGGATGGAGCCAAGAGGATCTAATCAACCCGTTAGGCAACAATACCCTCCGAGATATCCTGCACAAAGTCCATTCTACAATGCATACACAGCTGAAAGATACGGTGGACAACCTTGTAACTACCAACAAGCCCCACCCCGTGCATATAGGCCACCCTTTCAACATAACCTCGAACTACCACACTCACAAGCTTCTTTTCATCATTCGCCACCATATGATCCTTCCTTACCCCAGTACCAACCCAATCACTCCCAATCACCACCACCCTATTTTGTATCATGTCCAAGTCCGGCAACCCGAGAAGCAGAGGTTCGCCTAAAGGAAACAGTAGATAATCTTCAAACCACCATTCGACAACTGGAGCAAGCAGTAATTCAATGGGTTTCTAGGCACTCAGATATACAAGGATCAGCCACAACTCCATGTGGACAGTCTAATGAAGAGCGGAGCATGAAAGAGATACCAGAAACTCCAATGGACAAGACAGGAAATGAATTTGTACTAGAACAAGTAGAAGAAGCTGTCATTGTTCAAGAAGAAGAGTTGGTTGAAGATCTAGGAGATGCTGAACCTCCATGGGAATCTAGAGCTGAGGATAACTCCGTTAGGGACATTACAGTTGATGTTGAGGAGGGTGTACAACCTCCAAAGCATATCATGGTTGAAGACTTTGAAGGAGACGATCAAGAGATGGATTCAATCATTAATGAATTCTTATCTACATTTGAATCCTCTCCCATTGGACTTGACATGGAGATTACAGAAGAAGAAACACAACCTCCCTTGCCCTTGGTGAACACTGAAGAAGAGATTGAATTGGAAAAAATCCACCAAGAGGAAGAGGTTGATATTGAAGAAGATTGCCAAGAGGTGGAAGATGTCGAAAAAGAGCACAAGGGAGTGGAGCTTGCACGTTCATTAGAAACACCTCCCCCTAAGTTGCCATCATCCTTCACAACATTCAAGTGGGTGAAATTCATATCCCTTAGCTTTCTAATTCCACTTGAATACGGGCTACTGGAGACGGATGGTTAACTTAGAGCTCTCTGTGGTATTAAGCGTAAGAAAAAGATGGTCAGTGATAAGATTTATCCTGCAAGGTTCAACTTGGTTGTGTGCTCAACATTCAAACGCAAAGGTTGGTTTAGAGCTCAACTGACTGGGTCTAGGAAGTTGTTTGGCAGCTCTAGTGAGAATTCAGATTGCTTGCTACCCAGATGGAATCATGATGATCTACACAAAGACGGGTGCAAAGGCAAGGTCTGGGACCCCGGAATCCATTCTATCAATCACCACTCTTGGGGCCTTGTCACTTGCTTTAACTTACTTGAAGGCTTTTTGCGCCTAGTTTGGGACCCCGGAGACTACTGGAAGTACAAACATTGGTGGGGATTCCTGGATCAGTACAAGCATAAACCACCATAACAGGAAGCTCACCAATTGTCCAACTTAAGGACTTTAACTAAAAGTTCTAGGTGGGAGACAACCCACCATGGTATGATCGTTCCTTTTGCAATTTTAAATTTATTCAGTTTTATTTGTTTTTGAGTTTTATTTTATTTATTAAACCTGGAATCCTACATAGCATTCACATTAAGCATTGCATTCTGTATACTGCATTTAAAAAAAATAATATGCCATGCGACGCAACCGCATCAGTGACGCGTCCGCGTCGCAAGGAGAGGGGAGACAATAAAAACGAACAGAGATTCACGCGAGAGCGTGGCTGGAGGCGTGCTAGTGGCACAAATCGACCCACGCGACCGCGTCGCCGACGCGTCCGCGTCACATGGGAATAATGGCCTCCCACGCGACCGCGTCACCCACGCGGCCGCGAGCCCCGATTCTCGACGTAAAAAGGGTGCACAATGAAATATTGTGCGAGAGTGGTGCTGGATTGGTGCTGGAAGCACAATCCTTATCACGCTACCACGTGATCGACGTGGCCGCGTCATCCATTTTCTGAAGCCAACTCACGCGATCGCGTGACCCACGCGATCGCGTCACCCCAATTTTGGCAAATAAATTAATTTGAACAGAGAGTTGTGCTGGCGCGAGGCTACACTTGCGCTAGAAGCATAACATGGGTCACGCGATCGCGTCACCATACTTGAAGCGCATCCACGCGAACGCGTGCCCCACGCGGCCGCGTCGCTACGCCGCACAACATATCCCAATTTGCCAAATATCTTATCTCTTCTTCCCCAATCCTAATTTTTCCTCCCTCCCTTCTTATTTACTTCTTCTTCCCTTCTTTCCCTTCTCATTCTTCTTATTTTTCTTTTTATTTTATTTTTATTCATTTGCATACTTTCATTCAATGCATTATTTTCATTGGTGTTAGAAATTTATTTGGGTAATTATTTACCATATCTTGCTTATGGATTATTAAAGGAATTGTTTGACAATTATATTAATTTTTAAAGGGTTGCTTGCATGTTTAATTTAATACTTTCAAATAGCTTATTTACCATGCATGCTATGTGTTTGTGAAAATGCCCGTATGGCATTGTGCACTATTTTTAAATATTTCTTTTAATCTTCTACTATAAATGCTTGCTTTTCACAAAATCCTTTTTATATTTTATTAATTAAATATAATTGTCATTACAAACGTTATTGTTAGTTTCTTATGACTAACAATACATTAAAGCTTTTGATGCTTGATCTATGCTACTCATGCCCTTGCCGGCATGCTAATAAACATCTTGCATCCAATACTCTCCATGCCTTGCTATATTTCCATTGATGAACTGATCACATGGAATCGTGACCATGTCTTCCATTCACTATTTTTCTTACTTGGCATGCTATTCACCCGTACCGCCCTCCTCTTTGCTCTACACCTTTGACTTCATATCCCTTTCTCTTCTCCCTTTTTCAGGCTGGCCACCAGAACGGGTAAGGAGAAAGCTTCTACAACGAGCAACAGCTGAGGAATCACAACACCCGCCCACCTGTACTTCTCAGCATGCACCGAGGACGGTGCAATCTTTAAGTGTGGGGAGGTCGATACCGATCTCCATGGGTTAGTACTTTCTTGTCTCAACACCAATGTTTAAATTTTCTTTGTAGATTAGTTGTTGCATTTGCATGTTTAATTGTTTTTGTGCATATTTTACTACTTGGTTAAAGTAATATTCTTCTTTTTCAAGAAATTTTTATAGTATTTCACTAATTTGAATAAAACTTTTTGAAAAACTTGTTTGAAGAAATATTATTTTGGAACATAGTTTAGAGCTCGAACACAAAACCAGTGAGATTTTGAGCCTATTTGATTGGTTGCATTTTACCAACCAATAATTTTATTTTTGGTGTGTGTTGTTCTCTCTAAAATTGTGATCTCTGTCTTGCATAATTCTATATTTCCATTATTTGATGTATGCATGCACTTACATGATTGAGGCCTTTGTTTCACTGAGCTTACATACCCATATGGCCTTACCTTTCATTATCCCTTACAAACCAATGTTGAGCCTATTTTACCCTTTTATTCTTTACTTTAGCACATCATTAACTCTAAGCGGAAAACAATAATGTCCTTGATTTGAATCCTTGGTTAGCTTAGACTAGTGAGAGTGCTCACGAATTAAGTGTGGGGAAAAGTGGGTTTGAAAATGTTTGGTTTGAGAATTGAGTATGTTATGTATCTTTATGAAAATGTGAAAGAAATGTTTAGGACATGTTCATGCATTCAATAAATTAATTATATGCATTGAAAAAAAATGAAAAAAAAAGAAAAAAAAAAGAGAAAAAGAAAAAGAAAAAAAAAAGAGCAAATAATAAAAAGGGGACAAAATGCCCCAAAGTAAATGGTGAAATGCATATGAGTTGGACTTGAAATTAGAATGCATGAACATGTGGAAAACATGGTTAATGGATGGTTAAATGTTGTATTGTGATTATATGGATTGTCTTAAGTTAGGTGAAAATTTTAAGTTAATTAAGGATTCAGATTTTAGTCCACTTTACAATCCTACCTTGACCATAACCCCATTACAACCCTTAAAAGACCTCTTGATATGTGTATTTATGCATTAAGTTTATCTTGATTGTTAGATGAAGAGAAAGCCTTAGAAAGCAAGGTTAGTAGAGAATTGAGAGAATCGAGCCTAAAATACTTGAGTGATTAGAGTGATATACACTACTAAGTGAGGGTTCGATGCTCGATTCTTTGTTCAAGGCTTTCATGAGCTATTTTCTTCTACAAGTCTATTTGTACTTCATTTTTATGATTTGAATTAGTGAAATCCAGTTCATATTTATTCTTGGGGATTTATTTGCTTTTAACCAAGTAAGTAGAAACATTTTTCATTTAGTTGCATTCATAGGTTGCATCTCATACATTCTATCATTCCTCTTCATTCCTTTATAGTTTCTCTTGAGCTTAGCATGAGGACATGCTTTTGTTTAAGTGTGGGGAGGTTGATAAACCACTATTTTATGGTTTATCTCGTGCTCAATTGAGTGGATTTTATCAACTCTTTACCCACTTATTCATACTATTTGCATGTTTTACATTTCCCTTACTAATTATGTGCTTTGATTGAAAACATGCTTCTTTGGACTTATATTTGCTTATTATTAATCCTCTCTTATCACCATTAGATACCTTGATATGTGTGTTAACTGTTTTCAAAGATTACAGGGCAGGAATGGCTCAGAGGATAAAAAGGAAGCATGCAAAAGTGGAAGGAATACAAGAAGTTGGAAAAACTGCTAAGCTGTCCAGCCTGGCCTCTTCGCACTCAAACGGCTATAACTTTAGCTACAGATGTCCAAACGACGCGGTTCTAGTTGCGTAAGAAAGTTAACGTCCGGTGATTCGATTTGATATATAATTTGCCATAGTTGCCTCAATGCCAGGCGATGCGAACGCTTGGGTCACACGGACGCTTGTCCTGGCAGGAACGCAACCCGCGCGGCCACGTGAGTCATGCGGCCGCGTCACTTTTCCACGACCTGTACGGACCAGAAAGCGCTGGAAGTGACTTCTGGGCTGCTTTTGACCCAGTTTTCAGCCCAGAACACACATATTAGAGGCTATAAAGTGGGGGAATGCATGCATTCATAATTATTCACTCATAATTCACTTTTCATGTTTTAGATGTAGTTTTAGAGAGAGAGGTTCTCTCCACTCTCTCTCTCTTAGGATTAGGATTTAGAACTGCACTTAGTTTTAGGAGTGACTCTTCTTTTACTTTATATTTTCTACTTTAATTTACTCTAATACTTTTATTTATATTTGATTTATGTTGCCCAATTGGCTTGTGACTCTTTCCATGTTATGACTTGAATTTATGTTTAGACGTAGTTTGATTGCTTTATTTACGTGAATGCTTTTAATTTAGTTTAGATATTTTTCCTTTTGGTTTTGGTTAAGAAATCAGTAACTCAGGTGTTATCCAACTCAACAGCATAATTGATAATTGTTATCTTGTTAATTAAATTGAACTTCAATAATCCCAATCTGTTCTTAGGAATTAACTAGGATTTGAAGATCTCACTAATTAGTCACTTGACCTTCCCTTGCTCTAGCAAGGGTTAACTAAGTGGAGTTACGATTCAATTTTCATTATTATTGATAAGGATAACTAGACTTGGACTTCTAAATTCTTATACCTTGCCAAGAGATTTTATTGTTATTATTTTAACGACTTGTTCTTTTACATTACTTGCTCAACCCTTTTGAAAACCCCAAAACATGCCTTTGCATAACCAATAATAAGAACATACCTTCCTGCAATTCCTTGAGAAGACGACCGGAGGTTCAAATACTCGGTTATCAATTTTTAAGGGGTTTGTTACTTGTGACAACCAAACGTTTGTACGAAGGGATTTTTGTCGGTTTAGAGACTATATCTACAACGCGACAATTTTTACGAATGTCTTTACTGGCGAAAATTCCAACGTCAAAATGGCGCCGTTGCCGGGGAATTGCAAACGTGTGCTTTATTATTGGTTATTGTAAATATTTTTCAAATATATATATATATATATATATATATATATATTTTAATTGTTTCAGCTCTTCCCTCTTATTTCTGATATCTAGTATGAATTCTCACCCCTCTCGCTTTGAGTTTGGTTCTAACTTTGTTGAAGGAAATAGAAACCACAGCAGGAATATGCATTAAGGTCAGACCAATCAAGGATGGATGGAGCCAAGAGGATCTAATTAACCCTTTAGGCAACAACACCCTCCGAGATATCCCGGACAAAGTCCATTCTACAATGCATACCCAGCTGAAAGATACGGTGGACAACCTTGTAACTACCAACAAGCCCCACCCCGTGCATATAGGCCATCCTTTCAACATAACCTCGAACTACCACACTCACAAGCTTCTTTTCATCATTCACCACCATATGATCCTTCCTTACCCCAGTACCAACCCAATCACTCCCAATCACCACCACCCTATTTTGTATCATGTCCAAGCCCGGCAACCCGAGAAGCAGAGGTTCGCTTAAAGGAAACAGTAGATAATCTTCAAACCACCATTCGATAACTGGAGCAAGCAGTAATTCAATGGGTTTCTAGGCGCTCAGATATATAAGGATCAGCCACAACTCCATGTAGACAGTCTAATGAAGAGCGGAGCATAAAAGAGATACCAGAAACTCCAATGGACAAGACAGGAAATGAATTTGTACTAGAACAAGTAGAAGAAGCTGTCATTGTTCAAGAAGAAGAGTTGGTTGAAGATCTAGGAGATGCTGAACCTCCATGGGAATCTAGAGCTGAGGATAACTCCGTTAGGGACGTTACAGTTGATGTTGAGGAGGGTGTACAACCTCCAAAGTATATCATGGTTGAAGACTTTAAAGGAGACGATCAAGAGATGGATTCAATCATTAATGAATTCTTATCTACATTTGAATCCTCTCCCATTGGACTTGACATGGAGATTACAGAAGAAGAAACACAACCTCCCTTGCCCTTGGTGAACACTGAAGAAGAGATTGAATTGGAAGAAATCCACCAAGAGGAAGAGGTTGATATTGAAGAAGATTGCCAAGAGGTGGAAGATGTCGAAAAAGAGCACAAGGGAGTGGAGCTTGCACGTTCATTAGAAACACCTCCCCTAAGTTGCCATCATCCTTCACAACATTCAAGTGGGTGAAATTCATATCCCTTAGCTTTCTAATTCCACTTGAATACGGGCTACTGGAGACGGATGGTCAACTTAGAGCTCTCTGTGGTATTAAGAGTAAGAAAAAGATGGTCAGTGATAAGATTTATCCTGCAAGGTTCAACTTGGTTGTGAGCTCAACATTCAAACGCAAAGGTTGGTTTAGAGCTCAATTGACTTGGTCTAGGAAGTTGTTTGGTAGCTCTAGTGAGAATTCAGATTGCTTGCTACCCAGATGGAATCATGATGATCTACACAAAGACGGGTGCAAAGGCAAGGTCTGGGACCCCGGAATCCATTCTATCAAACACCACTCTTGGGGTCTTGTCACTTGCTTTAACTTACTTGAAGGCTTTTTGCGCCTAGTTTGGGACCCCGGAGGCTACTGGAACTACAAACATTGGCGGGGATTCCTGGATCAGTACAAGCATAAACCACCATAACAGGAAGCTCACCAATTGTCCAACTTAAGGACTTTAACTAAAAGTGCTAGGTGGGAGACAACCCACCATGGTATGATCGTTCCTTTTGCAATTTTAATTTTATTCAGTTTTATTTGTTTTTTAGTTTTATTTTATTTTATTAAACCTGGAATCCTGCATAGCATTCACATTAAGTATTGCATTCTGCATACTGCATTTAAAAAAAATAATATGCCATGCGACGCGACCGCATCAGTGACGCGTCCGCGTCGCAAGGAGAGGGGAGAAAATAAAAACGAACAGAGAGTCATGCGAGAGCGTGGCTGGAGGTGTGCTAGTGGCACAAATCGACCCACGCGACCGCGTCGCTGATGACAAGTCATCTTAGCCTAGTTTCACTAGTCTCTTTCTTTTGTTTTTAATTGAATTATGCACTTTCTTGAGGCCTAAGCAACCTAATTTGGGTAGATTTTCATGCTTCCTTTGATTGAATCAACCATAGATAAATTCATGCTGTTTCATGAGATTTGATGCCATAATGGTTGCATATTAGGATAGAATGAATATCTCATGATTTTGAGCATAGCTTTGATGTGTTTGGTTGGTTAATGATAGGTGAAGAAAGCTTGGAGAAAGGTTGAAGTAAGAAGGAATGGCTAGAAGCAAAGAGAGGACAATGAAATAAGTGAAATTGAACCAGGAAGCATAAGGTTGGACTTGAAGTTAGCCCTCAAACTTTTGCACAAACTTTTGGGTGAAAAGTTAGCCTCAAAGTTAGCCCCCTAACTTGGAGGCTAACGTGAGAATTGGAAAACCACCCCAGGGCTAATCAATGTTTGCGCCAACGTTAGCCCCCTAACTTGGAGGCTAACGTTGGCATGAAAAATCACCCAGGGCTACTCAACGTTTGCGCCAACGTTAGCCCCCTAACTTGGAGGCTAACGTTGGCATGAAATTATAAGGCTAGGGGGGCAAAAGTTTGCGCCAACGTTAGCCCCCTAACTTTTGGGCTAACGTTGGCGCCATTGGTGCATTAGGAAGGGCCAACGTTGGAGCAAAAGTTAGACCCCTAACTTTTGCACCAACGTTGGCATCAGTAAAATTGGCTATCTGATATGAAAAGTTGGAGCAAAAGTTAGACCCCTAACTTTGGCTCAAACTTTTACTCCAACTTTTACAAAAATCCAATCCGGTTTAATTGGTTCACTTTGGTTCCTCTCCAAACTCCAAGAGCAATCAACCAAGGCCTCTTTCAACCCAATTCCACCAAGAGCAAAGGCCCAACTCAAGGCTTGAAGATCATTTGAAGAAAGTGTATAAATAGGCTAGAATTCAAGTTATTCGGGGAGCTTCCTTTTCTTAGTTTTCATAGAGCTTTCTTTTAGAATTTTCATAGTAGTTTTCGGAGAGAAGTGAATTTTAGTTTCTTAGTTTGGGGAAGGAGAATTCCATTCTCTTCCTCTTAGTTTTATTGCTTTAAATTTCAATTACAACTGTCTTGGATCTTGGGTTGAAGAATTGAAGGAATTCTGTTTCAATCTCACCTTGGATCTTGTTTATTTTCACTGCAATTGATTTTAACTTTCTGTTACTTGCATCTCATCTACTTTCTTTGCAATTTACAATTCCCTTGCAATTGTTCTTGTTGGATCTAGGAAGGCATTGAGATCTAGACTTGGTTTTCTAGTCTCTAGGTCCTGAGATCTAAATTCCCAATTTACATTCTGTTTACTGCTTTCCATGTTTATTTACTTCTCTGCTTCAAAATCTGATTTCATCCACACCCTCTCCTACTTCTCTACTTGATGCAATTTACTTTTTCTTGTTTAAATTCTGCAAATCCAATTCCCAATCCCCTTTACATTTCAAGCCATTTACATTTCTTGCACTTTAAGATTCCACAATTTATATTTCTTGCAATCTAAGTTTCTGCCATTTAATTTCTTGTTATTTAAAGATTCAGCAATTTATTTCCTGTTCTCTTTACTTTCAATGCAATTTAAATTCTGCAAATCACCAATCAATCAACCAAACCTTGATTCGCTTGACTAAATCAACCACTGAACTAAAATTGCTCAATCCTTCAATCCCTGTGGGATCGACCTCACTCCCGTGAGTTTTTATTACTTGATGCGACCCGGTGCACTTGCCGGTTAGATTTGTGTGTTTTGGGAGAAATTCATTTTTCCACCAAAATATCTCATCAAGTTTTTGGCGCCGTTGCTGGGGATTGATTAGATTGACAATGATTAAGTGAGGTGGTAGTTTAGATCAAGCACTTTTTCTTTATTTTTGACTAACCCACTAACTGTTTGAAGATTTGCCTCTGTTAACACGCTAACTGTTTGATGTTTTGTCTCAATTAACTACACTCTATTCTCCAAAAATACCACTGTGTATTCCTTGTGATTGATTTATATGTCACAGGAAAGAAGAGCAGCCAAAGGGAAGGATATCATTGAAGAAGGAGTTTCTGAGAAAGAAGAACTCCACAACATGAAGCCGCAACTCATTACATCAATCAAGAAAAATTGTTCCTACCGCGGAAACCCAGTGGAAGATCCTGAACAGCATATATCCATTTTTCTAAGGACTTGTGGTGTTGTCAACCCCAATGGTGCAAATCATGACACCTGTAAGCTCTTGCTATTTCCCTTCTCACTAAGGGATGAAGCTGCACAATGGTTCGAAACCTTTCCCCAGGGAAGTATTACTAGTTGGGACGATTTGGTTACCAAATTTCTGGCCAAATTCTCCTCATCCCAACAAAACATCAAGATGAAAGAGGGGATACATCCATTCATACAAGGAGAGGAAGAACCATTGTTCAAAGCATGGGAAAGATACAAGAAAGCAAATGACAAAGTGGGTTTCCAAGCGTTCTATGAAGGATTAACCCCAGAAACAAGAAGAGCAGTGGATTACGTCTCAGATAACCTTCTCAAAGCAACAGCAGCTGGCCAAGGAACTGCAGAGCTCAATGACAAGAGAGCCAATAACCAACACTCATTTGAGACCCCACAGAATGCAACTTCAGACAAGGAGATAATGAATCTTGAAGGACTGAAGGCAGTCATGAATCAAAGCAAACAGCTACATCAGCAAACTCAGCAACAATTGGGGTCAATAGCTAGACAAATTGACTTTCTCCATTCTACTACAGTGAAGGCACAATTTCCACCATGGAAGCCACATTCTTATCTAAGAATGAGGGAATCTCAATATCAGGAACAAAGGGACTTCAATTACAACAACCCCAATTACCCAAACCTGCAAAAAATTCACCATACCAACAACAATCACAGCATACCACCACATTACCCATCCTTCCAACCCCTAACACCTCACAACCAACCAATCTCACAAGATTCTCAAAGGATCACCACTCTAGAGATCGTAGTAGAAAGAATGATGAAACAGCAAGTAATGATGAACAAACACTATGATGACTTACTCGGGGGAATTGGGAAGCAAATAGAACAATTAGCCAAAAACCTCACAGAAACGAGTAAGAAGGAGGCAAAGCCTCAATTTCCTTGAGCACTGAGGATGTCAAGCTAGTGACAATAAAAGAGCGCTTGTTGGGAGGCAACCCAACCTGAGGTAGTTCTCTTTTCATATCTATTTCAATAAAAAGGTTAACTAGCTTTATCTAGATTGCAAGAAGCTAAGTTTGGTGTTGCACACCAAAACAATCTAAGGGAGAATGAAGAATTCTAAGTTTGGTGTTCCACCAAAATCCCATTATAACACACATTCTCACCTTATGCATAATATGGGCTTCAAACATACTGGATGAATTAGTTAACTATTTTGTTGTTTTCTAGTTTTCAGCCTTGTGACTTTTGACACATGGTTAATGAAAACCTTTGGCAAGGTACTAAGTTTGGTGTTCCCACACCAAAGTAAGTTCAAAAAGCCCACAAATAAATCATGCAGACTAACCACTGTTTCTAAGTGCTTGGGGAACAAGCAACTTCCAATATCATTGCAGAATATCATACAAACTTTTGGAGATTTTTAGCATCATCAACCAAAGAGGTGAAAGATGAACATGAAAGTTAGCATTGATGATGATGAGAAGAAGGAAAGCAAGTGAACTCCAACAGGTTGTATTGTTAAGTGATTGTTTTACATCAAATATTACTGTAATTGAAAGTTGGATTGTATCCTTATTTGTCCTGCCTGTCTGCATAGTATAGTTTTCTTTATATACCCCTGCCTGCCTGCATAGCATAGTCTTTCTTTATAATTCAATAAGCAAGATGTTTGATTATTCACAACATTCTTATCTTCAAAACTTGTTTGCACTCAATTTTCAAGAATGCATCACATGAAAGTTCTTTGAAACGAAGGATTGAGGAATTAAACAATTTTGAGGTAAGCAAAAGATTAGGAGAAGTGGTGGTTCTAGTTATATGATTATGTATTGAGGTTGCATGCTTGTGAAAACTTGCATGGGAGCTCATAGGCAGGATATGAAGTTCAAAGAAGTATTGTGGAGATTCTCAAAAATCAATTGATCCGAGAAGCAGCAAACAAAACAAAAAGAAAAGTAAAGAAAATACAAAAACAAAAAGAACATGGCCCAAGGCTCTGAGCATCAATTACTAGGCAGAAAAAGAAAGAAAGAAACAAAAACTCAAAGAGTTGCTATCCTAGTAAATGCTTGTGGTTGAAGTGTGTCAAGGAAAGAGGCTTGAGCAAGTAAATCCTTAGGGGTGGTTTAACACCTAATACCTTAAAACCAACTGGTTTAGGAGTATTGATTGAAAACTTATTTAAAGAGCCGCTTTGAGACATGACACTTAGAGTCGAGGCCAAAGCACAGAAACTATAAGCTGCTTCAAGGTGATTACATATAAAGAGATCTCTATGATACCATTCGGATGAAAATCCTAAGACCTACGACTCCCAATATGTAAGGACTAGTGAGCACTGAAGCCCTTGCATGAGCATATAATTTAGAGTTCACCCCACTGTTACTTAATCACTTCACTCACTGTACTTTACAAGTGTTCTTCAATCCATCTTAATTGAAAGAACCTCTGAGCATAAATCTTTTCTTGCTTGGGGACAAGCAAGCTTTAAGTTTGGTGTTGTGATGACAAGTCATCTTAGCCTAGTTTCACTAGTCTCTTTCTTTTGTTTTTAATTGAATTATGCACTTTCTTGAGGCCTAAGCAAGCTAATTTGGGTAGATTTTCATGCTTCCTTTGATTGAATCAACCATAGATAAATTCATGCTGTTTCATGAGATTTGATGCCATAATGGTTGCATATTAGGATAGAATGAATATCTCATGATTTTGAGCATAGCTTTGATGTGTTTGGTTGGTTAATGATAGGTGAAGAAAGCTTGGAGAAAGGTTGAAGTAAGAAGGAATGGCTAGAAGCAAAGAGAGGACAATGAAACAAGTGAAATTGAACCAGGAAGCATAAGGTTGGACTTGAAGTTAGCCCTCAAACTTTTGCACAAACTTTTGGGTGAAACGTTAGCCTCAAAGTTAGCCCCCTAACTTGGAGGCTAACGTGAGAATTGGAAAACCACCCCAGGGCTAATCAACGTTTGCGCCAACGTTAGCCCCCTAACTTGGAGGCTAACGTTGGCATGAAAAATCACCCAGGGCTACTCAACGTTTGCGCCAACGTTAGCCCCCTAACTTGGAGGCTAACGTTGGCATGAAATTATAAGGCTAGGGGGCAAAAGTTTGCGCCAACGTTAGCCCCCTAACTTTTGGGCTAACGTTGGCGCCATTGGTGCATTAGGAAGGGCCAACGTTGGAGCAAAAGTTAGACCCCTAACTTTTGCACCAACGTTGGCATCAGTAAAATTGGCTATCTGATATGAAAAGTTGGAGCAAAAGTTAGACCCCTAACTTTGGCTCAAACTTTTACTCCAACTTCTACAAAAATCCAATCCGGTTCAATTGGTTCACTTTGGTTCCTCTCCAAACTCCAAGAGCAATCAACCAAGGCCTCTTTCAACCCAATTCCACCAAGAGCGAAGGCCCAACTCAAGGCTTGAAGATCATTTGAAGAAAGTGTATAAATAGGCTAGAATTCAAGTTATTCGGGGAGCTTCCTTTTCTTAGTTTTCATAGAGCTTTCTTTTAGAATTTTCATAGTAGTTTTCGGAGAGAAGTGGATTTTAGTTTCTTAGTTTGGGGAAGGAGAATTCCATTCTCTTCCTCTTAGTTTTATTGCTTTAAATTTCAATTACAACTGTCTTGGATCTTGGGTTGAAGAATTGAAGGAATTCTGTTTCAATCTCACCTTGGATCTTGTTTATTTTCACTGCAATTGATTTTAACTTTCTGTTACTTGCATCTCATCTACTTTCTTTGCAATTTACAATTCCCTTGCAATTGTTCTTGTTGGATCTAGGAAGGCATTGAGATCTAGACTTGGTTTTCTAGTCTCTAGGTCCTGAGATCTAAATTCCCAATTTACATTCTGTTTACTGCTTTCCATGTTTATTTACTTCTCTGCCTCAAAATCTGATTTCATCCACACCCTCTCCTACTTCTCTACTTGATGCAATTTACTTTTCCTTGTTTAAATTCTGCAAATCCAATTCCCAATCCCCTTTACATTTCAAGCCATTTACATTTCTTGCACTTTAAGATTCCGCAATTTATATTTCTTGCAATCTAAGTTTCTGCCATTTAATTTCTTGTTATTTAAAGATTCAGCAATTTATTTCCTGTTCTCTTTACTTTCAATGCAATTTAAATTCTGCAAATCACCAATCAATCAACCAAACCTTGATTCGCTTGACTAAATCAACCACTGAACTAAAATTGCTCAATCCTTCAATCCCTGTGGGATCGACCTCACTCCCGTGAGTTTTTATTACTTGATGCGACCCGGTGCACTTGCCGGTTAGATTTGTGTGTTTTGGGAGAAATTCATTTTTTCACCAAAATATCTCATCAGTCGCCGACGCGTCCGCGTCACATGGGAATAATGGCCTCCCAAGCGACCGCGTCACCCACGCGGCCGCGTGCCCCGATTCTCGACGTAAAAAGGGTGCACAATGAAATATTGTGCGAGAGAGGTGCTGGATTGGTGCTGGAAGCACAATCCTTATCACGCTAACACGTGATCGACGCAGCCGCGTCGTCCATTCTCTGACGCCAACTCACGCGATCGCGTGACCCACGCGATCGCGTCACCCCAATTTTGGCAAATAAATTAATTTGAACAGATAGTTTTGCTGGCGCGAGGCTGCACTTGCGCCAGAAGCATAACATGGGTCACGCGATCGCATACCCGACACGATCACGTCACCATACTTGAAGCGCATCCACGCGAACGCGTGCCCCACGCGGCCGCGTCGCCTGCGCCGCACAACATATCCCAATTTGCCAAATATCTTATCTCTTCTTCCCCAATCCTAATTTTTCCTCCCTCCCTTTTTATTTACTTCTTCTTCCCTTCTTTCCCTTCTCATTCTTCTTATTTTTCTTTTTATTTTATTTTTATTCATTTGCATACTTTCATTCATTGCATTATTTTCTTTGGTGTTAGAAATTTATTTGGGTAATTATTTACCATATCTTGCTTATGGATTATTAAAGGAATTGTTTGACAATTATATTAATTTTTAAAGGGTTGCTTGCATGTTCAATTTAATACTTTCAAATAGCTTATTTACCATGCATGCTATGTGTTTGTGAAAACGCCCGTATGGCATTGTGCACTATTTTTAAAGATTTCTTTTAATCTTCTACTATAAATGCTTGCTTTTCACAAAATCTTTTTTATATTTTATTAATTAAATATAATTGTCATTACAAACATTATTGTTAGTTTCTTACGACTAACAATACATTAAAGCTTTTGATGCTTGATCTATGCTACTCATGCCCTTGCCGGCATGCTAATAAACATCTTGCATCCAATACTCTCCATGCCTTGCTATATTTCCATTGATGAACTGATCACATGGAATCGCGACCATGTCTTCCATTCACTATTTTCCTTACTTGGCATGCTATTCACTTGTACCGCCCTCCTCTTTGCTCTACACATTTGACTTTATATCCCTTTCTCTTCTCCCTTTTTCAGGTTGGCCACCAGAACGGGTAAGGAGAAAGCTTCTACAACGAGCAACAGCTGAGGAATCACAACACCCGCCCACCTGTACTTCTCAGCATGCACCAAGGACGGTGCAATCTTTAAGTGTGGGGAGGTCGATACCGATCTCCATGGGTTAGTACTTTCTTATCTCAACACCAATGTTTAAATTTTCTTTGTAGATTAGTTGTTGCATTTGCATGTTTAATTGTTTTTGTGCATATTTTACTACTTGGTTAAAGTAATATTCTTCTTTTTCAAGAAATTTTTATAGTATTTCACTAATTTGAATAAAACTTTTTGAAAAACTTGTTTGAAGAAATATTATTTTGGAACATAGTTTAGAGCTCGAACACAAAACCAGTGAGATTTTGAGCCTATTTGATTGGTTGCATTTTACCAACCAATAATTTTATTTTTGGTGTGTGTTGTTCTCTCTAAAATTGTGATCTCTGTCTTGCTTAATTCTATATTTCCATTATTTGATGTATGCATGCACTTACATGATTGAGGCCTTTGTTTCACTGAGCTTACATACCCATATGGCCTTACCTTTCATTATCCCTTGCAAACCAATGTTGAGCCTATTTTACCCCTTTATTCTTTACTTTAGCACATCATTAACTCTAAGCGAAAAACAATAATGTCCTTGATTTGAATCCTTGGTTAGCTTAGACTAGTGAGAGTGCTCACGAATTAAGTGTGGGGAAAAGTGGGTTTGAAAATGTTTGGTTTGAGAATTGAGTATGTTGTGTATCTTTATGAAAATGTGAAAGATATGTTTAGGACATGTTCGTGCATTCAATAAATTAATTATATGCATTGAAAAAAATGAAAAAAAAAAGAAAAAAGAGAAAAAGAAAAAGAAAAAAAAGAGCAAATAATAAAAAGGGGACAAAATGCCCCAAAGTAAATGGTGAAATGCATATGAGTTGGACTTGAAATTAGAATGCATGAACATGTGGAAAACATGGTTAATGGATGGTTAAATGTTGTATTGTGATTATATGGATTGTCTTAAGTTAGGTGAAAATTTTAAGTTAATTAAGGATTCAGATTTTAGTCCACTTGGCCAAATACAATCCTACCTTGACCATAACCCCATTACAACCCTTAAAAGACCTCTTGATATGTGTATTTATGCATTAAGTTTATGTTGATTGTTAGATGAAGAGCAAGCCTTAGAAAGCAGGGTTAGTAGAGAATTGAGAGAATCGAACCTAAAATACTTGAGTGATTAGAGTGATATACACTACTAAGTGAGGGTTCGATGCTCGATTCTTTGTTCCCGGCTTTCATGAGCTATTTTCTTCTACAAGTCTATTTGTACTTCATTTTTATGATTTGAATTAGTGAAATCCAGTTCATATTTATTCTTGGGGATTTATTTGCTTTTAACCAAGTAAGTAGAAACATTTTTCATTTAGTTGCATTCATAGGTTGCATCTCATACATTATATCATTCCTCTTCATTCCTTTATAGTTTCACTTGAGCTTAGCATGAGGACATGCTTTTGTTTAAGTGTGGGGAGGTTGATAAACCACTATTTTATGGTTTATCTCGTGCTCAATTGAGTGGATTTTATCAACTCTTTACCCACTTATTCATACTATTTGCATGTTTTACATTTCCCTTACTAATTATGTGCTTTGATTGAAAACATGCTTCTTTGGACTTATATTTGCTTATTATTAATCCTCTCTTATCACCATTAGATTTCTTGATATGTGTGCTAAGTGTTTTCAGAGATTACAGGGCAGGAATGGCTCAGAGGATGAAAAGGAAGCATGCAAAAGTGGAAGGAATACAAGAAGTTGGAGAAACTGCTAAGCTGTCCAGCCTGACCTCTTCGCACTCAAAGGGCTATAACTTTAGCTACAGAGGTCCAAACGACGTGGTTCCAGTTGCGTAAGAAAGCTAACGTCCGGGGACTCGATTTGATATATAATTTGCCATAGTTGCCCCGACGCCAGGCGACACGAACGCATGGGTCACGCGGACGCGTGACATGGCCGGAGCGCAACCCGCGCGGCCGCGTGAGTCATGCGGCCGCGTCACTTTTCCGCGACCTGTACGGACCAGAAAGCGCTGGAAGTGACTTCTGGGCTGCTTTTGACCTAGTTTTCTGCCCAGAACACACAGATTATTGGTTATAAAGTGGGGGAATGCATGCATTCATAATTATTCACTCATAATTCACTTTTCATGTTTTAGATGTAGTTTTAGAGAGAGAGGTTCTCTCCTCTCTCTCTCTCTTAGGATTAGGATTTAGGACTGCTCTTAGTTTTAGGAGTGACTCTCAATCCCAGGTTTAATATTCCTTTTACTTTATATTTTCTACTTTAATTTACTCTAATACTTTTATTTATATTTGATTTATGTTGCCCAATTGGCTTGTGACTCTTTCCATGTTATGACTTGAATTTATGTTTAGACGTAGTTTGATTGCTTTATTTACGTGAATGCTTTTAATTTAGTTTAGATATTTTTCCTTTTGGTTTTGGTTATGAAATCAGTAACTCAGGAGTTATCCAACTCAACAGCATAATTGATAATTGTTATCTTGTTAATTAAATTGAACTTCAAATAATCTCAATCTGTTCTTAGGAATTAACTAGGATTTGAAGATCTCACTAATTAGTCACTTGACCTTCCGTTGCTCTAGCAGGGTTAACTAAGTGGAGTTACGATTCAATTTTCATTATTATTGATAAGGATAACTAGACTTGGACTTCTAAATTCTTATACCTTGCTAAGAGATTTTATTGTTATTATTTTAACGACTTGTTGTTTTACATTACTTGCTCAACCCTTTTGAAAACCCCAAAACATGCCTTTGCATAACCAATAATAAGAACATACCTTCCTGCAATTCCTTGAGAAGACGACCCGAGGTTCAAATACTCGGTTATCAATTTTAAAGGGGTTTGTTACTTGTGACAACCAAACGTTTGTACGAAGGGATTTCTGTCGATTTAGAGACTATATCTACAACGCGACAGTTTTTATGAATGTCTTTACTGGCAAAAATCCCAACGTCAATGGTCCAGTGACATTTTAGAGAACTCAGACAGACCATAATAAAATATGTCTAATATGGTCCATTCTGAAAACATGTCAGAAGGACACTTTTTGGTCATTTGCTTGTATCTTTCCCAAGCTTCATAGAGGGATTCACCATCTTTTTGCTTGAAGGTCTGAACATCCACTCTAAGCTTGCTCAGTTTTTTAAGAGGAAAGAATTTATCTATGAAGGCCGTGACCAGCTTATCCCAGGAGTCCAGCTATCTTTAGGTTGTAAGTCCAACCATGTTCTAGCTCTGTCTCTTACAGCAAAAGGGAAAAGTATGAGCCTGTAGACTTCAGGATCTACTACATTCGTCTTTACAGCCTCACAAATCTGCAAGAACTCAGTTAAAAATTGGTAAGGATCTTCATATGGAAGTCCACAAAACTTGCAGTTCTGTTGCATTAGAGCAACTAATTGAGGTTTCAGCTCAAAATTGTTTGCTCCAATGGCCGGAATGGAGATGCTTTTTCCATCAAATTTGGACGTTGGTTTTGTGAAATCACCTAGCATTCTCCTTGCATTATTGTTGTTGGGTTCGGCTGCCATCTCCTTCTCTTGTTCGAAAATTTCAGAAAGGTTGTCTCTGGATTGTTGTAATTTAGCTTCTCTTAGTTTTCTCTTTAGAGTCCTTTCAGGTTCTGGATCAGCTTTAACAAAGATGCATTTTTTCTTATTCCTGCTCATATGAAAGAGAAGAGAAAAAGAAAAGGAAGAGGAATCCTCTATGTCACAGTGAAGAGGATTCTTATTATTAGTAGAAGAAGAAAGGGAAGAAGAGTGAAGAAGAATGGGTAAAGATAGAGGTAGTGATTTGAGATGAAGAGAGGTGAGGAGAAGTGTTAGTAAATAAATAATTAAATAGAAGAAGAGGAGAGATAGAGAATTTCAAAAATAATTTTGAAAAAGTAGTTAGTGATTTTCGAAAATTAAAGATAAGATATAATTAAAATTAAAATTTAAAACAATTAGTTAAATTAAAAGGAATTTTGAAAAAGGGATGAGATATTTTCGAAAATTAGAGAGGAAAAAGTAGTTAGGTGATTTTGAAAAAGATAAGAAACAAACAAAAAGTCAAATAGTTAGTTGAAAAAGATATTAAAATCAAATTTGAAAAGATAAGAAGATAAGAAGTTAGATAAGATATTTTGAAATCAAATTTTTGAAAAAGATAAAATTTTGAAAAAGATATGATAAAAAGATAAGATAAGAAGATATGATAAAAAGATAGGATTGAAAAGGATTTAAATTTTTAAAATTAAAATTAATTACTTAACTAACAAGAAACTAAAAGATATAATTCTAGAATTTAAAGATTGAACCTTTCTTAACAAGAAAGTAACAAACTTCAAATTTTTGAATCAATCACATTAATTGTTAGTGTAATTTCGAAAATTTGAAATAAAATTAAGAAAAAGATTTTTGAAAAAATATTTTGAAATTTTCAAAATTAATAAGATAAAAATGAAAAAGATTTGATTTGAAAAAGTTTTGAAAAGATAAGATTTTTTTAAAATTGAAAATTTGACTTGACTTATGAGAAACAACTAATTTTTAAAATTTTTTTTTGACCAACTCAACCCAAAATTTCGAAAATTTGGAGAGAAATAAGAAAAAGATATTTTTTATTTTTTGAATTTTTTATGATTAGAGAGAAAAACATAAAAATGACTCACAACATGAAAATTATGAATCAAAACTCATGATGCATGCAAGAACACTATGAGTGTCAAGATGAACACCAAGAACACTTTGAAGATCATGATGAACATCAAGAACATAATTTTGAAAAAATTTTAATGCAAAGAAAACATGCAAGACACCAAACTTAGAAATCTTTATTGCATGGACTCTAACAAATGAAAAATGCATATGAAAAATAACAAACAACACAAAACAAGAAAACATCAAGATCAAACAAGAAGACTTGTCAAGAACAACTTGAAGATCATGAAGAACACCATGAATGCATGAATTTACGAAAAATGCAAGAAAAAATTTTTAAAGCATGCAATTGACACCAAACTTAAAAGTTGACTCAAGACTCAAACAAGAAACACAAAATATTTTTTATTTTTATGATTTTACGATTTTTTTGTATTTTTATTATTATTTTTTTTCGAAAATTATATTTTAAAAAAACGAAAATAAATAAAAAATTTTTGAAAGATTTTTGAAAACTTTTTTGAAAGGAAAATAAAAAGAAAATTACCTAATCTGAGCAACAAGATGAACCGTCAGTTGTCCATACTCGAACAATCCCCGGCAACGGCGCCAAAAACTTGGAGCACAAAATTGTGATCATCAACAATGGCTCCAAAGACTTGGTAGCGCTCTCAAACGTGAATCACACTTAGTCACAACTCAGCACAACTGACCAGCAAGTGCACTGAGTCGTCCAAGTAATACCTTACGTGAGTAAGGGTCGATCCCACGGAGATTGTTGGTATGAAGCAAGCTATGGTCATCTTGTAAATCTCATTCAGGCAGATAATAATTGGTTATGGGAAATATAAAGAGATACTTGCTTAAATAATAAAGGATAGAAATACTTATGTAAATTATTGGTGGGAATTTCAGATAAGCGTATGGAGATGCTTGTCCCTGTTGAATCTCTGCTTTCCTACTGCTTTCATCAAATCCTTCTTACTCCTTTTCATGGCAAGCTGTATGTAGGGCATCACCGTTGTCAATGGCTACATCCCATCCTCTCAGAGAAAATGGTCCAAATGCTCTGTCACAGCACGGCTAATCATCTGTCGGTTTTCAATCAGGCTGGAATAGAATCCCGTGATTCTTTTGCGTTTGTCACTAACGCCCAGCCTTCAGGAGTTTGAAGCTCGTCACAGTCATTCAATCCTGGAATCCTACTCGGAATACCACAGACAAGGTTAGACTTTCCGGATTCTCATGAATGCCGCCATCAATTCTAGCTTATACCACGAAGATTCTGATTAAGGAATCCAAGAGATATGCGCCCGGCCTAAGGTAGAATGGAAGTGGTTGTCAGTCACGCATGTTCATAGGTGAGAATGATGATGAGTGTCACAGATCATCACATTCATCAAGTTGAAGTGCAGCGAATATCTTAGAACAAGAATAAATCGAATTGGATAGAAAATAATAGTAATTGCATTAAGACTTGAGGTACAGCAGAGCTCCACACCCTTAATCTATGGTGTGTAGAAACTCCACCGTTGAAAATACATAAGTGAAAGAGGTTCAGGCATGGCCGAATGGCCAGCCCCCCATGTGGTCACAAGACCGAATGATAAAAAAATACCTTTAATAAACTAGTAAAAAGTTCTATTTATACTAAACTAGCTACTAGGGTTTACAAAGATAAGTAATTGATGCATAAATTCACTTCCGGGGCCCACTTGGTGTATGTTTGGGCTGAGCTTGATCTATCCACGAGCTGAGGCTTCTCTTGGAGTTGAACGCCAAGTTGTAACGTGTTTTGGGCGTTCAACTCCGGTTCGTGACGTGTTTCTGGCATTTGACTCCAGACAACAACATGGAACTGGCGTTGAGCGCCAGTTTACGTCATCTAATCACGAATAAAGTATGGACTATTATATATTGCTGGAAAGCTCTGGATGTCTATTTTTCAAAGCCGTTGAGAGCGCGCCATTTGGAGTTCTGTAGTTCCAAAAAATTCATTTCGAGTACAGGGAGGTCAGATTCCAACAGCATCAGCAGTCCTTTGTCCGCCTCCTATCAGAGTTTTCCTCAGGTCCCTCAATTTCAGCCAGAAAATACCTGAAATCACAGAAAAACACACAAACTCATAGTAAAGTCTAGAAATGTGAATTTAGCATAAAAACTAATGAAAATATCCCTAAAAGTAACTAGAACCTATTAAAAACTACCTAAAAATAATGCCAAAAAGCGTATAAATTATCCGCTCATCACTTATCCCAAAGAGCCTACCCTTTCAATTATCGTTGTTTGCCACTTTGAGCCTTTTAATCCGCATTTGTTTTTTTACCACATCACTAGCCTAAAGCGAAAAAATAATTAATTACCTAATTTGAATCTTTGGTTAGCTTAAGATAGTGTGTTAACTAAGTGTGGGAAAATTGTAGGAACATGGGTTGATAAGAATGTGATATGTTTCTACTTTATTTAAATATTGGGAATTTGGGGTGCCTACTCGTGTGAAAAAGGAAAAAAACCATATGCATTGAAATGTTATGTTTGTTTTCATGTTAAAAAAAACCAAAAAAAATATTCAAATAATTAAGTAAATAAGTGAATAAGGGGACAAAATTGCCCCAATGTCAAGTTTGAAGAAAGATCAATGCATATGTGATAAAATTAAAGAAAAGTCGATGCATAAGTACTCAATGCAAAAGTGGGAATTTTAGGTAGCTAGGCATGATTTTAGAATTTCATAGAGTGTATGTATGTTAGGTGATAGCTTAGGTTACTCAAAGATTCAATTTATAGCTCACTTGGCCATACATATATCCTCACCCTTACCTTAGCCCCATTACAACCTTGAAAAGACCTCATAATGTTTGCATTGGTACATTAAATATTTGTTGATTAGTTAGATGAAGAATAAAGTTTTAGAAAGCATGACTAGAGAAGAGTAGAGTGATCAACCCTAGACACTTGAGAGACTAGAGTGCATATACACTACCAGTGAAGGTTCAATGCTTGATTCTATGTTTCTTGCATTCATGAGCTATCTTGTTACAAGTTTAATTGCTTCTTATTGTATGATTTGAATTAGTGGAATTTGATTTATGTCTGTCTTGGAGAACTTGTTTGCTTTTTACCAAGTAGATAGAAGCATCTTAGCATAATAGTTGCATTCATATACATAGGTTGCATTGTATTGCATTGCAGGGGTCTTACTTTCCCCTATTCATTCTTTTTATCTCCTTGAGCTTAGCATGAGGACATGCTAATGTTTAAGTGTGGGGAGTTTGATAGACCACTATTTTATGGTTTATCTTGTGCTAATTTGGGTGGTTTTTATCAACTCTTTACTCACTTATTCATATGATTTGCATGATTTTATAATTCCTTTCCAATTTTATTCTATGGTTGAAAACTTGCTTCCTAGACATCTAAATTATATAATTTTTTGTATTCCCCTTATACCATTCGATGTCGTGATCTGTATGTTAAGTGTTTTCAGGCTTTATAAGGCAGAAATGGCTTAGAGGATGGAGAGGAAGTTTACAAAAATAGAAGGAACACAAGAAACTAAGGAGCTGACCGGCGAGGAACGATGCATGCGCGTACTTGACGCGTGCGCGCGAAAAGCGAGTTTGCACAGAGACGCGTGCGCGTACCTGACGCATACGCGTGATACGCAAAGATGGCCAGAGACGCGTACGCATGACTGATGCGTATGCATGACATGCACGACCTACAGAAATCGCAGAAAATGTTGGGGGCAATTTTGGGCCGAGTTTGGACCCAGTTTTTGGCCCAGAAACACAGAATAGAGCCAGGGGACAAGCAGAGACTCAAGACACATTCTCATTACGCGTAGTTTTAGTTTTAGTTTTGAATCTGAAAGAGAATTCTTCTTCTTCCTCTATGTTTTCTTTACATTCATAGTTTTTAGAGTTTTATTGCTTTTGCTTTGGATATTGAGAAGAGTCATTACCTCCGTTGGAGCTTCATTATTCTAGTTTGTTTCCCTATTCTTTTACTCTTTTTATTGCACATTAACCCTGTTTAGAAAAGTATGTTTATGATTTTGGGATTTATTAATGAAAAGAACCAATTTTACTTTTAATTAATTTTCAGTTATTATTTATCATGTCTTCCTTTTATTCCCTTTTTAATTCTGTGAAAGTTATATTCATGTTAATGGAGTAGTTTTCTAACTTGATTGGGAGTTGATTAAGAGGAAAACCTTGAGTTGGAATACTCAAGTGTTAATCTTAATTGGAAGTTGTTGGCTGACTCTCTAGTCTCTGACTCTAATCCTTTCTTAAGAAAGGATTAGGTCCCGAGCGATAGGGTTGCTTGGTTAGTTACTTGACTTTCCCTTATTAAGTAAGGGATAACCAAGTAGAATAACAACCTTTTATTATTACACTTGAAAAAATTCAACAAGGATAGAATTTCCAATTAATCTTTTCCCGGTCAAGGCTTTTATTTGAATTATATAAATTCTCTCGTTAATTTCCGCTGCTTAAATTCACTATCATTTATTTTTCTATTTCTCAAACTCAAAAATTTCTTGGAAAACCTTTGACCAATAAGCTGCACTCTTTTGTCAACTCGTTGGGAGACGACCTAGAACTTCTACTCCCAGTATTTTGTTCTTAATTCTGTGACAACTCTTTTCTAAATTGATAAGCCGATTTTAGTCGGTTAAGAACTGTACTTGCAATGCTGTTTTCTCTATAAACTCTTAATCGGCCAATTTCCACCACGTCAATGGTCATAGAGGATAACAGGTATATTTTAAACACGTGTCAATAGGGTTATGTTAAACTACTGTGAAAAATACTTCACTATTATTCACTTTTCTCTACCCATTAAACTAGCAACAGTGCAGGGATGGCAACGGGATAGGGAGAGGAGGATGCTTCCCTGCTTTCTGTCTCTGCCTCCAGATTTGCTCTTCATCCCCACCTCCAATCTCGTTCGTGGGAGAATATTGTCCCTCATCTCCATTTTCCGCAGGTCTTCATTCCCACAGGTCCATATTCCATCTCTTTATATTGATAATTTATATGAAAATTATAATGAAAAATAAAAATAATTGAAAAAATAAAAAAATATTATTACAACATATAAATAGAGTATTGTCTAAAATTACAAGTCCAAAAATATAAAATAACACCATAATCATAATCCATAAAACAAAGTCTTAAAATATAACTTTCAATCTAAAAAACCAATAATATAAAGTGGAATTTGGGATATTGGAATTTGAGAGTTCTGACCTTCTGGGATAACTGGAGAGTGGGACGGCGTAATGTTAGTGTTATAAAGAGAAGAAAAAATGTAAACCCCGAATAATTTATAAATAGTTAACCAGTAAATTAATTATTATTTAAAAAATTATGAAATTAAATTTTATAAGTTAGAAGAGTAAAAATAGTTAAAATACAAAATTTTAACACAAATTTTAAAATTTTTTTCCTAAAACCGGACCAACAGGCCGAACCGGATGGACCGGACCCAAACCGAGCCCAAGGCCCACCATATAAATATAAGAACTCAACATTCTCTTCCACATTCTTTCATTTTGAAGCACACTAAACTTTGATTGGGGGGAGCAAAAACCTACTGCCAAATTCCATCTCAATTTCAAACTTCTACATCTTCCAATTCGGAGCTCTGATTGATGAGTCGTTAGCGACTGTCTCAGAATTCTCTACAAAATCTACCCAACAATTTGGTAAGAATCTAGCAATTCCTCACTCAGCCACTCTCTCCTAAACTTCAAAATTTGAGGTTTTGATTTTGAGAGATTATCTATTTTTAGTGTTTTATGAGTGAATTAGCCTTGTGGGCTTGCTGGTTTTGTCCCAAACATTCGTTGGTAAGGTGAGGAACCTCTAACCCTTGTGAAATTTTTAAATTAGTAAACCCTATATTGATTTTAGTGATGTTGGTGTGGAATTAGATTGTATATATGTACATTGGAACCAAATTGATAGAGTTGAAAGCTTGAGTTGGGTATTGGGTGCTAAAAATCCTTACGGTGGAGGCTTAGAGCTTGTGAATTGAGAACTATTGGGTGCTCGAGCATTAGGGAGGAATCAGCTAAGGTATGGTTTTGGTTTCTCGTAGATAATATATAATGTAACATAAAAACTTAGGATAGTTGACCATAGGATAGGTTAAATGTTGTGAAATTGATAATGTTAGTAGTTTTGGTGAAATCTAAGTTTGTTATGAGCTTGTGATAATGATTAATGAGGATGAAGATTAGGAATTGTGATGTTGATACATACATATATATATGTATGTATGTATGTATGTATGTATGTATCAACATCACAATTCATAATCTTCAAAATATGAGTTATGTTACGTGAAATGTGGATTATTGGAATGAGATTACTATAATGGAGTATTTGTATGTTGTAAGAGAGATTGAATGGATATAAAGATATTTTGGTCTTATATGATGTTGTATAAAGTGTGAAACTTTGGGCTGAGTAAGGTTTTTGGAGTAAATTCCCATTTTGGTCCCTGAGATTCATGCGACTACTTGTTTTGATCCCTGAAATTTAAAATTACCTATGTTGGTCCTCCAGATTCAAGTCCAGGCACTAATATAGTCCCTCAATTCTTTCCGTGCTGAGGTTGTACCCTCCTTGCCACGCTGGATGACGAGTAAACGACATCGTTTACTTTTGGCGTCCAAACAAGTTAGAAACGAAGAATAGTAGAGGTAGAGAAGAAGACGAATACTTTATTTTGGGTCTCCATCGTTTCTTTTCCCTTTATATACAAAACGATGATATTTCTGACTTGTTTGGGTGCCAAGGATAAACAACGTCATTTACCATCATCCAATGTGGTAGGAAGGGTGTCATCTGAGCACTCCGTTAGCCTAATCATCACCGAAAAGAATCGAGGGACCACATTGGTGCCTAAACTTGAATCTGAAGGACCAGTATAGGTAATTTTGAATTTCAAGGACCAAAATGAGTAATCGCGTGAATATCAGGGACCAAAATGGGTATTTAGTCAAGGTTTTTGGTATAAATGGAGGTTTGGTAAATTTTATTAAAATTTGATTTTTGACCAAATTTTGGCAGACCATAACTCGGCTTTCAGACCCTCAAACTTTTCCAAACTTGTTTTAAATTATGATAATGATGATGAATTTCAAATGGATTGAGAGATGGATTGATGTTGAGTATGTCTGTGCTTTCTTTCTGGTTGTAAGGGTGATAAGATATCTATTCCCTCCAATGATGACAGGACACATATTCCCTCTAATGGTGACATGGCACTCTCCCTCTAACGCAGTGTTTGGTTCAAGAGAATATGGGGGGAAAGAAAACATAGGAAAAGAAATTGGGTGAAAAATTAAATTTTTCTCCGTTTGGATCCCCAAAGAAAATGAAGAGAAAATAAAAAGAGTGGAGTGTCGTACAGCATAATATTTTTTCTTTTCTTATGAGATGAAAATGGATAAAAAAGAACAAATAAAGACACAATTACGTATTTACCCTTAGTAAACAGAGAATTAAAATTTCCCATTTTACTTTCTTCCAAATCTGAAAATCTATCTCCTGTCTTCTCTCCATTTTGTGACCAGCGCCACCCAAGTCTCATCGTCGTCATCCACAACGCCACCGCAGCATCATCATCGTCATCATAGTACAATCGCAACTACATCTCTTCCTACTCAAGATGAAGGTGAGTTTTTCCGTCGTTTTCTTCATTTCTCCCAAATTTCCTTCGAATTGATGCTTTGTTTCTTCAGTTGAAGTTGTAGAGATTTTCTATCCATTTTCTGGATTTTGTAATTATGGATTCTTCTTTTATTTGAGTTAGCTTAGATGGATTGTCGTAGAAAGCAGTCATACAAGCATGTTTTTGTTTTTTTTGGGAGGCAATTTTTTTGTTTTCTTTGAGTTGGTTCATTGCTTTTTACGTGTGTGAAAGAGGTCTATGTTAGGTTTAATTCATGCTACAACTGATTTTAGGTGAAAAAATAAATTCTCCCAATGATGTGAAATATGGTAAATTGGTTATGGTTGTATACAGTGCTGCAGTGGTTGTTCCATGATTGAACTAATTCATTATTGAATTAATTGATGATACATACTAATGATTACTTGAGATGATGTTGGACTATTTGCTATATATGACGCAATAAGTTGATGATAATATATGTGAATTATTTGAGTGATTTGTGGTTGGATTTCTATGTGGAGTAATGCCGAAATTTTTTATTTCATATGAGTATGCCTAAATGTGAAAGTGACCAAAAATGGTGATTTATTAATTCTGAGTATTTGGGGCTGATTTAATATTTTCAACAAGTCACAATAGGTAAAAAAAGTTAAAATACAAGATTAGATTGAGTAAAAAGTTAGGAATCAAATTTTGTCCTCTCAAAATCCGAAGTTACATGTTGTAGTCTTGCAGAATTATGCAGTTTCAGGTAGCACTTTGTGAACAAAACTGGGAGCAATCTAGCCACTCAAAATGAGTGAAATTATTTTTCTATTAAACCTTCAGATGTCTAGATTGTTCCTCTAAAATTTCAGAATTTTTTGATGTGTGGTTTGGGAGATATGATTTTTAGAAAATGGACATTTTCTGCAAAAATAATTCTGTCTGAATTCTGGAACAGCAACTTCAAAACCATATATCTCGAGAATCTGAAACGCTTTTGAGATGCAACCAAAGAGGGCTGAAATATTAGGATGTAGTATTTTATATTCAAATTTCAGGGTAATTCGAGTTTTGTAGAGAAAGGTGTGCCTTTTGGAAGCAGGGCTGTTCATATGACAGCACCCTTTCCTTAAAATAAAATAATATTTGGAGAGGCATAACTTTTTCTAGAGACATGAAAATTCTCAAGGACTTAAAATGGATAAAATATGGGTAAGTTTAGTTCAACTACACCAAATTTTAGGAGAATTCAACTAAAGATGGATTTTATATGATTTTTCTAAATTGGTTACTGCTTGCTGTTTCTTTGAAGTGCATTAAATTAGTAGCTGGTTTTCTAAAAATTATATGAAATTAAATTCGTAGAACGCAGTTGCAAAATGAAAACCAAAGTAAACTTTAGGATTCCTATTTAAAATAAATAATAATATATTTAGATTTTCTTTTTCCCTTTTATTTTATATGTATAATACATTAGGTACATGTCTAATATGTTATACCTCTTATATTTGCATATATGTGTAATAATATATTAGGTATATGATAATATGTTATATCCTTTTTTCACTTTTTGAGTGCTTTTATTATTGATAAGTCAACTCTGAATATTATATTTTCATAGATGGATACTGAAAATTTTAAAGATATGAATTTTGAAGATAGAACGAACGTCATACATGAATCAGACTTTCAAGTAAATCAAATCACTTATATTGACCAATATCATCCTGAATCAATACAAAACTTAACTGTGTCAATTTGTTTCATGTGTTACCGTGCATGCATTGTATACTTTGGAATTATAGTCACAATATAGGCCTAGACAAATTAATGACGACAACTTGGAAAGTGAAATTCGGTGTACTCAGCTATTGACACGGTTATTGAAATCTGAAAAATACCGAGATATCATACGTATGGCCTTGAAGCATTTAGGCAGTTGTGTCAAAAACTAAGAGGAACTGGTAGAGTAAATGATTCAACTCGCTCTACGGTTGAAGAGCAAGTAGCTAAATTCCTATATATTATAGGGCACAATGTGAAAACTAGAACCATGTCTTTCTTCTTTCACCGCTCAGGGGAGACAATTAGTCGTCACTTTCACAACTTCCTACATGCTATTCTATCATTAGAGGGAGACTTCTTCAAACAACCGTCTGGTGAGAATGTTCCTTATGAAATATTTCATAATAGTCAATTGTATCCATTTTTCAAAGTTCTAAATCTTTTAATTTACTTACTGAATTTTATGTAACTGTCAACGAAATAATTATAAAATTTTTATGTTTATTTGTCAACATACTTTCTAAAAAAGGGCATTGGAGACATATATGGTACTCATATTCATGTGAAGGTACCAAGGGTGGAAGCTCCTCGTTTTCACGGAAGAAAAGATTACCACACAAAATGTGTTAGCTGCCTGCGGGTTTGATATGAAATTCACTTATGTGTTGTCTGGTTGGGAAGGAACTACCTCTGACTCGAGAATTTTGAAAGATGCTCTAAGTAGGAAATATCCACTTCGAATCCCTGAAGGTCTGTGATAGTGTAATTTATAAAATTGTCTACATAAATTTAAATTCATAGACACGGTATGTTATACTTTAATTTGTATATGCAACTGTTGTAGGAAAATTTTATCTAGGCGATGCGGGATTTATGCTAAAGCTTGGGATACTTACACTATATAGAGGTGTTCGGTATCACCTAAAAGAGTATTTAGTACGTGAACCCCAAAATTCGAAAAAACTATTCAACCACCGCCATTCTTCATTACGAAATGTCATCGAAAGATGTTTCGGAGTTCTAAAGAAAAGATTCCCACTTATAGCTGGTGACACTGAACCTTATTATTCATTTGAAACTATGAGAGATATTTTTTTGGCATGTTGTATATTGCATAACTTTTTATGGGTGTTGATGTTGATCAATCTATAATTGATGTGGTTGACCGAGAATTTCTACAAGAACGCAACATAGATAGGTCACAATCAAATCAACAACGTGATGAGGAATATAGACATGTAGCATTGCTACGAGATAATATTCCAGTTGAAATGTGGAATGTGTATCAAAATTTATGAGTGATTATATGTTTCATATATATGAATATGTATATATACGTATTTTATGGTCAGAATTATTTAATTGGATTTTTGGATTTTTTAAGGGATTTGTTTACAGGTTATATAATGCCAAATTAAGGAAATAAAATAACAGAAGCTAATCAACCTTCTAAAGACAACTTAAGATGGTCTGATAAGATGGATGAAGTTCAGCTGAATGCATTAGCAGAAGAAGCATCGAAAGGTAATAGACACGATGGCTCGTGGACAACTGAAGCATATGCCAATATTGTGAAGACTTTGAGCATAGCAATAGGCCCACACATAACGAAGAACCACTTCAAAAATAGAATGAAGACATTGAAAGATCATTTTGCTGAGGCATATGACTTATTTCATCACTTAAGTGGATTTGCGTGGAATCCTGTTACTAGAAAGTTTGAAGCTGAAGAAGAAGTGTGGCAAGACTTTATTAAGGTATCTTATACTTTTTATTATTTATACGAATGACCAAGTTAGTCACAAAATAATTTTAAGATTTCTTTATGCAGGAGAAACCACATACAGAAAAATGGAAAAAATGCAAATTAGGCATTATGATGTTCTGAAGGAGTTGTTCGGAGCTGATAGAACTACTGGTAAAGGGGCTGTTACTTCATCAGAAAGAATTGAACAACTTGATAGAGATCGCATTGACTTGAATGACTCGTTTGAAAAAATTGGATTTTTTGACATAGATATTAATATGGGACATGATACCCCAACATTTTCTGCTAATTTAGATTCACCAAGTGCTCCTTATAGTCATCCAAATCAATTAGGTGGGACTTCAACGTCAAGAGGAACAAAGCGTAAGTCTCCTATGAATGATTTTTTAGAGGCACAATATGAGAAAGTTGCTTTGGGAATTACTACCATAGTCAATACTGTGAAAGAGGGTAGTTATCTGTCTAGCAAGCTACATGACGTGGCACAGAGGCAGGTTGAATCAGTTGAGAAACAAGCTTCTATGGCTGAGAGGCTAGTTTTGGTGGCCGAAAAACAAGTCTTATTAATTGAAAGGCAAGTTGTAATTATTGAAAAGGGTTGGCTATTATGCAACAAAGTAGGCCCCGCCTTTACAGCGAATCAGATCTATGGGATATGTTGACTGAATTAGGTCTAATAGGTTCATTTCGGATGCAATGTTATTAGTTTTTATGTGAAAATGAACAGAAAAAGCACCAAATTTTTGGGATCCCACATGAAATGCGATTAGATGCTCTTTTTCATTTCATGAGGGTTGCTGGTGTTCGCTTAGAAGATATGGTACTTTCAGAAAATATTCACCATTACAGGTTTAACTTTTATACGCACTTAATTTCTGGTTAATTTGAGGTTATTGCTTTTAATAATTGATTATGTGTTTTTTATTGTTGTATAGTATGGCTATATCTTCATGTATTTGAAGAAGATGTCATTTTGTTTTATTTATGTTAACACATACTTGGAAATCACTTCATGTATATATACTTTGAGATTGATTGGTTGTTTGAATAGAAAGATATTGATAAAATAGATTATCATGATCAACTCTGATCTTTGTGTTAATTTGTCTTTATTGTATATGCTCGTGCAGGAATCATAATGCTTGAAAATGTCTGCGACCAATGAGTACACTGCTTAGGACAAGTAGAAATTGATCATGTATTAGTATATTTAACTCGAAAAAACTTTATTTTTTTGAAGTAGATGGGTATAGATGGCTCAAGCTATGTAGAATTGATTTTTTGGAAGTAGGCGTATGCTGATGACTTTGACCATGAAGAATTATCCTTTTGAAAAGTGTTGTGTGGTGATAAAATAGTACTCTTTTTGAGTCCTGGTCATTGTTACTTTTTTGGCGTTTTGTTATATGCTTATAAAAATTGTATATGATTTTTTGTCGCACGTGGTAAGAAAGAAATGTTAGCCACATTTGATAATATTTTATTTTGTAAATACAATTTAGTGGAACTTTTTTTAAATATGATTAAAGAGATTAATGATGTAAAGTATGAGTAGTTTTTATTATTCTTTTAAGAAATTATTTATTTGTATATATTTAAAAAGAATGATATATATTTTTATTTATAACATTAAAAGACAACAGAAAAGGATAAATTCAAAAAATATTATTGTTAATAAAGATAACACGTTAACATTTTGAAATGTAATTGGAATTACTTTTTTATTAGAAAAATAATTTAAAAATACATTGGTATAATATAATTTATATATAATGTAGGAAAGAGTATTAAGGTAATTTCACTTGGTTATGATTTTCTCTCTTCTTACTTTTTCTTTCATTCAAACAAAAGAAAAATTTCTTCCTATTTTCTTTCCATCTATTTTCTCTTAATCCAAATAACATATAAAAAACTTTTCCTTTCATTTTCTTTCCTTCCATTTTCTTTCCTTCTATTTTCTTTCCTCTCATTCTCCATCTTCCATCTAAACAAAGTGTAAGGGTCAGCCGATGTGTTGAGATATTTTTGCACAACAAAGAGACAATGCCTGGGTTAGCTACCGAATATGTCGAGTTAGCTGTATAACCGACAAATGAGCTCATTAGCCATAGGACAGGCATGCATCATGTGCATTTATGTGATTTGCTTGAGTATGCTTTGTTTTGACTTGCCTAAATGCTTATATGCTTAACTTCTATTTGCTCTAACTACCATATATATATCTCTATTTATGTTTTCTTTGTCTAAATTGCATGTGTGTGTAACTGAGAGACTCCTCGTATAGTAGAGGAATAACGAGGATAGATCTACCAGAGTTTGGAGGATTGTAGGAGAGTGAGATTGGTCGGAGGAGAGTGAGATTGGTTGTAGGAAAGTGAGAATGATATGTTAAGTCATATTTGGATTAGAACCTAAGTATCCTAGATAGTTTACTGGTTTAAATTATAGCTCTAAGTTTTGAATCTGAGTGTCGGAATTCTAGGATTGCCTCTGATTTTTCTGGGACCTTCTATATTATTTATATGGGCACCATTACCATGCTGAGAACCCCTTGTTCTCACCCCATACATATGTTGTTGTTTTTAGATGCAGGACTTGAGGTAGCGCAGTGAGCATTCTAGAGACCTTCTGGAAGCGAAGAGCTATATTTTGGGTTTAGCATTATGTTATGCTTGTATATATTTACATAGTTGTTCTCCACTCCTTGTATTTTGTACTTTTTTCCTCCTAGAGGTTGATTTGGAGAAACAGGTATTTATTTTTATAGTTTAGAATTGTATTTTGGATTATATATATATATATATATATATATATATATATATATATATATATATATATATATATATACAATGGCCGGCCCTAGCTTCGCAGGTTGAGTCGAAACTTGTTGTTTGTATTTTGGAATTCCAATCAATATGTATATGTCTTAAAACTTCCTTTTGAACTGGCTTATCCATTGATAGCCATAAACTTGATAGCTACGATTTTAGGAAATTGCACAATCGGCAAAAATTCCTTCCGGCAAGTGCACCGGTTATCGTCAAGTAAAAACTCACAATAGAGTGAGGTCGAATCCCACAAGGATTGGTTGAGTGAGCAATTCGGATTAGAAGTGTGTTCTAGTTGAGCGGAATCAAGATTTAGATGAGAAGTGCGGAATCTTAAATTGCATGAATTAAAGAGCGAGAAGCTAAATTGCTGAAATTAAAAGGGGATGGGGGTGATTGCATGAATTTAATTACAGAATGTAAAGAGAAAGTGTAGATCAGAAATAGGGAATTCATTGGGTTTCAGGAGATATTGAGATCTCCGAATCAACACATTTTTATCCCTTCCTCAACCAATGCATTCATTGAATTTTGCTTGGCAATCTTCTATGATTGGATCCCAATCCCTTGGCTCACCAATTCTCTCTAAAAACAAACAGATTCCCAATCCCTTGGTTTAAATGTTCATAAGAAGAGATGATGCTCGATCTCTGATTATACCACACAGTTTCATGAACCACAATTTGGTAGGATTACATGTCACAATATCCATCCAAACCCCAATCCAATTCACTGTGAGAAAACTTCTCTAGCATGAATCCTCCATTCCTTTCCCAAGGTTCCGAAGGATTCCAATTATGGATAGTTTCTTTCCCAAGACAACTAACCAATAGAATTAGATCGAGAAGCTTTCTAACAAAATTCAAGAGAAAAGATTGAAGAAGAAGATAAAAACTATTATTGATTCATTGAATTACAATAGAGCTCCCTAACCCAATGAAAGGGGTTTAGTGAGTCATAGCTCTGAATTCAATTACAAAAGTATGAAAACTAGCAAAAATGAAAAAGTTTCCCCAAAAGTAAAAGTAAAAGTCAGTCCCTCCAACTTAAATTCTATCCTATTTATACACTTTCTAAATTGAGCTTCTGTTGTGTTTCTTGGGCTTTGAGGCCTTTCCCTGATTTCCTTTTGCTTTGGGTTTATGATCCATAATCCTGATGAGGCTTACTGATCCAATTCTGTAACATTCATTGAGCCAACTTAGTGATAATCAAGTAATGACACATGACTCAACAAATTGAAATTCCAGACTCATCAATTCTTCAGGCCCAATCCCATAAACCATGATATTCAATTGGGTTTCATACCAGAGTATGTTTAAGTCAATCTTTGTGCTCAAATACTAACTTAAACTGCAATATCTTTGGCCCAGAAACCCTTTCACAAAGTGGCGTTTAAGTTGCAGTTTAAGCTTAAACTGCAACTTAAACGTTGGACACTCCTGGAGGTGATATAATTCAAGCACGTTTAAGCTTCAGTTTAAGGTTAAACTGAAGCTTAAACGTGGAAATGGAAGAAGGCAATCCTGGAGGGTGGAATTGTCGAACACGTTTAAGCTTCAGTTTAAGGTTAAACTGAAGCTTAAACGTGGAAATGAAGATTGCAACCCTGGAGGAGAAATTGGGTCGAACACGTTTAAGCTCCAGTTTAAGGTTAAACTGGAGCTTAAACGTGGAATGCTTCCTGGAGGGTGAAATGTCGAACACGTTTAAGCTCCAGTTTAACCTTAAACTGGAGCTTAAACGTGGAAATGGTTCCCTGGAGGAAAATTCTGGTCGAACACGTTTAAGCTCCAGTTTAAGGTTAAACTGGAGCTTAAACGTGGAAATGCTCCTTGGTGCAATTCTCATTCTGGCGTTTAACTTCCAGTTTAAGGTTAAACTGGAGGTTAAACGCCAGTTTCAGCATTCCTCAGCTTTCATGATTTTGGCGTTTAAGCTCCAGTTTAAGCTTAAACTTGCTTAAACTGGAGCTTAAACTGGAGCTTAAACTTGCTTAAACTTGCTTAAACTGGAGCTTAAACTCCACATGTGATATTCAAGCTTCCTTTATTGATTTTGTTGCTTCCTTGCCTAACCTCTTCTTCCCTGAAATCATCCAAACAACTGCATCAAAGTCTTGCAAAATTTCATGAGAAATCTTCCATTCATAGCATTCAAGTAATATAACTAAAAACTCATGAAATTTGCATCAAAATCATACTGTTTGGATGGTTCATTTCTTTGTTATTCATTTAACCATTCTTGGTTACTTTAAGCTCAAGAAAATGCATAAAACAACTAAAACTGACAGAAAAATGCTAGTGAAACTAGCCTAAGATGCCTTGGCATCATCCATCTATGCATAACTTTCATGAGTGATGTGATTTATGTTCCGTTTTTATTCTTTCAAGGCTCCTAGTTACAACTTCTTTTAATTATATTTCATTAGTACTTTTATTTTTAGAGGTCGTAGCACCTCGCTACCTCTAATTTATATCCTAGTCATAAAGTTCGATGTGGTAAGATATTAAAAAAATACTTTTAAAATTAAAGTTGTATTTTTCAATGTGTGTATATATATTTATGAGATATGTGAAATGCCTAAAAAATTTAGAGAAAAGGACAAATAGGTCCCTGACCTTTTACCCCGCAGACATTTTCGTCCCTGACCATTTGAAAATACTTTTAAATCCCTGACCTTCACAAAACTTGGACGGATGAGTCCCTCTGTCCAAATGCCTCCGTCAGACCCAACGGAAAAGTCTGACGTGGCTCCCTCTCTGATGACCTGGCGTGACGGGTTGACACGTGGACTAATGACTGGAAGGGTACTTTCAAAAATTGGACAAATAAGTCCGTGAACCTAAAAACTATGTTGTTTTGCATTTGGCCCCTTACAAACACTCCCATCCCTTAAGTTGTATACAATACCCATTACACCCATACCACCCTTACTGAATTACATTAAACCCTAAGAATACGAACGATCACCATACTTTATTTCTCCCTCCAAGAAAATCACTACCCAGGCTGAAATGGTTGCAGTGTTCAGTGGCTTTCAAAGAGAGAGAACCCTCCATTATTGTCTGAGTTGCTGTCTTCGTCACCGAAGATAAGAATTTCTTATGTTGCTTAGTCAGTGGATTGTCAGGTTCAATGCTTATGCAACTATGAACTGTGTTGTGAAAGGACTGATCGTGCATGTTAATAGTGTTGTCAAAAAAGTATTGGGATTTTTCCTTTGACATTGATTAATTGTTAGGGCAAAGAAAGCTTCTTGGGTGATTTTCATTTCTATCTGTTGAAGGACATTGCTTTTTAATATGTGAAAATAGTACTTTTTATTATTGTTTTTTGTTTCTGTTTTTTATTCTCCAGATGGTTGATGTGTTTGTGGTGCCTGTTTTCCATCATGGAGGTAATTTTGTGAGAGAAAGTAATGGTTCTCTGGTTTATAAAAATGGGAAGTTAGAGAAATTTTCCAAAATGGACCTAAATTTTGTGAATTTTGGAGACTTGATCACATTGTTTAAGGGCTTGGGGTACCAATCATACAAGACAGTTTATTAGTATGATCCAAAGAGCGCTGATATTAAGTCTGGGCTGCATATTTTGACAGAGGATGCAGAGATCAATGCAATGCGAGAGAACAAAATGAAGAATATAGAAATGGACGAGCTTTACCTATACTTTGACCACCCTGTTGATGAACCTGAGATTGTGGAGGATGCTGGAAACCAAAGTAACAGTCCTATCACAGAAGAGGTTTTGGTGGATCTTCAGAGTTTGTCATCTGATGATAGGTACGAGAGTACGGAGGATGAGTCCTACAAACCTCCACCACCCAGTGCAGATGACAATGGTAGCAAAAGGCAGAGAGTAATGAAGGGAAAGAAAAAAGCTGTGTCTCCAAAGAAGCCAGCTACAAAGAAGACAGGTGCTAAAAGAAACAGGAAGACGTGGAAGAAGAATGGACAAAGTAGTGGACTAGGTGCATCTAATGTTACTAGAAGGTAGCAGGCCAAGACTGGGCCAAATCAGCAGCATGCTAGAACTAATGTTTGGCCTAATCCTAATGTGCAACCCAACAGAGACCCACAACCCAACAGAGACCAAAATGTTAGGTTCTATGTGAGTAAAGTCCAAGATAATGATAATGACCCGGTATATGTGGTGCACGAAATTGTTATCATCAACAATGGCGCCAAAAAACTTGTTAGCGCTCTCAAACATGAATCACACTTTGTCACAACTTCGCACAACTAACCAGCAAGTGCACTGGGTCGTCCAAGTAATACCTTACATGAGTAAGGGTCGATCCCACGGAGATTGTTGGTATGAAGCAAGCTATGGTCATCTTGTAAATCTCAGTTAGGCGGATTCAAATGGTTATAATGGTTTTCGAAAATAATAATAAATAAAACATAAAATAAAGATAGAGATACTTATGTAAATCATTGATGGAAATTTCAGATAAGTGTATGGAGATGCTTTGTCCCTGTTGAATTTCTGCTTTCCTACTGCTTTCATCCAATCCTTCATACTCATTTCCATGGCAAGTTGTATGTAAGGCATCACCGTTGTCAATGGCTACATCCCATCCTCTCAGTGAAAATGGTCCAAATGCTCTTGTCACAGCACGGCAAATCATCTGCTGGTTCTCGATCATCTCGAAATAGAATCCATTGATTCTTTTGCGTCTGTCACCACGCCAAACAATCGCGAGTTTGAAGCTCATCACAGTCATTCAATCCCTGAATCCTACTGGGAATACCACAGACAAGGTTTAGACTTTCCGGATTCTCAAGAATGGCTACCAAAGGGTTCCAGCTTATACCACGAAGATTCTAATTAAAGAATCCAAGAGACACATGCTCGGTCTAAGGTAGAACGGAAGTGGTTGTTAGTCACGCGTTCATAAGGATGGATGA
This sequence comes from Arachis hypogaea, assembly GCF_003086295.3. Taxonomy (NCBI): domain Eukaryota; kingdom Viridiplantae; phylum Streptophyta; class Magnoliopsida; order Fabales; family Fabaceae; genus Arachis; species Arachis hypogaea. The sequence continues at coordinate 46,619,024 of NC_092040.1, forward strand.
TGATGAGTGTCACGCATCATCGCATCCATCAGGTTGAAGTGCAACGAATATCTTAGAACAAGAATAAGCTGAATTGAATAGAAAATAGTAATAATTGCATTAAAACTCGAGGTACAGCAAAGCTCCACACCCTTAATCTATGGTGTGTAGAAACTCCACCGTTGAAAATATATAAGTGATGGTTCAGGCATGGCCGAATAGCCAGCCTCCATAAACGTGATCAAAGGATCATAAGGTAATCCAAAAATAATCCAAAGATGTCTAATACAATAGTAAAATGTCCTATTTATACCAGACTAGTTACTAGGGTTTACAGAAATAAGTCTAAATGAAGAAATCCACTTCCGGGGCCCACTTTAGTGTGTGCTTGAGCTGAGCTTGAGCTTTACACATGTAGATGCTTCTCTTGGAGTTAAACGCCAAGTTGTAACGTATTTTTGGCGTTTAACTCTGGTTTGTGATGTGTTTCTGGCATTTTACTCCAGAATGCAGCATGAAACTGGCGTTGAACGCCAATTTGCATCGTCTTGATTCAAATAAAGTATGGACTATTATCTATTGTTGGAAAGCTCTGGATGTCTACTTTCCAAAATCGTTGAGAGCGTGCCATTTGGAGTTCTGTAGCTCCAGAAAATCCATTGTGAGTGCAGAGAGGTCAGAATCGAACAGCTTCAGCAGTCCTTTTTCAGCCTAAATCAGATTTTTGCTCAGGTCCCTCAATTTCAGCCAGAAAATACCTAAAACCACAGAAAAATACACAAACTCATAGTAAAGTCTAGAAATGTGAATTTTGCATAAAAACTAATAAAAACATCCCTAAAAGTAGCTAGATCCTACTAAAAACTACCTAAAAACAATGGCAAAAAGTGTATAAATTGTCCGCTCATCACAACACCAAACTTAAATTGTTGCTTGTCCCCAAGCAACTGAAAATATAATAGGATAAAAAGAAGAAAATATACTATAAATCTCAAAATATCAATGAATATTAGTTCTAATTAGATGAGCGGGACTTGTAGCTTTTTGCTTCTGAACAGTTTTGGCATCTCACTTTATCCTTTGAAGTTTAGAATGATTGGCATATATAGAAACTCAGAGTTCAGATAGTGTTATTGATTCTCCTAGTTAAGTATGTTGATTCTTGAACACATCTACTTTTATGAGTCTTGGCCGTGGCCCTAAGCACTTTGTTTTCCAGTATTACCACCGGATACATAAATGCCACAAACACATGACTGGGTGAACCTTTTCAGATTGTGACTTAGCTTTGCTAAAGTCCCCAGTTAGAGGTGTCCAGAGCTCTTAAGCACACTCTTTTTGCTTTGGATCACGACTTTAACCACTCAGTCTCAAGCTTTTCACTTGGACCTGCATGCCACAAGCACATGGTTAGGGATAGCTTGATTTAGCCGCTTAGGCCTGGATTTTATTTCCTTGGGCCCTCCTATCCATTGATGCTCAAAGCCTTGGATCCTTTTTACCCTTGCCTTTTCGTTTTAAGGGCTATTGGCTTTTTCTGTTTGCTTTTCCTTTTTCTTTTATATAATTTTTTTTGCCACTTTTTTTTCCAAGCTTTTGTTCTTCACTGCTTTTTCTTGCTTCAAGAATCAATTTTATGATTTTTCAGATCATCAACAACATTTCTCTTTTTCATCATTCTTTCAAGAGCCAACAATTTTAACATTCATAAACAACAAGATAAAAAATATGCATTGTTCAAGCAATCATTCAGAAAATAAAAAGTATTGTCACCACATCAATATAATTAAACTAATTTCAAGGATGAATTCGAAACTCATGTACTTCTTGTTCTTTTGTATTAAAAACATTTTTCATTTAAGAAAGGTGAAGGATTCATAGAATTATTCATAGCCTTAAGACATGGTTGCTAAATACTAATGATCATGTAGTAAAGACACAAACATAGACAAACATGAATCTCATAAACGAAAAACAGAGAGATAAGAACAAGGAAGTTAAGGAATGAGTCCACCTTAGTGATGGTGGTGCCTTCTCCTTGAAGGACCAATGGTGTTCTTGAGCTCATCTATGTCTCTTCCTTGCCTCTGTTGCTTGATCCCTAGTGATTTTGGTGCTCCTATCCTTAGTTGCTCCCAATAATTGTGTGGAGGAAAATGTATCCCCTGAGGTATCTCAAGGATTTCTTGATGAGGGAATTCCTCATGCTCTTGTTGAGTTCCATGAGTGAGCTCTCTTGATGTGCAGTCAAATGCTCTATTACTAAGCTAAAGACCCTTGAGATGAATCTCTCCATCTCCCATGACTCGGAGGTGGAAGCTTTTGTCTTCCCTTTCCTCTTTCTAGAGGTTTCTCCGGCCTTAGGTGCCATCAATGGTTATGGAAAAATAAAAAAAGCTATGTTTTTACCACACCAAACTTAGAATGTTGCTCGCCCTCAAGCAAAAGAAGAAAGAATAGGAGAAGAAAAGGTAGAATTGGAGGAGAGGGAGAGAGATGTGTATTCGGCCAAGTGGGAGAAGAGAGGGTTGTTTTGTGTGAAAATGAAGAAGGATGGAGGGATTTATATAGTGGAGGGAGAGGGGTTTAAGGTTCGGTCATGTAGGGTGGGTTTGGGTGGGAAAGAGATTTTGAATTTGAAGGTAGGTGAGGTTTATGGGGAAGAGTGGATGGATGTGAGTGGTGAAGAGGTGTGAAGGTGAGTTGAGGTAGGTGGGGATTCTGTGGGGTCCACAGATCCTGAGATGATCTTGTGGGGTCCACAAATCCTGAGGTGTCAAGGATTTATCATCCATGCACCAATGGGGCGTGTAAAATGCCATCTACATGCAATCCTGGCGTTCAACGCCAGATTGATGCTTGTTTCTGGCGTTAAACGCCAGTTCCATGCTTGCTTTTGGCGTTTAACGCCAGCTTTCCTCAGGGTGCAATCCTCGCGTTTGAACGCCAGACTGCTGCTAGTTTCTAGCGTTCAACGCCAGATTCATGCTCTGTTCTGGCGTTGAACACCAGCCAGATGCTCCTTACTGGCGTTTAAATGCCAGTAGGCTCTTCCTCCAGGGTGTGCTGTTTCTTCTGCTATTTTTGATTCTGTTTTTAATTTTAGCAATTGTTTTGTGACTCCACATGATTATGAACCTAATAAAACATAAAAGAACAATAGAAATATAAATAAAAAATTAGGTTGCCTCCCAATAAGCTCTTCTTTAATGTCAATAGCTTGACAGTGAGCTCTCATGGAGCTTCACATATGTGATCATCAACAATGCCACTAAAAAACTTGGTAGCGCTCTCAAACAAGAACCACACTTTGTCACAACTTCGCACAACTAACCAGCAAGTGCACTGGGTCGTCCAAGTAATACCTTACGTGAGTAAGGGTCAATCCCACGGAGATTGTTGGTATGAAGCAAGCTATGGTCATCTTGTAAATCTCAGTTAGGCGGATTCAAATGGTTATAATGGTTTTCGAAAATAATAATAAATAAAACATAAAATAAAGATAGAGATAATTATGTAAATCATTGATGGGAATTTCAGATAAGTGTATGGAGATGCTTTGTCCCTGTTGAATCTCTGCTTTCCTACTGCTTTCATCCAATCCTTCATACTCCTTTCCATGGTAAGCTGTATGTAGGGCATCACTGTTGTCAATGGCTACATCCCATCCTCTCAGTAAAAATGGTCCAAATGCTCTTGTCACAGCACGGCTAATCATCTATCGGTTCTCGATCATGTCGGAATAGAATCCATTGATTCTTTTGCGTCTGTCACCACGCCCAACAATCGCGAGTTTGAAGCTCGTCACAGTCATTCAATCCTTGAATCCTACTCAGAACCACAGATAAGGTTTAGACTTTCCGGATTCTCAAGAATGGCCGCCAAAGGGTTCTAGCTTATACCACGAAGATTCTGATTAAGGAATCCAAGAAACACACGCTCGGTCTAAGGTAGAACGGAAGTGGTTGTCAGTCACTCATTCATAAGGATGGATGATGATGAGTGTCACGGATCATCACATCCATCAGGTTGAAGTGCAATGAATATCTTAGAACAAGAATAAGCTGAATTGAATAGAAAATAGTAGTAATTGCATTAAAACTCGAGGTACAGCAGAGCTCCACACCCTTAATCTATGGTGTGTAGAAACTCCACCGTTGAAAATACATAAGTGATGGTCCAGGCATGGCCGAATGGCCAGCCTCCATAAATGTGATCAAAGGATCATAAGGTAATCCAAAAATAATCTAAAGATGTCTAATACAATAGTAAAATGTCCTATTTATACTAGACTAGTTACTAGGGTTTACAGAAATAAGTCTAAATGCAGAAATCCACTTCCGGGGCCCACTTTGGTGTGTGCTTGGGCTGAGCTTGAGCTTTACACGTGTAGAGGCTTCTCTTGGAGTTAAATGCCAAGTTGTAACGTATTTTTGGCATTTAACTCTGGTTTGTGACGTGTTTCTGGCGTTTTACTCCAGAATGCAGCATGGAACTGGCGTTGAACGCCAATTTGCGTCGTCTTGATTTGAATAAAGTATGGATCATTATATATTGCTGGAAAGTTTTGGATGTCTACTTTTCAACGCCATTGAGAGTGCACCATTTGTTGTTCTGTAGCTCCAGAAAATCCATTTTGAGTGCAGAGAGGTCAGAATCCAATAGCATCAGCAGTCCTTTTTCAGCCTGAATCAGATTTTTGCTCAGGTCCCTCAATTTCAGTCAGAAAATACCTGAAATCATAGAAAAACACACAAACTCATAGTAAAATCCAGAAATGTGAATTTTGCATAAAAACTAATAAAACCATCCCTAAAAGTAGCTAGATCCTACTAAAAACTACTAAAAATAATGCCAAAAAATGTATAAATTATCCAATCATCAATATGATTATGAATCTGAGAATTTACATACGCCTAAATCATCAGATGATGAATCTAGCATGAGTTTGATGATGATTATGCTTTTGGAGAGGGGAGGTTTGAGTTAGGGACTAGGTTTGCCACCGTAGAAAGATTTAAGGAAGTTGTGAAAGACTCCTTCATTGTTGAGGGTAGGGAGCTTAGGTGGATTAATAATGACAAGGAGAGAGTAAGGGTGGAATGAACGGATGATGAGTGTCCGTGGCTGGTTCATTTATCATACAACAAATCTCTACAATACTACCAGGTGAAAACTTACAAAAATGATCATACATGTGCAAGGGACATGGGAAGTAATGCAGCTGATCAACATTGGATTAGTTTAAAGGTTGAGAAGAGAATGAGTACACAGCCTCATATGAGGACAAGTGAGGCTATTAACTTTCTAAGAGAAGAATTCTCACTCACTGCACATCCAAAAATAGTTTACAGAGCAGTTAGAGAGGCAAGAGAGAGAATCATGGGCAATGAGAGGGAGCAGTACAGTAATGTGAGAGATTACTTATTTGAGATATTAAGAAGCAACCCAAGGTCTAGGGCAGAATTGTGTATCACTCCTATCCCTCAATCCCCCTTTGTGTTTGATAAGCTTTATATATGTTTAGAGACATGCAAGCAGAGTTTCAAGAGTGGACGTAGGCCGTTGATACATCTTGATGGATATTTTCTAAAGACTTATTATGGTGGACAACTCCTCACAGCAGTGGATCAGGACGCAAATAACCAATTTCATGTGGTTTCCTGCAGAGTAACAAGGTCTGAAACTAAAGAGTCTTAAAAGTGGTTTCCGACTCTACTCCAAGAGGATTTGGGGGATGTGCAGACTCAAGGTTGGAATTTTATGTCTGACCAACAAAAGGTAAACTTCATAATTCTTTAACTGCCTCGTACTTGTTAAAAATTGATGGTTGTTTTACTTATGAGGAGACTTATTTACTTTTAGTTGCTGTTTTCGTGTTAGGTAATTATTTAATGTTGACTGTTGTTGAATACTAGGTTATATTTTAGTAGCTATATACAATTGTATGATGACTACTGGTTTAGCTTATATGAATGTGTAACTGCTAATTAATAGTTATGTATTGAAGGCTGGTTTAATATATGAATATGCAACTGCTATGTAGGGATTGCTACCTACATTGAAATCAGTTATGCCAAATGCTCATCATCGAAATTGTATGATGCACATTTGGAAAAAATTTATCAACCGGTTTAAGGATCTGTATATTCGGGAGGTGGTTTGAGACTGTGCTAAATGCACCACCATACCAGAATTCAAGGAGCAGATGGAGAAGCTCAAAGGAATTAACCAGGGTGCATGGGAATATCTATCGAAATTTGAGCCAACAACTTGGGTGAAGTCCTATTTCTCACATGGACCAAAGTGGACAACCTCACAAGTAACATGTGTGAGGTGTTCAACGCTAAGATAGTAAACTATAGAAGCAAGCTTATTCTCACCATGTGTGAAGAAATTAGGTGCTATCTGATGAGGAGGATGGTCAAGCATAAGGAGTTACTAGAAAATTATCCTGGAAAGCTTGCTCCTGTTCAGCAGAAGAGGCTGGATCATCTTATAAGGCCCAACAACAAATGGCTTGCAGAGTGGACAGGTGACGACGAACGTAAGAGATTTGAAGTGAGTCATAAAAATACAAAGGTGGATGTGGATCTTATCAAGCAAACCTGCTCATGCAACAAATGGCAGCTAACTGGTTAGTTTTAATTAATTGTTAAGTCTTTTCTCAATTATATGGGTCACTGTTTATTGGTGCATGATGTTGTTCTATTTCAGGCATGCCCTGTATCCATGCAGTAACAGCAATCAGGAAAAGGCATGATCATCCAGAGGAATATATGCATCTGTAGTTATGCATGGAGTCAATCCATAAGACATATGCACATTGTATTCAACCTGTGCCAAGTCAGGAGTTTTGGACAAGGATTGAGTATTCAAGACCAGATCCTCCCAACATAAAGAGACCAATAGGCAGGCCAAAGGTGCACAACAGACAAAAGGATCCGACTATGTAACAACCTCATTTTTCGAGTATGCGAGATCTTTTTTGAAGACACGGATTTCTCTGGAAAATCAGTAAAGGGAATACCTTTACTGTATCATCAGGCATCTCAATCCTCATTGTCATTATCTCATCTTTAAGCTAGAACCTCATTTAGGGCAAGCTCGAAAACGCAATCGTGAAGAACCTAATTTTTAAACTGTATCGGTTAGGAGTTTTGATTCTAGTCTCCGTAAATAGTCTCTGTTTGATGAATCGGAAAATGGGGTAGCTCCTATATACGCGAACAGACCTGTGCTTGTGAATGGTTTTGTACATACTGACAGTAGTGCTTCTAGTGGTTCTGAGGGTATAGTTGTAGCTGCGGACAAGGAGGAGGAGGAGGATCCTGAGATAAGGATAGAGTAAGATGAGGAGATGGACGAGCCTCATGATGATCTACCGAACAGCTACGTGTAAATATAGGCTGACAGCGGTAGGGGCATTCTTTTGATGACACTCTAGTCTAACATTGACTTTTGGTTAGTCTCTCACTTGTGTTAGTACACCCGAGAGCTAGGAGCTATAGAGTGGTTAGGCTAGCCTGGGCGCCAGTTTAACGACTTTTTCTATGGGCCCGGCCCTGGGAGTGCCGTGTATATACTAGCTATGTAGGTTCGACGAGGATGTAAACTGAATTAATCTCTTGTAAATGCTACATGTTTTGTCATAGTGTACATGATGTATATTATCAGTTGTGTTCTATGTTTTCGTATGCTTCCTTTATATTCCTGTCTATGTATTACCTCATCGATCGCAATGATATAAGTTAATTATAAAAAAAAGTTACTCGTAAATTGGCTACGTTCTAACAAGGAATAGGCTCTTATATTAAATAATATTTAATAATTAGGAAGGACAAGTTGGTAGCACTTAGCTTCTTGTATGACCATGGCATACCAGGAGTTGGGTCGTTACAGAATGAACCACTGATGCAGCAAGGTGACAAGCTGGAGAGATCATTTAAGGTCATTTGTAGTAAATGTGGTACAGCGGTACATAATTACAAGACATGCAAGGGTGCTCCATCTGACCCCAACTGAAAAACTGAGACCAAGAAGTCCAAGAAAGGTGGCACAAGTCAATCAATAGTTGTCCTTCCACTATCACAGTCAGCACCAAATGATGATGCAAGTATTGTATTTAAGACAGTAATCTAAATAATTTGTTTTGCTTCGTGATGTATGTCTTTATTTAGTGCAATGTTAGGGAATTAATATAGTAGGGTTCTAATTGGTCAACATAATTCGATAAAATGCTCCTAATACCCAAAGTGCTCCATTTAGCCAGGCTCCATCTAGCTAAGATGACATTAACAATAGCCAGCAACATGCTCCAGATGCAAGTTAATTATATTAGTGTGAAATGTTGACCCCTTAAACTGTTATTTACCCTAAATTTCATGAATACTTCCTTATATATGACAACTAGGTTTCAAGTGTTGTGAATCCAACTCCTTCCATATCTGTGGCAGCAACACCAAGGCCTGTAACACCAGCTCCAGCGGCAAACCAAGTCAGGCCAGGTTCTGTAACTAGAAGGACACCATTTAGGCCTCCACTTTAAGTTCCATCCATAACCCACCAAACAGTTCAACCAAAAACTTCACAAATGAAGCCCAAGCAGAAGATATTCAGACCACCTGCTCCAGTTTTCCCCAGTTCACTCCCACTCCCAAGTCAGCTTGCACCACCACAGCCTCAACCTCAAAGTTCTCCACCTGGCCCACAACCATCTCAAGTCAAGCCAGGACCAAGTACAGCAGCTACCAAGGAGACATTGGCAGCAGCAAGCACAGCAACAACAAGACTGTTCAAATTCATCCCTAATCCACCCTCCATCAATCCAAAGAAGTGAAGAAATATGTCATCTTGGGGGGGCTTGTTTTTTTTAGAAGCTCTTAGGATTTTATTAACCGTTGCAAACTTGTTAGGTGTTTGAGGCTTACGTTTGTGATATTAAGCTTCATAAACTATATACTTTAGAAGATTTGTTCTTTTTGGGCAGCTTTTAGCAAATTTGACTGTGGCAAAGATGTTATTATAACTTTCAATATATGTTATGTATTTATGTATACAACTTTTATGCCTACTTTCATCAATCATTCAATGCTTCTTTAGATATTGACAACATAACTTCAACAACATATTGATATCATAACTTGAATTGCATTTAGATAATAGGATACATAAATTGCCTAAATGGCATGTTTCAATATACAACAAAGACCTGAATCAACCCATTTTTCTATTCTAATTTCTAGAATTCATTTCTCGGGCACTATATAGATAAAAAGTAACAAAAAAAGCACATACAATTATACCAATACAACAAGCTAATAGGTTTTTTTTCTTCTCTAAAGTAGTAACCTTCTCCTCCAGAATAGCCATTATATGATCAAATACCTCTTCTTCTTTAACAACTTCAACCTCTTTCTCAACCATAGGTCTTTTATCAAAGATGCAACCATTGCTTCCAATTCTAGCAAGAAGTTCATAGACCCAAACAAAAAAAAACTTGCAATGCGGTTGCTTTCCTTGTCAAAGTTCCCAAAATTATGTACTATATAAAACCATTTCAGAACAAAATCTCCAAACTTTTTATCTTACCTTATAGAATGGGCAACCCAAGAAGATTATGTTTGGGTTGCTAATTGTCCTCGACATATACATTATTACATAAACTCCATAGAATCACCTCGGGGCGACATCGTCCTTTAGGTCTCCGGCGTGCACAACACAAGGAAATGAGCTTGAAGCAGAATTTTCTTGTCTTACTCCACTGAGGATTCTTCTTGACATTGATGATAATGCTCCATTAGCAGCCATTGTTGATGCAGGTAGAGCTCCTCACCACCAGCCTCCACAAAGAAATGCAATCAATTTAAGGATTAGGGCCAAACGCAAAACAACGTAGTTTTTAGGTTCATGAACTTATTTGTCCAATTTTCGAAAGTACCCTTCCAGTCATCAGTCCACGTGTCAACCCGTCATGCCAGGTAATCAGAACGGGAGCCACGTCAGCCTTTTCTGTTGGGTTTGACGGAGGTATTTGGATGAAGGGACTTATCCGTCCAAGTTTTGTGAAGGTTAGGAATTTAAAAGTATTTTCAAATGGTCAGAAACAAAAATGTTAGCAGGACAAAAGATTAAATACCTATTTGTCTTTTTCTCAAAAAGTTATATTAAAAATAAATTATTAAAAATATTTAAGTAAATTTAATAATTTGAAAAAATTTACCCCCATCCGACCATCTCCATCCCCCACAGAAAAAGTTCTCCGTCTCCAAGTCTTCATTTGGGATGGTCCTCGAAGGTATCTCGTACTTCGAGGAATTTTTCCCTCCCTAGTAACACCAGAGCTTCATTCTTCCAACACTCTTCATCGCGCTTCCAACCATTCCAACTCTCATCATCGCGAAACACAAGTTCATCGTGGTGCGGTATTTTATAACCCACAAACTAACCGGTAAGTGCACCGGGTCATACCAAATAATACCTTACGTGAGTAAGGGGTCGATCCCACGAGGATTGATGGACTAAGCAACAATGGTTAAGTGATTGGCTTAGTCAGACAAATAAAAAAGAGTTTTGAGATATTCAAAAGGTTTAAATTCGAACTCAGAATATCAAAAGGATAGACAAATAAATAAATTGGGAATAAAATATGGAGAAAATATTTAAGACTTCAGAGTTATCTATTTTTCCGGATTAACTTTTCTTACTAACTATTTTAATCATGTATGATTTAATTAGGCAAAGTATATGTGACTAGACCCTAATTTATTAGACCTTCCTAGTCTCCTCTAAAATTCATTAACTGCCAATTCCTTGGTCAATTAAATCCAATTAGAAGGTGATGATAATATTCCATTTTATATGCCACAAGAATCCTAATTATCCAAAAATAAGGGGATTATATGTCACGTATCCCGTTCAATACAAACAATTAGAAATTCAGGATAATATATTTTTAAGCTGTTGTTCAAGTAAAGAGCTTTTCCTAGTTTTACAAGAACTCAAATAGAAAGAGGGTCATACTTTCGTTCCACCCAAATTCATAAAATAAAGAACGAAAACAATTATTAAAATATAAATCAAAACATAAATTAAAATAGAAAAAGCAATAAAATCAATCCATACAAATAGACAGAGCTCCTAACCTTAACAATAGAGGATTAGTTGCTCATGGAATGTGGAATGTAAATTTGTATAGAATTTCCTAATGGAATCTCCCTAATGGAATCTCTTCTATAGAAGAGAGGTCTCTCCATTTTATAACTAATCCTAATTAATTTAAAATCTAATATTTAAAATAAACATAATATCTTTTCCTATTTTAAAATCAAATTTGAATTTAAATCAGAATTAACTAACTACTCCGTGTCTTGTAACGTGGAACCACTTGGCTTCACTGGATCCGCGACTAACTTGGGTGCTAAAATAGGGCCCAGAAATCACCCCTCAGCGTTTTCTGCGTTTTCTGCACGTGGCGCATGTCACGCATACACGTCAGTCACGCGTACACGTCGATGGTCTTTTTTTCAAGTCACGCGGACACGTTAGTCACGCGGACGCGTCACTGTGCAAATCTTCAAATCACGCGTACGCGTCGCCATGGATACCTCCAATTCACGCGCACGCATCAGGCACGCGTGGGCGTCGCTCCTCGCAACCATCTCCTTTGATTCTTGTGTTGCAGAAACTCCATCAAATCCAGCCGAATGCTACCTAAAATAAATAAAATTGCACAAAACTCAAAATAGCATCCATAGTGGCTAAAATATAATTAATTCTTAATTAAACTCAACAAATTAGATGCCAATTCACTAGGAAAAGATAGAAAAGATGCTCACGCATCACAACACCAAACTTAAACTGTTGCTTGTCCTCAAGCAACCAAAACTAATATAAGCTTAGGATGTGAATTTGCATGAGAATGAAGTTTGATTAAGCTCATGTCTCTTCTTATAGTGGGGTTTACAACTGCAATCCTGAATAGTTTTGGCATTTCACTTTATCCTTTGAAGTTTAGAATGATTGGCATCCATAGGAACTCAGAATTCAGATAGTGTTATTGATTCTCCTAGTTTAGTATGTTGATTTTTGAACACAACTACTTTATGAGTCTTGGCCGTGACCCTAAGCATTTTGTTTTTCCAGTATTACCACCAGATACATAAATGCCACAGACACAAAACTGGGTGAACCTTTTCAGATTGTGACTCAGCTTTGCTAGAGTCCCCCGTTAGAGGTGCCCAGAGTTCTTAAGCACACTCGTTTTCCTTTGGATCACAACTTTAATCGCTCAGTCTCAAGCTTTTCACTTGACACCTTCATGCCACAAGCACATGGTTAGGGACAGCTTGATTTAGCCGTTTAGGCCAGGATTTTATTCCTTTGGGCCCTTCTATCCATTAATGCTCAAAGCCTTGGATCTTTTTTACCCTTTGTCTTTTAGTTTAAAGGGTTATTGGCTTTTTCTGCTTGCTTCTTCTTTTTTTATTATTTTTTTTGCAAGCTTTGTTTTTCACTACTTTTTCTTTCTTCAAGAATCAATTTTATGATTTTTCAGATTATCAATAACTTTTCTCTTTTTTTCATCATTCTTTCAAGGGCCAACAATTTTAACATTCATAAACTTCACTATCAAAAATATGCACTGTTTATGTCATGCATTCAGAATTACAGAAAATACCACCACATTTAAGTAAATAAGACTACTTTTAAAATTAACTCAATTTCTCATGCAATACATCACTTCTGTATTTTTTGTTTGAATTCAAGCTCAGTGAGTAAAACATGAGACATCTTTTCAGAATTAAAGCAATTAAGAAAAAACTAAACTAGACCTAGGATTCTCACTAATAAAGGATCATGCAACAGACAAAGCAAAATAGCAAAAAACTGGAACATAGCATAGAAGAAGATGGGAGGAATATAGAATGAAAGGAACTCAACCACCTTAGTTATCCTAGCGGTCGTTCTATTCTTTAGGTTGTGCTCCTCCGTGAAGATGATTCGCCTCCCTTTTGGTTCCATACGAATAAACAGAAAAACCCTTAAGCGGAGTGTCAACACCAAACTTAAAGGTTTGCTTGTCCTCAAGCAAAGAATAACTGAAAAGAAAAACAAATAGTAAGATGGAAGAAGAATAAAAAGGATAAAAGAACGAGAGAGAATTAAGAATTGGGAGAGGAGGGAAAGAAAAAATAAAAACTGGGCGGCGAACTAGTGGAGTTGTGTGGCGCAGGAGACGCGTACGCGTGCAGCACGCGTACGTGTGGGGCGCGAAATTTTCTTAATGACGCGTAAGCGTCAGGCACGCGTCCGCGTGCCATGGGTTTTGTGCGATTTACGCGAAGCCAACCACGCGCACACACAACTCTCTGTTCGCATGGCTTGGGAACCAATATTTTCATACGACGCGTGCGCGTCATGCACGCGCACGCGTGGATGTTCATTTGTGCAGATGACGCGCACGCGTCTTTGACGCGTACACGTGATCAAATTTGTGCCTCTAGCACACTTCCAGCCCCAAACCAGCATAACTCTCTGCCCAAACACACTTTTACGTCGATTTTTCAGGTCACGTGTACGCGTTGCTGACGTGCCTGCGTGAATGGTGAAAATCACAAACGACACGCACGCGTGGGTTTGTTTGTGCTAGAGGCATCATTCTTGTGCCACTCCCGCGCAACTCTCTGTTCAAAATTATTTTTCATGCACACCCATCAGACGCGTACGCGTCAGCGACGCTTGCGCATCGTGTGTCGTCTGCCTTTTTTTCTTTTTTTTCCAGCTCATGTTCTAAAATAGCTGCATGATCAGAAAATTAGTAAGAACTTAATAAAAATCAAATAAGTAAGAAAACTACTACTATGAAAAATAACTAAGAATGAAAAGGAACGATCATACCATGGTGGGTTGTCTCCCACCAAGCACTTTTAGTTAAAGTCCTTAAGTTGGACATGTGATGAGCTCCTTGTCATGGTGGCTTGTGCTTGTACTGATCCAGGAATCTCCACCAATGTTTGTAATTCCAATGGCTATCGGGATCCCACACTAGGCGCCTAACGCCTTTGAGCAAGTTGAAGCAAGTGACAAGACCCCAAGAGTGTTGATTGTGGGAATGAATCCCAAGGTCCCAAACCTTGCTCTTACATCCGTCTTCTTGTGGTTCACCATTGTTCCCACCGGGTGGCAAGCAATCTAAATTCTAACAGAGACATCCAAACAACCTTCTAGACCCATTCAATTGAACTCTACACCAATCCTTGCACTTCAATTTGGAGCATGCAACCATATTGAACCTTGCTTGACAACTCTTGCCACTAACCATCTTCCTCTTACTCTTAATGCCACAAAGAGCTCTAAGTTGACCATCCGTCTCCAGTAGCCCATATTCAAGTGGGAAAGTAAAGGTTAAGGATAGGAATTTTACCCACTTGAATGTTGTATTGGATGGTGATGGCTTTGGAAGAGTGGTGGACGAAATTGTGATCCTCAAAGTTGGTCTCTTTGTACTTGTATGAAATTTAAATATTGTCTCTATCAAAAATACCCCAAAGAGATCATGGTATGATGAATTGGGATCTTAATAATCCCTGGTAATGGCACGTGTGATCACAACTCCATTCAACTAACCAGCAAGTGCACTAGGTCGTCCAAGTAATACCTTACGTGAGTAAGGGTCGATCCCACAGAGATTGTTGGTATGAAGCAAGCTATGGTCATCTTGTAAATCTCAGTTAGTCAGATTAAATTGGTTTATGATATGTTTGAAAATTAATAATAAATAGAAAATAAAATAGGATAGAAATACTTATGTAAATCAAAAGTGGGAATTTCAGATAGGCGTATGGAGATGCTGTACTCCTCTTGAATCTCTACTTTCTTATTACATTCATCCAATCCTTCTTACTCCTTTCCATGGCAAGCTGTATGTAGGGTATCACCGTTGTCAATGGCTACATCCCATCCTCTCAGTGAAAATGGTCCAAATGCTCTATCACAGCACGACTAATCATCTGTCGGTTCTCAATCAGGTCGGAATAGAATCCCTTGATTCTTTTGTGTCTGTCACTAACACCCAACCTTCAGGAGTTTGAAGCTCGTCACAGTCATTCAATCCCAGAATCCTACTCGGAATACCACAGACAAGGTTTAGACCTTCCGGATTTCCATGAATGCCGCCATCAATTCTAGCTTATACCACGAAGATTCTGATTAAGGAATCCAAGAGATATGCGCCCGGCCTAAGGTAGAACGGAAGTGGTTGTCAATCACGCGCGTTCATAGGTGAGAATGATGATGAGTGTCACGGATCATCACATTCATCAAGTTGAAGTGCAACGAATATCTTAGAATAGGAATAAAGGGAATTGAATAGAAAACAATAGTAATTATATTGAAACTTGAGGTACAGCAGAGCTCCACACCCTTAATCTATGGTGTGTAGAAACTCCACCGTTGAAAATACATAAGTGAACGGTTCAGGCATGGACGAGAGGCCAGCCCCCTGAATGATCAAAAGACCGAATGGCCAAAACATGACTAATACAATAGTATATAGTCCTATTTATAATAAACTAGCCACTAGGGTTTACAAGAGTAAGTAATTGATGCATAAATTCACTTCCGGGGCCCACTTGGTGTATGTTTGGGCTGAGCTTGATCTATCCACAAGCTGAGACTTCTTTTGGAGTTGAACGCCAAGTTGTAACGTGTTTTGGGCGTTCAACTCCGGGTCGTGACGTGTTTCTGGCGTTTGACTCCAGACAGCAACATGGAACTGGCGTTGAGCGCCAGTTTACATCGTCAATTCTCGAATAAAGTATGGACTATTATATATTGCTGGAAAGCTCTGGATGTCTACTTTCCAACGCCGTAGAGAGCGCGTCATTTGGAGTTCTGTAGCTCCAGAAAATCTATTTCGAGTGCAGGGAGGTCAGATTCCAACAGCATCAGCAGTCCTTTGTCAGCCTCCTATCAGAGTTTTGCTTAAGTCCTTCAATTTCAGCCAGAAATTACCTGAAATCACAGAAAAACACACAAACTCATAGTAAAGTCCAAAAATGTGAATTTAACATAAAAACTAATGAAAACATCCCTAAAAGTAGCTTGAACTTACTAAAAACTACCTAAAAACGATGCCAAAAAGCGTATAAATTATCCGCTCATCAAAGAGGTCTTGCAAGCTCCACTCCCTTGTGTTCTTCTTTGAATTCTTTTACCTTTTTGCAAGCTTCCTCAATTTTAACCTCTTTCTCTTGGTAGCTTTCTTCTAATTCAATCTCTTCTTCATTGTTTACCAAGGGCATGGGAGGTTGTGCATCTTCCTCTTCTTCCATATGTGAGGGTGGAAAGTTCTCTAATTCACTAGAGTATAAACTACTTTGATTGGTACCCTCACTTTCTTTCATAGGATTTTGCATTATATCTCTTGGGAAGGAATTTGCTTGTTCCTCTTCCTGGTTCTTGATTATTGACTGCACATATTTCTCTACAATTTTAACACTTGTCTTTATATCATGTAGGCATTCTTTCATGAGGAGCTCAAGATTTGATGGTATTTGAGATGAATAGGAAGATGGTGGCTCTTGATATGGGTAGAAGGATGATGGTTCTTGATATGGATAGAAAAGAGGTGGTTCTTGGTACGAATATGGAGTTGGTGGTTCGTGGTATGAATATGGAGGTGGTGGCTCTTGATAGTTGGAACATGGAGCATTGAAGTTTCTTTGGTTTTGACATTGCCAACCAAAATTTGGATAGTTTCTCCATCCACCATAATATGAATCACTACTTGGGTGTGAGTAGTAACCCATGTGATCTCTCTCCATTATTTTTCCTTAGCACAAAACACCAAACAGAATTAAACGCACCATGTGGTAAACAAGAAAGCAAAGAAGACATAACAAAAAATTTTTTTGAAAATATTTATTTATTTATTTATTTATTTATTTATTTTTAGAGAAAAATTACTACGGAGACACCAAACTTAATTTCAAAAATTAAGAGGAAAGAGAAATTTTTTTTAAATAAAATAAATCAAAATAAATATATATTTTTTTTCGAATTTTTTTAATATATTTTTATTAAAATTAAAAATAAAACACCTAATCTAAGCAATCAAACAACTAATAGTTGTTAATCACAGTCAATCCCCGACAAAGGCGCCAAAAACTTGGTGCGGTATTTTATAACCCACAAACTAACCGGTAAGTGCACCGGGTCGTACCAAGTAATACCTTACGTGAGTAAGGGTCGATCCCACGAGGATTGATGGACTAAACAACAATGGTTAAGTGATTGGCTTAGTTAGACAAATAAAAAAGAGTTTTAAGATATTCAAAAGGTTTAAATTCGAACTCAGAATATCAAAAGGATAGACAAATAAATAAATTGGGAATAAAATATGGAGAAAACAGTTAAGGCTTCAAAGTTATCTATTTTTCCGGATTAACTTTTCTTACTAGTTATTTTAATCATGTATGATTTAATTCATGACAAACTATATGTGACTAGACCCTAATTTGTTAGACCTTCCTAGTCTCCTCTAAAATTCATTAACTGCTAATTCCTTGGTCAATTAAAACCAATTAGAAGGTGATGATCAAATTCCAGTTTATATGCCACAAGAATCCTAATTATCCAAAAATAAGGGGATTATATGACACGTATCCCGTTAAATACAAACAATTAGAAATTCAGGATAATATATTTTCAAGTTGTTGTTCAAGTAAAGAGCTTTTCCAAGTTTTACAAGAACTCAAATAGAAAGAGGATTATACTTCCGCTCCACCCAAATTCATAAAATAAAGAACGAAAACAATTATTAAAATATAAATCAAAACATAAATTAAAATAGGAAAAGCAATCAAATCAATCCATACAAATAGACAGAGCTCCTAACCTTAAACAATGGAGGATTAGTTGCTCATGGAATGTAGAATGTAAATTTGTATAGAATTTCCTAATGGAATCCTCCTAATGGAATCTCTTTTATAGAAGATAGGTCTCTCCTTTTTATAACTAATCCTAATTAATTTAAAATCTAATATTTAAAATTAAGATGATATATTTTCCTATTTTAAAATCAAATTTGAATTTAAATTAGAATTAACTAACTACTCCGCGTCTTGTAACGTGGGAACCACTTGGCTTCACTGGATCCGCACCTAACTTGGGTGCTAAAATGGGGCCCAGAAATCACCCCTCAGCGTTTTCTGCGTTTTCTACACGTGGCGCATGTCACGCGTACACGTCTATCACGCGTACACGTCGATGGTCTTTATTTCAAGTCACGCGGACGCGTCGCTGTGTAAATCTTCAAATCACGCATACGCGTCAGTCACGTGCACGCGTCGTCATGGATACCTCCAATTCACGTGCACGCGTCAGGCACGCGTGCGCGTCGCTCCTCGCAGCCATCTCCTTTGATTCTTGTGTTGCAGAAACTCCATCAAATCCAGCCGAATGCTACCTAAAATAAATAAAATTGCACAAAACTCAAAATAGCATCGATAGTGGCTAAAATATAATTAATTCTTAATTAAACTTAACAAATTTGATGCAAATTCACTAGGAAAAGATAGAAAAGATGCTCACGCAACACATCGCGCAACCCTTTCTCACAACCTCTCCTTCGGCACTCCCTCCGACAATGCTCCCTTCCATCTCCCTTCCGTCTCAATGCTCTCTCTCGCAAACCCTCCGTCATGCTCACTTTCTCTCACAAACCCTTAATCATCGCTCCTCCCTCCATGGCTCAATCGTCGCTCCTCCCTTAAATATCGCTGCCTCTCCAATAATTACCCTCACCCATAACCCTTTGTTTTTCCTTTTGCAATGATAAACCACTTTTTAGGGTTTATTTTGTATTAAACTGAGTGGATTTTATCAACTATTCTTATACTTATTCATATAAATTGCATGGTTTTATAAATCCTTCCGAATTCGTGCTATGATTAAAAACATGCTTCTTAGGTCTTAAAATTGCTAATTTTTAATTCTCTTTTATTACCATCGATGCTGTGATATATGCATTAAATGATTTCAAGTTTTCTAGGGCTGAAATGGCTTAGAGGATGGAAAAGAAGCATGCAAAAGTGGAAGGAACACAAGAACTTGAAGTTTTGGGAAGCTGGCATCGACACACATGCATGGATGACGCATATGTGTGACCAGTGCAGAAGGCAAGTGACGCATACGCATGGATGACGCGTACACGTGATGAGCGTTGATAACGAGAACTTTTTCCGGTTTGGAATCAATCAAAACAAGAATCAATTCGTTGGTAGCATAGTCCAAACCGACAATGAATTCTCTTAATCAAATGTTTAAAAATTCTAATTAACCGAGAGTATTTAGACTCCTGGGTCGTCTTCCCTAAGAGTTGCAATGAAATGTACATTTATTGGCTATGAGAGAGCATGGGGAATTGGAAAAGCAAGAGAGCAATAAATGTAAATAGCAATGAAGCAAATAAACATACAAGGAATATAAATGGCAAGGAATGAAACAAGCATGCAAAGAATTAAAGGAAAGCAAGTAAAAGCTATGAAAATGGAAATTAAATGCTTAAAAGGACTCTTGGTGATGATTTAGGAATTAAGGATTCCTATCCTAATCATGGACCACAAACATGGCAACTATGTGGAATTCATCCCAATTAGTCAATCCTACTTGAGAATTAGTCAAAAGGCCATAATTGATTCCAATCCCTAAGTCCTAAGTCAACACTAGTAGGTCACTTAGAGTCAAGGGAAACCAAACCAGTTAACAATCCTCACACAATGCGGAATGGACATCCACAACTCAATTCCACCCAAACACCCAATTTCTCAACCAAGAGTGTGAAAACTAAACATGCAAGAAATTAAACATCAAAGCATAAAAGTCAAACCAATTAAATGCAAGGAAAGGAAACTTCAAATGCAAGAAACCTCTTGGCATGGATTGAGGGCTAAGGCTACCTATCCTAGACATTGATCACAAACACATGATAATTATGAAGAGTTAATCCTACTTAGTCAACCTTACATCGAAGATAAGTCAAGTAAGCATAGTTGATTTCAATCCATAAGTCCTATGTCAGCACTAAGGGTCACATAGAGTCAATGAAAACTAAATCAACTAACTACTCTAATGTATCAAACAAGAATGGACATCAGTGACTCAAGGATCACCAAAGTCAATAATATTTCAAGCCAAGAGTGAAGAAAAACAATGTAAAAACTAAGCCAAGCATTTTATCAAACACTTGGTGTGCATGAAAATAAAATAACATTAAATTGCATTAAAAATGAAATCTAAAATACCAAAAGAAAGAAAATGGAAAAAAACAACTAAAGAAAGCAATAAATGACATGGAAACATAAATTTGCATTAATTAAAATTAAATTCAACAAAAGTATCCATAAACATAAAAGTGACAAAATATGGAAATAACAAGAGAAATGAAGAAGAACAAGATAGAAGAACATGGAAACATAAATGAAACTACACTAGAACAAGAATTAAAAGCTGAAATTAAAAGGAAATTAACAAATAAAACTCTAATTCTAGAGAGATGGGAGCTTCTCTCTCTAGAAACTAAGAGAAAACATCATAAAAGCTAAATCTAATTGCCCCCTCCCCCTTTCATTCCTCTCCACTTTGGCATTAAATAGCTTTAGAAATGGGTTGGATTGGGTTCTGCATGCCCAAAAATCACCCCTAGCAATTTGCCATTAATGACCTCACGCATATGCACGCGTGCGTACATACAGTTGCGCAGAATTCCCGTCGTGCGTACGCACGACACTTGGTGCGTACGCACCTTTGCAGCGGCTTCCAAACTCCATTTTCTTCATGATTTCTCCCCCTTTTAGATGCTCTTTCTTCACTTCTTCAACCCAAACTTGCCGTGAAAACCTGAAATCACTTAACAAATACATCAAGGCACCAAATGGGATTAAAGTGAATAAAAATTGACTAAATTAATCACAAAAGAGGATGTTTTCACTTTCAAGCACAATTTAGGAAGAAATCACAAAAGCATGCTATTTAGATGAATAAATGTGGGTTTATGTGACGAAATCCTCTCAAATCAACCAAAATATATCAAAAAATATGGACTCATCAATTCTCCACACTTAAACAATAGCATGTCCTCATGATAAACACAACCAAAGGAGATGAATGAAAGGGTAAACATTTTATATAATGCAACTACTTATATACATGTAACTATACTAAATGTTATCTACCTATATATATAATGTGGTTCCTATTGAGTTTGGCAAAAACAAACAAGAGAATCTCAATCCATCCATAGTAGAAACTTAGGGCCAAGACAAAGCAAATATAGCAATACGATCAATGTCCAAAGATTTGATTTGAAATTTTCACAAATTAACAAGTAACTTGCAAGAAGATACAAGATAAAGGATGAAATCATAGAATTAAGCAATTGAACCCCTCACCAGATGTATATCCACTCAATTCGTTCAGTGTTTAGGGTTTAATCACTCAATTCTCCTTTAATCATGCTTCTCCAAGATTTGCAAGTCGTCTAACAATCAACTAATATTTGATGCATGAATGCAAATATCATGAGGACTTTTGTGGGTTGTAATGGGGCTAGGGTAAAGGTAGGATTAATATGGTTGAGTGGACTAGTGGATTGGATCTTTGATTAGTTCAAGTATCCCACCTAATCCTATATCATCCTACATGCATAACAAAGCAACCTAACTACTCATTTATCCCTTCATCACATTCACTCATGCATTTTTTTCTTTCCAATTCAACTACATATGCATCCCTTATTTACATTCTTATTATCATCTCTCTCTCTCTCTCTCTCTCTCTCTCTCTCTCTCTCTCTCTCTCTCTCTCTCTCTCTCTCTCTCTCTCTCTCTCTCTCTCTCTCTTTTGTATAAACAAAGTATGTACATCAAATTTTTTTTTCTTTTCTTTTATCATCAAAAAGAGATGCATATGTTTTAATTAATAAATGCATGAGTGTTTACCCATTTCTCCAAATATTCTCAACGAACACCCAAAGCACTAACTACCAATGTTTCCCACAAATTCCTCCCACACTTGATTAATACACACACTCAAACCAAAGCTAATCAAAGATACAATTCAAGGACATAATGGTTTTTCACTTAGGGTGAATGATGTGCTTAAAATGAGAACAAAGGGGAATTAAAGGCTCAAAAAGTGGTTTGCAAAGGTAGATGTAAGGGTTGGCCATATGGGTTAGTGAGTTCATTTTCAAAAATGGCCTCAATCATACTAAATTCAATTCAAAGCATCAAATATAGGACATATAGACTAAAGCAAATCTAAAATTACAATCATAAAAGGAGTATAACACACAAGAGCAAAATTTGTGGTTGAAAATGTGCAACCACACAATTAAAGCTCAAATCTCACTTGGTATTTGTTCAAGCTCTTTTCTATGTTCCATAAAAAGATACTTCAAGCAAGTTCAAAAACAATTTTTCAAATCCAATCAATGGAATGCCCAAAAAGAAATTTTTTGAAAATTCTTTGTTATTTTAACCAAAATTATTTACTCTACCATGCAACATACAAATATAACTACAATAAAACTATAACAAGTTAAGATATATACACAAGCAAACCAAGCAAAATGCAACGCAATACTAAACAAATATTCACAAAAATATAGCTATCGAAAACTAGAAAATATTGCAAAGTGTTGAGAAAAAGAAATTTTACGCCCCAAAAATTGCGAATCCTCCCCCACACTCAAATGTTGCACGGTCTTCCGTGCCTGCACTCAATCCAAAGGTGAAGAGATGTGAGGCTCCACCTTCAACTGGTGGACACCGGGGCTCCAGGTTGCTGTATAAAACAAGGATTGAGGAAAAGTAAGATGTGTGGCATGATAAAAGGCAATGTGTGTATTCTAAATGTGCATGGTTTAGAACACAACACCTTGATTGGGTAAAACAATAACCACAAAAGCAAAAGAAAAAGCATGTTCCTCAATTAAAAAGCCTAGGGTGCACGTAAAGAATAAGCAAAACTTAAGGCACAAGCAACCTTAAGTAATCACAACTAAAGTGAATTGAGTATTTGAGATATTGGATATTGAAATTGTGCAAATGAAAGCGTAAAATTAATAGAAAATGGCACAATTAACAATAACCAATTCAATGATAAAAAGAGACTACTTATTCATTCTTAGGAATAATGAAATAATCACATGTATAAGGTGCTTGTTACAAAAAGTGACAAGTCCTGATAAGAATCAAGTCAAATCAACAAAAAAAATGCAAAGCATTAACAAGGAACAAATACCTTGTTATGTGATTATATTCACTAAAAACCATGATGAATAAATAGTTCAACTCAATTCACTAAATTTATTATGCACTTATAAGAATTTCACCTAATATGCAACATGTAAATGTACAAATCCAATTAGGTGTTAGTAATTTAAGGCAAAGTATAAGTGCATTGATGAAATTCAATCAAGAAGCAACCCAATTTAAGCAAACACTTGCAACTTATTTAATTAACAAACAACTAAATAATTACTAAATTAGAAATGAAATGCAAACAAAACAAAGTAAAGCAAGTAGAGAGGAGGGTAAAAGCAAGAGAAGCGAGGGGTGGGAGAGAGAAGAGAAGAAAAGAAGCATAGAGGTGAGAAAATAGGGGCTTGCGCACGTACAGGCATATGTGCGTCTACACACTAGGTGGAAAAGGGGAAGGTGTGCGCTCGCAAACTCTATGTCAGTGCTCCTGGCAGAAGAGGGATTAAGAAGTGTGCGTGCGCACGCACAGAGGGTAAAGAATTGTAGGGTGAGCAGACGCACAAGTGTGTGCGAGTGCTCTGAACAGAGAGGGGATTAAGAGGTGTGTGTAGCACCATGGTGTGCACACACACAGAACACTTCTCTCTTTTTTTCTTTTTTTTTAAGAAAAAATGAAGCGTCAAAATTGCCAGCTATCTCGCCGTTTGTACGTACGTACACAGGTCTGTGCGCATGCACAAGACACAAAAGGAGAAGGATGCGGACGCACAAGGTGTGCAAAGGCTCTCAACAGAAGGGGTGTAACCTGGTGTGCGCACGCACAGGTGGGTGCGCGTGCACAGAATGCAAAAATTGGGGTTGTGTGCGTACGCACAGGTGTGTGCGCACGCACATGCTCTGTTTTTCAAAAAAACATTTAGTGCTCTAAGGCAACAAGCATGACTTCCAAAATAGCATTTTCAACCCCAAGACTTATTCTACCCTAGAACTACAAGATCAACACAAAAATTCTACCAAACTAAGCTAACTAAAAGAAGAAAAAAATTCAACAAACAAGTGCTCAAAGAGAGGGAGGGTTAGAAAGATATTACCAAGCACTTTTATTTAATGTCTTTAAGTTAGACAATTGGGAGAGCCTTTGCTATGGTGGCTTGTGCTTGACTTCCCTACCAATGCTAGAATGTCCAATGTCCTCCGGGATACCAATTCTAACCATCAACAAAAACAAAAGAGAACCACAGAGCAAGCTATTCACATATTAACATATATACAATAGCCAACAACAACACCATTGCAACTCCCCGGCAACGGCGCCAAATTTGATAACGAGAACTTTTGCCGGTTTAAAATCAATCAAAACAAGAATCAATTCGTTGGTAGCATAGTCCAAACCAACAATAAATTCTCTTAATTAAATGTTTACAAATTCTAATTAACCGAGAATATTTAGACTCCCGGGTCGTCTTCCCTAGGAGTTGCAATGAAATGTACATTTATTGGTTATGAAAGAGCATGGAGAATTGGAAAAGCAAGGGAGCAAAAAATGTAAATAGCAATGAAGCAAATAAACATGTAAGGAATGTAAATGGCAAGGAATGAAACAAGCATGTAAAGAATTAAAGGAAAGCAAGTAAAAGCAATGAAAATGAAAATTAAGTGCTTAAAAGGACTCTTGGTGATGATTGGGAAATTAAAGATTCTTATCCTAATCATTGACCACAAACATGACAATTGTGTGGAATTAATCCCAATTAGTCAATCCTACTTGAGAATTAGTCAAAAGGGCATAATTGATTCCAATCCCTAAGTCCTAAGTCAACACTAGTGGGTCAGTTAGAGTCAAGGGAAACCAAACCAATTAACAATCCTCACACAATACGGAATGGACATCCACAACTCAATTCCACCCAAACACCCAATTTCTCAACCAAGAGTGTGAAAACTAAACATACAAGAAATTAAACATCAAAGCAATAAAAGTCAAACCAATTAAATGCAAGGAAAGGAAACTTCAAATGCAAGAAACCTCTTGGCATGGATTGAGGGCTAAGGCTACCTATCCTAAATATTGATCACAAACACATGATAATTATGAAGAGTTAATCCTACTTTGTCAACCTTACATCGAAGATAAGTCAAGTAGGCATAGTTGATTTCAATCCATAAGTCCTATGTCAACACTAAAGGTCACATAGAGTCAATGGAAACCAAATCAACTAACTACTCTAATGTATCAAAAAAGAATGGACATCAATGACTCAAGGATCACCAAAGTCAATAATTTTAAGCCAAGAGTGAAGAAAAACTACGTAAAAAATAAGCTAAGCATTTTATCAAACACTTGGTGTGCATGAAAATAAAATAACATTAAATTGCATTAAAAATAAAATCTAAAATACCAAAAGTAAGAAAATGGAAATAACAACTAAAGAAAGCAATAAATGACATGGAAACATAAATTTGCATTAATTAAAATTAAATTCAACAAAAGTATCCATAAACATAAAGTGACAAAATAAGAAAATATTAAGAGAAATGAAGAAGAACAAGATAGAAGAACATGAAAACATAAATGAAACTACACTAGAACAAGAATTAAAAGCTGAAATTAAAATGAAATTAACAAATAAAACCCTAATTCTAGAGAGATGGGGGAGCTTCTCTCTCTAGAAACTAAGAGAAAACATCATAAAAGCTAAACCTAATTGCCCCCTCCCCCTTCATTCCTCTCCACTTTGGCCTTAAATAGCTTCAGAAATGGGTTGGATTGGGTTCTGGAGGCCCAAAAATCGCCCCCAGCAATTTGCCATTAATGACCTCACGCATATGCACGCGTGCGTATGCACGATCTACTGTGCGTACGCACAGTTGCGCAGAATTCCCATCGTGCGTACGCACGACACTTGGTGCGTACGCATCCTTGCACGAAGTCACCTGCGTGCGTACGCACTTTTGCAGCAGCTTCCAAACTCCATTTTCTTCATGATTTCTCCCCTTTTAGATGCTCTTTCTTCACTTCTTCAACCCAAACTTCCCTTGAAAACCTGAAATCACTTAACAAATACATCAAGGCACCAAATAGGATTAAAGTGAATAAAAATTGACTAAATTAAGTACAAAAGAACATGTTTTCACTTTCAAGCACAATTTAGGAAGAAATCTCAAAAGCATGCTATTTAGATGAATAAATGTGGGTTTATGTGATGAAATCCACTCAAATCAAACCAAAATATATCAGAAAATATGGACTCATCAAGCGTCACGTGCCTCGGTTACGAGAAAACGCTGGGGTGATTTTTTGGCTGTTTTTGGCCCAGTTTCAAGTCCAAAAATGAAGATTAGAGACAACAGAGTGGGACGAATCAGGGGATCATTCAATCACTTTTCATTCATTCACACTTTAGGTTTCAGATGTAGCTTTCTAGAGAGAGAGGCTCTTTCCTCTCTCTAGGTTTTAGGGTTTTTAGTCTTATTTCTTCTTAGATTCAGATTTTCACCTTGCTTTAATTTAGTTTTCCTTTATTCTTATTTGTTCTAGCATCTTACTTTTTTTAGTTTATTTGTTATTGCTTCCGTTTGTTTACTTCATTATTGATGCACTCTTGCTTCCTTTAATTTAGATTAATGCAATTTATATTTTTATGTTATTGTTCTTTCTTTAATTATTGGTTATTGTTGTCTTGCAATTGGGTATCTTAGATTTTATCATCTCTTATTAATTCTCTATGCTTTTTTTTTGTTCCTTCCAAGTGTTTGATAAAATATTTAGGTGAATTTTAAATTAGATTTTTATGTTCTTGACTTGGATTAATTAATTAGAGACTCTTGAATTGTCAAAGTTTATTGTTGAATGGTAATTAAAGATTGCCGGTTAGCTTGAACTTCACTAAATCTAGTCTCTCACTATGGGTTGACTAGGACTTGTGAACTCAAGTTGATTGTATGCACTTGATCTTCCTCCACTGGTTAGAGGTTAACTAAGTAAAGGCAATTTACATTTACCATCACAATTGACAATGATAATGAAGATAGGACATCTAATTCTCAATCCTTGGTAAGAGTTTTTTTAGTTATTAGTTTATTTTTCTCATAACCAATAATAAACTACACTTCCTTACAATTCCTTGAGAGACGACCCAAAGTTTAAAGACTTCTCTGAAATCACTTAACGCACATATCACGGTATTGATGGTAATAAAAGAGGATTAAAAATTAGCAATTTTAAGGCTTAAGAAACATGTTTTAAATCATAGCACAAATTCAAAAAGATTTATAAAACCATACAATTTATATGAATAAGAATAGTTGATAAAATCTCCTCAATTCAATACAAAATAAACCGTAAAATAATGGTTTATTATGCATTCCCTTCACGCCGCCAGTCTCCGTTATCCTTCCTCCACGTCGTGTTCCTGGTCATCGATCTCTGCCTCCTTCGCGTGTCTCGTCATAATTGCAAAATTGATTTGTCTATCTTTTGTTCATAGCAAGAGTTAAGGAACTTTCATAATTCTTTCCTGGACCTTGTGTTTGGTTCAATTAAATTATTTTGCCTTAGATATTAACTCTTGATCTAATTGTACTTGATTATCTTGTTTATCTATGCTTTACTTCGCCTGGAGTAGCTATATTCTCTTGTTTCACTCTGGTGGTATCTCCAATTCAGAAAGCATCTTTAATTGAAAAATCACGCCAAAAACCTCAGGAAAGGATTAAGACTCTGACAAATGTAAGCTTTATTTCTAGTGATATCATGATATGTTGTTCCTTTGCTGTTTATATATATATATATAGAAGAGTTGTTTTATTCGTATTGATAACATATGTATGGTCATTACGATTTCTTGTAGGCTGTAGGAAATAATTCCTATGATCATGACCCTGTACTTGCTGCATGTGGAATTTATGTTGAGAAGACTCGTGTTCTTGAGCCACCAAAGGTAAACATTGATTTCTGTCATATTTAATATTTTTTATGTGCACTACGGAGTTAGCAAGTAACAGAAAAAAGAGAAAGTGGTTTAACTAAGCTGGTTTCATCAGATTAGTTTAATTCAAAAAACTAATTCACTCCTATGTCCGAATAAAATTTTCTGACAGTTGAAGGTTGGAAAGAATGATGATTGCTTCCCCAATAAGGGAAGGTAGAATTTCAGTAAAAAGGTGTTTCATTATCCTTTCAACTCAAAAATAAATTGTTCCCTGTTTTTCAAATTTTATTTAATATTTGATTAGATATTTTCATAATTCATAATGCTCCCTTTCCTCTTGTCAGACACTTCTACAACCATCACACATTGATTACTGGG
The DNA here is from genome assembly GCF_003086295.3 of Arachis hypogaea. Classification (NCBI taxonomy): domain Eukaryota; kingdom Viridiplantae; phylum Streptophyta; class Magnoliopsida; order Fabales; family Fabaceae; genus Arachis; species Arachis hypogaea. The sequence goes on from NC_092040.1 coordinate 46,647,579, forward strand.
CTGTTGTCAACTTTTCTGCACGTTGTGAAATGATAATGGTATTATCAGGTTCAACTAAATATGTTAACGGGCTACCATGATTTTTTTGTGGTTAATAAGGAAAAATGCTCACATGTACTCTGCTGAGTTTCACTCCATTTTATAGCCCTTCTAATTTAGATGAAAGTGCAGTGCCTATAAAATATTTGAAACTTGCAAATAGGTTAACAATTACGACAACCAAGTCTTATGCTACTAGGTTGGCTTGGCCAGTTAGTTCAAATGACATTACAGTTCCTGGGTTTGTGGTCAAACTATTAAATCTAAATCAAACTGGCAAACAGATCACATATATAATTAGATGACAATACTTGTTTCACTGATTTGTACTTGTTCAATGATATGCATGCCAATCTCTTTTTTTTTTTTTAGTTTCAAAATAATGTTTTCTTCACTTTAATTTTAATCTCTTTTCAAATTATTTGATTTTTTAAATTATAAATAAATTAAAGAAAATGGAGATAAAAGTTAGTGCAAAAAATAACATGAACACATGAAATAGCCAGAGTATTCATTTTGAAATGAGATGTATGATAAACTAGTTTTATTGAAAATGAGATGTATTTCTGATACTGAGTTTTGGGAAGTTAATTTGTCTCTCCTGATTTGAGGTTCACAAGTTACTTTGGAATGAGATAAAGTTCAAGGAGAGTTTGTGCATGTTCCTTATTTATTCTTATATTGTATTTCCACACTTTCATAGTTTCATATATTTTAATGATCATATCTCAATTCTTAACTTCGGTTCCAAGATATCAACTGTGAAATGGTCTATGTCTATTTCACTGCCCTTGTGACAACAGTGAAGTTTATTTTTGGTGTACCCACTAATAGTGAATTACTAATCCGATATGACCAATAGCAGTGAATTACTAATAAGATTATATTATGATTTTTCCTTGCAGAGAATTTTTCTAGATTTCTACGAATCAAGTGATAAATGTAAACCATCTCAAGTTATTGTCTTCAAGTTCCATTTGATCACTTTTACATTCAATTTACATCCAATAATATATGGTCTTCAGGTGAACTAAGTTGTTTGTAAGCCTATAGTAATAAGCTGAAAGGTGCTAGTAGTGCTTACTACAATATGATATCTAAATAGTACAATTTGTTCTGGTATTGGATGGGTGGTTTATAAAGTTTAAATTATATGGATAAGGAGTCCGGACTCACTTAGGTGCCTTAATTTCCATAAGTGCATGCTTTTTGGTTCATTTAATTCTAACCTATGGTTATATGTTCAAGGATGGAGTTAGTGAATCACAATTTAATCAGGTTTTAAATGTTGAGCTTAACCAGATAAAGAAGGTTACTCTGCAAGCCATTCATTGTTCTGTTTGATTATCTGATTTGTTGCTTATATCTTGTACTTGCACACTGTTCATAGTGCATCTTTGGGTTCACTTATTTTGTTCTTGCCAAATAATTCTAAAGGCTCTCTGAAGAACTTTTCTAGAAAACAAATTTCAAAGCAAAAAAATTTAGTAATTTATTATCTGATTTGTTACGAACTCCTGAGGTTTACCAGAAATTTTTGAGGTGTCTACATGGCTACAGCAAGAAAATATCGATTGGTTTGCTTGTTTTTGCCATTGCATTGTTTTCTCCTTGCTTTGATGTTTTGATTGTAATATGGTAATATTTGTCTGGACACTCATCGCTTGCCTCTTGTGGCTTGTGAATTTTTGCAAGTATAAAAAAAAAGTGTAGGAAAATTTAAGATTTTATATAAATTTTTTTTTCATGGTTTAAATTAGTCTGTCAAACTACGATTTAGAATTATATGCCAATTCTGCAATGTTTTATTAGGAAGATTCATAAAAAAGTGTAGCCATAAAAAGAGTAACCATATTGTACGGCAAAACCAAAGGCCATGCTTAAAAAATGTGGCCATAGCCAAAAATCTTGGCATGCTTCAAAAGTGTACCGGTATCTTCACCTATTGGCATGCTTTCGAAACGTAACCAAACAATGAGCATGTTTCTAAAAGTGTCGTTGTATGTCCACTTTTTGGCACGCTTTAAAAACGTAGTTATAGGATTACATACAAAAAAGCGTGGCAAGAAATTAAACGTGCTAATAAATTGACAAAAACATGGTAATAGAACAACCGACACGTTTTCAGATGTGATCTTTTCAAAAATATGTTGATAGCTCAAAAAACATAGCAATAAGCTGTTCGTTACGCTTTTTTCCATTTTTTGGCATACTTTAAAAGCATGACAGTAGGCTATTTTTCTTGTAGTGTGTCCTGTGAATCTATCTTCCTTTGCCAAGCACTGCAAAAGATGATTTAACTTCAAATACCAGAAGTTGATCCAACATCAACGTTGTACACGCTATGGATGAATATAAGACGCTCTCCTCTGTCAATATCAAAAATGCTAATAAATAAAATGAATATTTAAGTCAAAAGCCAAATAATTCCATGCTTTGCTTCCCTACATGGTTAATGAAGACAATTTTGAGGTGTATAAATAAAAAGTTATTAATTCATTTCAACCTCACACTACAATAGATAGTAAAACTTTTTCCTCACTCAATTGTAGCTAGATTATATTTAATGCCACCATAAATCCAAATGAAAATGTAAGACGTTTAATTTGACAATAAATAGATTAAATTCTCAAAGTGGTTTTCAGATTCATAATTTTCACCATTTCAGTCTCTTAAATTCAAAATTATCTATATTGGTTTTCGAGATTCAATTTTGGGCACTATGTTGGTCTCTGGACTCTTTCTAGTACTAAATCAACAAACTAAACGCTGAATTAGCTCTGACTTGCTATGCTGGACATATGGCTAAACAGCGTCGTTTCGTTTTGACACTTAAACAAGGCAAAAACGAGAAAAGGAAGAAGAGTTTATATGATATGCAAATCATTATATCTCCCTTCATACAATTTTTTTTGCTTTATTTAAGAGCTAAATCGAAAAGACGCTATTTAATCATGTGTCTAGCATTGCAAGTCAGAACTAGCTCATTTATTCAATGTTGGAAAGCGTCCAGGACCCAATATGGTGCCTGAAATTGGATCTCAAGGACCAGTATAGTGAATTTTGAATCTGATGACTAAAATGATTAAAGTCGCGAATCTGAGGAACCACTATGGAAATTTAGTCCAATAAATATGTAAGGCGGCAAAGTTACCGTAGGCAAATTTTAATACTGGAAATCAATTTTTTTTCAACTAATATCAATCAAGTTTTTTTTAAATTATCTTGTTTACTTTAAATTTTAAACCCTAATCATAAACTTTAACCCTAAATTATAAATTATAATCCTTATTTTAAATTCTTCATAACAATGAGAATTTTTAGAATCTATCTATTTATATCTTATAAAAGTTAATACTAAAGTCATTTTACATTCAAGTGATGATACATAGATTACTTATAATTTTGTCAGGTAAACATATTATAATAGATGTCATTCTATTATGAAACCAAGCATATATATCTTCCTTTCAATCTTAATGTTACTTCTTGTAACGGTTTTTACAATAATTAATAAGATGACCTATACTACTAAAATCTCTTCTTAACAATATTAATGTCCTCTTAACTATTCAATTCATATTTTATAACAGTTTTCGCAATAATTAACAAAATGAATCCAACAACTAAAATCTTTTTTTAGTAATATTAATTGTTTTCTAAATTATTTAATTCATACTTTTTAAAACATATAGTTTACATGGATATAGACACTAGAGGCAATATTTGAAGTCATAATAATAATGACAAATATTAAAAAATATTGGAGCCTCTCAAGAAAGTGGTGGTAAAGAAGACGAATTACAAAATCAACAATTTAAAGCATTGCATCTTATAAGATACTTTAATTAAGAGAATGAAAAAAATTTATATAAAATTACTAGCAAATATACTTAAAAAATAATTCACATTTAAAAAAATCATTAAAAGTAGTAATCGCTAACTTAAACAGCTAACTTTTGAACTAAGTCAAGTAGTCAACCAATGTTATTTTATTTTATTTTATTTTAATATGTATATTTTAATTCTATCTAATGAAAATGCAATCTATTTATATTTATCAAAATAGTTGATAATATAGATATATGAAGTTTTAATTTTTGAAATAGAAAATAATAAAGATACAATGATACTATGTGCACACAAAAAACAGTTACTTGATAAAATACATATTAAAATATAAAATACACATTAAGAATAAAAAACACAAATATTTATTCGCAAATATATAATGGCTATAGCATTTTTAGTAAAGATAATCTTTAATATTATATAAATAACAAGTCTTAAAATTTTTATAAATTTATAATGTATATTTTTATGTGATTAAATTTTCATTATTTCACAAAATATTTTTCTATTCATATTTATAAATATGTATTTAAGATTATTTTATAATATTTATTAATCGTTGCTATCATTTATTTGAGTCTGCACAATCGAAAGGGTCTTATTCTAGTTTAAAAATAAAAGTTGGATAATGTTGACTAAGTTAATTCTTATTCAGTTATACGTTCTCCAGAAGTTACGTCTAGTGAGTAATAGATAGGAAGAGGTTCTTCATTGTTCATTAATAAAATAAAATAAGCGAAAATTCAATTGATAAAATTCATAGAAGACATAAAAGGAGAACTACTCACGTTTTCTTAGCTTCTTTGTATGTATGGCTTGATGCTACAGCCATAAGTTGTCCGTCGTGATTGTATGACAAGGACGCAACACTATTTGGATATTTAAGCAACTGAAATTGAGAAAAAACTGTATTATAGGAAGAAAAAGCTACTGAACTTATTACAATCCTGTAATATTAATATTTATTAGATACAAATGCAAAACATAATTGGGCAAATACCTCAATTAGTCTTTTTCTATTTTTAGCATCCCATATGGTAACATAACCCTCATTATCACCTGTGACAAAAGCACCTGTGATCCTAAAACAGAAGTTAAATTAATAAAAGTTATTAGCTTCCTAATCCAAAATAGCAACTTATACGCAAGAAGGCACATACATGGGACTGAATGCAATGTCATTCACTGGTGTTAAATGATGCTTTCCTTGCTTTGATTTTGGATGACACCGAAAAATATATCTGTGAGAGTGCGATATAGCATTGTATTAGAACATGGCTATGAAATTCTACTTTTAAACCGTAAATAAGTAAATAACTGAGATACATTAGGACATTTGGTAAACGGGTAAGAGATTTTTCAAACAGTTGAGAAACAAGATGAAAGGTAGCCGAAATTGGAAACGTAAAAACTGAAGTTGCAAATGTGTTTAAGCATTTCACTGACATACATTCGAAAATCAACTCTAGAAAATTTGTAATCAGAAAAATACAACAATCAAACTAGATGAATTATATTAAATAACTGCAGTCTCTCATTCAACATTGAATTTATCCTGAGTATAATTTCGACAAATCTGTGATAGTAAACTGGAGGAAAGTAGTACAAATTACGGGAACTAAACTATAATAATAAAATATCTGGAGTGATTGCAAACAACACAGTTCATTAGTTTTTCAACTAGTGAGCAAGCTCTTTTGTTATGTACAAGAATGGAAAAAAAGGTACAAAAGCAAAGTAAAACATATGTATCTGTTTTTGTTTTTTTCCTCTTTGTAGAATTTTGTTAGATATTATTTTATTTTTTAAGATTTGGACAAAAATTAATCTATGAATAATGTCAGCATCAATAACTGACCCATTGTCATTTGAACCAGATGAATCTGAAATCTGCAATGCTACACGTCCATCTACTGATCCAGCTGCAAATCCTGCAATAATAATCAGACTTCAAAGTTGCCTCCGTGAACTATGATCTATGCTTGGTTCTTTCCATAACTTTTTAGAGTGCATTAAACCAGTCAATGCAACAAGGTTTATGTTGACAAGATAAACTCAGATAGAGCTCATCAAAAAAGAAATAAATCATAGATTTCATAGTTCATACCTTCTGCATAAGGAATTGAACTGACACATCTTAAATGTGTACCACTGAATGGTTCCTTTGAAGGAACTGCCGCGTCAAATTTACGTAAATCGAAAACTTGCACTGATGCTTCAATGCCTACTGTAAGACTAAACCCCAAGACAGACATGGAGTCAATTTCTGCAGCTACACTTCTCAAGCACGAAACAGCCTTCTCCATACGGATGTCCCACAGCAGTAACTTTTTATCAAAACCACCTGTGATCAACTGACCTACAATAATGAAGGCCACTAACAATATGAACTTCACCGTAGACCTTTTTCCTGCTGATACCAGCATCCCAATGGTTTTTCTTCTAATGCAAGTTTAAGCATATGATGAAGCTTATGACCATCACAAGTATGTATAGTTGTTCATAATTACAATTGAAAAAACAAAGTTAGCATACAATACATTTATGATACTGCAACTGGGAACATGTTTTTAAGTAAAAGCAAGTATTAAATTGATGTTTTATGTTATCTCTAAATATTGTAAAAGCATTTTGGACCTTCTTCGTAACCAATAGTTTATTGAGCTCTACGTATGAATATCTACTCAACTGTTCAGAAACAGTCAAAAGCTTATTGTTGTAAGTTTGTTGTATAAGATAAATGAACATTTAATTTGCTATACAACCTGTCTCAGAGGTTTTCAGTAACATGTATGAATTATTCGTATTCATTCATATATGCTTAAACATGAGAGCAACAGTATCAACATGAAGGATTATAAATTAGTTGTCGATATGCCCAACATTATCAATAAATGAAAAATTAAAAGGTGAAGATTACAACTATAAAAGGGCATCAAAGATTGGGTCAATAGCTTACATGTTTCACTGGAATATCCAATGCACGTTGCTATATCATCATGACCACCGATTGTATCAATAATTCCTGAATCCAGATCATACCTATAAAGTTTAGCCCAAAAGGAGTCAAACAAAACATGCTAAAGAAATAATATAAAGCCAAACACATCCACTGCAAAACAAGTCAAGCCATTAAGCCTTTTTCTTAAGGCTAACATGGATGCTAGAAAACCACAACATGATGGAATATACAACAGATCACATGCTTCATTGCTTATTAACCAAAGTCAATAAAGAATTTTAACAGTTCACAATTCAAATTCAGAGCACCCCGTTTCCCATTTCTCCCTCATTCTTACACATTCATCCAACATCTTTAACTGTATTTATATTTTCAACCTTCCACAGCAAAACGAAGGTATGAAAAATCTATCAAACAAACCATCACATTCCCTAGGGCATTTATTCAATGTACCTGCTCTATCACTATCAGCATAATCCAGCATGCCATTCACAATTTCACTTTAAGTCAAACAGTGAACCTTCGATCTTGCAAACTGACTTGTTGCTCAATCAAGTATACGTGGTACTAAATTTTTGAAGACTCAAGTTGTTTCTTAAACAATTATGTCAGGAATGTGATCCACTATTTGCGTGTTTGGATTACCAGTTTGATGCACCCATAATCAATTATGGTGTGGACCAAAATTCCATAATTGATTATGAAGCCAAAATTAATTATAGCAGAAGTGAAAATCTCAGATTCAATTATTTATCATGGATAGTTAAAATCATTTAGTGAAAAAAAAAAACCAACAAAACAAAATATATCAAACATAGATCATTTTAGTTCAAAATCAATTCTGACATAATCAATACACACACTAGAACTCCAAATAGCTTAATAAAGGAAACTTGCTGATACAGCAAATTGCGTCAACTAACTAACTAACTATAGCAACTAAGTGATTCCGAAAACCACATGCCGGGATCCTGGAATACTTCAAAGTTTAAACAAGTATACACTATACATCATGAGACCTAAGTTCTCTTTGAATTAAACAATAAATATTAAGGGTTTGTTTGAACGCCATTTTCGAAAAAAATCTTATTTAAATAATATTTTTTTAAAAGATCATTTACAAAAGTAAAAGTAATTTTTTATTTAGATATCTCATGTAAAAAGATATTTTTATCTATCAATTATGTTTGAGTAAAATAAGATAAAAATATTTTTTTGTTTATTTATTATGTGAAAAAAATATTTTTTAAAAGAAAAAATCTTGAAAAAAATGTAAATTATAACTTCTAAAAAAAGATATTTTTTTATTTTTCTAGTACTTTTATTTTTACTATTAGAAATTTGTCAAACACACTTAAAATATAAAAAAAAAAAAAAAGATATTTTTACATTGAAAAATTTTTTTTTATCAATTTCACAGCGCTCAAACAAACACTACGAGATATTTAATTAAATAAAAAATAGGACCTTCGAATTAAGCCATCGGAGGCGGCGGAGAAAGCAACGGCTTCGTCATGGAAGTAACAATCGAGGAGGGGAGCTTCGGAAGGAGCTTCAAGTCTGAGCAATGAAGCGTCCACGTCGTACAACCGAAGACTCTGCAATTTCACCACTCAATAAGCAACTAAAGTAACTTTCTCAAAAGAAGAGAGAGAGAGAGATGAGAATTACGGAGTCCCAAGAAGAGATGAGGAGGTTGTTGGAGTGGGGAGCGAATCGGACTCTGGAGATGGCGTCTCTCGTTGGTGCTTCCAACTTCAACAGCAACGAGTCACTGTTATCTCCCTTCATTTTCAATTTCAGCGCATGAGAGAACAAGGGGATGTGGTGTTCTGGGATGTGACAATGGTGACCTTTCAAATTCATGAAACTGGATTATCGGAGTGAATAAATGCTCCCGCCCACGAAACAAATCAAACTACTTATATTACATTTTTAAAGTAAACATGCAAAGATTTGTAACCGGTGGATCCGTGGCGCAATGGTAGCGCGTCTGACTCCAGATCAGAAGGTTGCGTGTTCGATTCACGTCGGGTTCAATTTTTTTCTATCCAATATCTTTTTCTTCTTTTCTTTGCCACGGTATTCGCAAATGTTGAGGAGCAAATAATTTTCATATCAATGAGAACCATGTCTGAGTCTGACGATGAATTAGGTTTAACTAATCTGGTCAAAGCTTAATTTTGTTATGACTTATGAATATCAATGATAACCATGTCTGAGTCTGACACATGGTTATAACCCAGAGTAACAATTTCATCCCACTAGCTAGCAAAGAAGTATGGATGAATTAGGTTTAACTAATCTGGTCAAAGCTTAATTGCAAAGGCCAATAAGAACAAGCATGGTTAATGAAAGGACAATGATTCATACACTCAAGTAAGAAAACCCTATTATCCATGTTAAGTACATAAAACATAACATTAACTCAACAATAAAATAATCAAGCTAGACTAACCGTAACAGAGAGGCACAAAATTTCTCAACAAACGCTTCAGAGACAAATAAATATATACAGAACTTCGAAGTTGTTTCGCTGCTAGAGATTCAAAGCCATAAGTTCCTGACAAAGGAATCAACCCTCAAGACCTTTCATCCGGAACAAAGAAATCAAATCTAACATCGACAGAAGAACCAGAACTGTCTCCGGTTTCCTTAAACTCAATATTTGTTATTGTCCCAACTTCATCCATATCTTGATATTCTGGCTTAACACGCCGCACAGGAACAGTGACGGAGTAAATAGTTCCAATATCTGTATCAGAAGAGACACTCAGCTGAACTTTGTCCTGTGACTCTATCTCCACAAAATCTGATAGAGCACGCACAATGTTGTTAACAATTTTTCGCTTTGCCTCGTCACTTACTTCACATCGATCAGAGAACAAGATCATCTTCAAGCGTTGCTTGGCAATTCTAGCATTCGAACTTTTTCTAGACACTGCTGATGGGAAAACTATCTTCCAAGCTAAATTTAATCGCTCAAAGAAACTCATGTTAACAGCATCAAGGAGGAAGTTCTCAGCTTCTTGACTAACAGATTTTGACGAAAACTTGGGACCTTCAAGGACTCTAGAAACTGGCTTGCAGAAGCCACGCATATTGCTGCGACGTACAATTGTCAGGCTGGGACATTTTGGGGTGAATTCAGAGATGCTAGATGCTCCATTTGAGTAACCACTGAAATCCACCTATTAGGCAGAAAACTAGGGTATTAGTGATAAGGCATTCAGATTCTTGCTAATTGTTTCTGTGAGATATGCATAGTATATAACAAACCATGAGCATTTTTGAATAGCAGTCTATAAGACATGTGGCCTAGTGCATGACGCTCCGGGTTTGAGCACGGTAGATATATAAAACCTTATCCCCACAACTGGAGAGGTTTTCTACGTTATTTGTACCCTTCTCCAGGTCAAAAGGTAGCAAGACACGGGCATCAGAATAAAAATATCCAAACACAAAGATTAAACAACAGCATTTTATTAAAATTATATTGAAAACTGCATCTCACAAACTCTTTAATCATACTAATCCACCCAATTAAATGCAGGTTTTTATTTTCCAATAAGACAATCAGCAAAGGGACCTCTAACCCTTGTAAACAAAAGCTGTGTTAAGTACCTAAGGAAAATGAAGAACCACACCTTAAAAGCTAGTATTAAGGGGGAAGAATCAGTATCCTTAAATACAATATCAAACATCCCAGACTACTTGATGCGAACTTTGGGCACCCCATAATACACGTCCCTAACAGGCTGCAAGATTACAGGCTGATGGAGAGAGTCCAGGGTTTATTAATGAAAGAAGAAAAGGGGATCAAGTGCAGAAATGGGAATGAACTGGGGCAGGTAAGGGGGGATTCAATTTTGCAGATGGGAGAAGACCCTGCAAAATAGATATCAGCAACAGCAAAGTGATGAGATGGATGTGGGAACCATTGAAGGGGATGTGAATTTGGAAGGGCACAGGACAGTGTGGGGGACATTTGGTTGATTGGAGACAATGAGATGGCTTAGGTCATCAGGAAGAATAGCAACTTGCTTCTCTGGTAATTCGCTATTTTCTCATGCAAAACTTTATCTTAATATACTATTCTAATCAATAATATTTTAATCCATCAATAACTATTAACTATCAACAAATACTAGATACAACTCATACTTCCAAGCAAATGAAATAAGGTTGAAAAGCAGTTATGTCTTCCTGTAGTACTTGTGCTGGTGAGCAATTACATAATGTTACAACTTTACAACTTATGGATGCAGGATTGCAGGTTACCACATAGTCCACATTATCTTGGCCTAGTGAGATTTCTTGTTACTTTCAATCAACTTAAAATAATGATAAAAAATAATATAATCTAACAACAACAAAGACAATAACAAAGAAAATGAATTCTAACCATAGACCAAACGGAGACGTGTGTCTTTGTCATTGTACACCCAATATTTGTAACTGAGAGCTACGAGAAATTTATTCTTATTTCTACATGTTTTACACAATGGCAAGAAGTTCATTATGGGTGCAAGCTTTAAAAGCAGGTTCACAGAAGCATCTTAGACCAAGCAAATCATCTCCATGATTTTTTTTACAAACTTGACAGCAAAATGTGAAAGTGAAAAAATAAATAAAATAAAAAGAGTGAATATCGAAATTAGAGATGTGAATTTGTATGACCTAAAATTTCAAAATCATAAGCCATACATTGACGACCCCAAAGGCTTTAATTCCTACAAATAATAATAAAATAAAATAAAGAAAAATACCCCTCATCAAATACCACCTGATATGCCCTGATTTGTAAGATATATCATGCAATTGGGATTTCAATTCACCATGGAAAGAAACATTTAACTGAATTTCATACAGAAATAAACCAATCATCTAATTCGAACAGGTGAAAAAAAAACAAGAGAATAACAGGAGAAAGAGACAAAACAGACAGGATAAAACCTTTGGGGAAGGGAAAGAAGAGATTCGTGGTTGTGAACGAGAGTGATAGAGAGGAACAGTAGCATAAACCCTAAGATCACCAGAAATCGCCATTGTTAACCCAAAAAGAAAAAGAAACAGCTTTGAGCTCGAAGTCGCCTCCTGCGTTCAAAATTCAGAGCTTTAACACACTGCCCTCAGTTATGCGAGTGAACTTTGCGCTCCTTATTTTCTCAGGATTGGTTGTTTACTTGTTTTATAGGGAGAGAGAAAATAAGGTAACAGATTTCTTGTTAATTAAACAGTCAGAGTTGAGATTTAAAATTTATAGATTATATTTTACGGGTGTTGTCATTACACAATTATTTTTTAAATAATGTGAATAATAATTTTAAAATTAATCCAAATAAAAAAAATACTTCATTTTAAATAATCTTATAAATTTTAATATTAGAATAATTATTTATTAAGTTAGTGAATTAAGCAATTAATTATTATTAATTGTGTATGAATAAATAAAATAAAAAAATAACTATCCAATTAAAAATAATTAACATAATCAATCATCTACATATCTATTGTTTATATTATTTAATATTTTCATTATTTTTATATACTTTTTTTATAATTTATAATTTAAAATATAAGTTATTTTATCTATTATTTTATAAGTAAAAAATTAATTTTCAGAAAATAAAAAATAATTATCTATTATATATATAATTGGAAATCTATTGGGTAATGGTTTAATTAGTAATAAATCACTCGTAAAATCATTTAATTTGCTAATAATTAAACAAATATTTAAAATTATACTAAAAACTTAAATTTAAATAATAAAAATAAAGAAATACAACAAAGATTTTTTAATAAATAAAATAAATATTTTATTTACCATGTAAACAAGACATGTGTAATCTTATTTTTTTAACACTGTAAACAAGATACGTAAAGATAAATTTTTAGTAACTAGAAAAGGATGTGCAACTCTTTCTATTCTCCACAAATATTTCACTACTTTTTTTCTACCTATTTCTAGTAGTAGTGGATATTTGGTTGTAAATGTGTATCCGAATTGCCATATAAGAAATAATGATAATAGGGTGATATTTGAATGTGAGAATCTCATTCTGTAGCATACCCGGAGAGTAAGTTCTTTGTCCGAGTTGAAGAGTTTGATATTGGGTAGCGTTAGTAATAGCGGGGTAAAAGAGATCGAAAGGCGTATAGGTTGCTAGCACCGATGGGAAATGGAGTTTTTTTGTTTCGTCTGTTTTAGCTCCATGGCATGAGCATGTGTGCCTGATGTTTGACATCCATGGAAGAATCATGGCAGAATAAATGATAGAGTTTTTTGCGGAAATTGGTGACATTGGCGGCGATGGATCTGGCTTGTCAGACTTCGTCCAAGATGACCCACCTCTTGCACTCAAGCCGCTGCACATTACTAGTCCTGTGGAAGACATGAACGTTGACGGTGAAGACTCCACCGAGGAGTATGTTATGGATAGCAACGACAGCGGTTCTTCTGAGGATAATGATGAGGAAGATTTTGTACCAGAGACCCCGGTTGAAGCATCACGTAGGTATCTTTTGCTTGCCCCGCACCTAATTTTGGCCTTGTCATCTGTATCTAGTCACTATAGTACATTGGATCTGGACGCGATGTAAGAAGAATCTATTTTCCAACACGGGTGAAGACAATTACAACTTGGACAATAGTGTGAAGTTTAGGGTTGGCCACATATTCAAAAGAAGAGATGCAGTAATGCATGGTGTAAAGAATTATAGTATTCGCAGAAATGCTAAATACTGAGTAGTGGAGTCGAATTGATTAAAGTACCATGTGCATTGTCGCCAACATGTAGCAGGCTGTCCTTGGAGTCTCCATGTTGCTTTCTGACAGAATCTCGAATATTGGTAAGTTGAAGTTTCATTATTTTTTATATTCTTAATTGTCGCTGTTATGCTTATTATAATCGTTAACCACCGTTGTTCTATTTCGTTAGGGAGGTGCGTTGGATGGGAGGAGCGCACACGTATTTAGCAACTCGTCCGTCAGTATTTCTGTCCTACAAGGTGCAGTTAGGCAAAGCTGTCATTTCAAACTCTCGTATAGAAAAGTTTGGATGGGGAAGCAAAAGGTGATTGCGCAGATTTTCGATGACTGAGAGGAGTCATATAATAAGGTGTCGAGATTACTGCAAGCCGTGTAGAGTTATTGTCTCAAAACGATGTGTGAGATCAGTGATGTACCATACGATGATGGTCACCTCATAGTGCGTAATTGCAGCATGTTTGACAATGTATTTTTGGCCTTCCTTCCTTATGTGGAGGCTTTCAAATATTGCAAGTCGTTCGAGATAAGAGCTTTACACAAGATGTATACACACGTGATACGACTACGTCGTCTCGTGTCTTATCTCGTTTATATTGTAAACGAGATAAGAGAAGCGACACATTTCAGTAAAAATGCTACAAATTATTTATTTTATTTATTTTCAAAAGAATCCAATACAACAACTAAGTTACAATAAAACTTCTCTATATTCATAATGAATAAAATAAAATTAAATAAAATTAAATAGAATAATAAATATATAATAAGAAATTAAAAATATTCAACAAAAATATGATTTAATCTTTTTTAATAATAAAATATTAAAAAATTATTATAAAGGATTGTTAAAAAAATTTAATTATTAAAATAGATTTTTAATACCAAAATTATTAAAAAAAGATTAATATTTATAATATTTAAAAAAAGATCATATTTTTTTTATAAAGTGACAAATATATTTTTAATTATTTTTTATTTATTTTTTATAATCTTTATGGCAATGATTTTTAGTTGAAAATGAATTCTCTTTTTTTCTTGGATTGTTTGGTAAAGTGAATTTTTCACTTTACATTCTTTAAGTGGAACCAAGAGATAGCATATGACGTAAAGTATTAAATGATAAGTAAAAGATTATACTTTATCATTTATAATTGTTTATTCTTTTCATTTATTTTCTCATTTATACGATCCTCCTTTCTTCTTCTCATAGAGTACAACAGCAAAAATTCAATATTATTACAATTATGTTCTTCCACATTTGCATCTTTACGCACATTATTATTGAATGTTAATCTTCTTCTCTCTATTTTACTTTTTCGTTCAATTTGCCAAAGCAAACATGTATCTAAAGACTAGTCAAACATAGCTAGGACCTTCTTTGAATACATGTGGCTAAAAAGATTAATGTACAAGACTTGAAAATACTATCCTTAATGCATGTCACACAGGTTGAATGATGTATTCTTCGAAAGAATAATGCTTTGATTTTAGTTTTTATTAGTTTGGTCAATGTTGTGTGATGATCGCTTTTGGTTATTGAAATACATTTGTGATATATGAAAAATAAAGATAAGTTATCAAATTAAAAATTAAAGAAATTATTAATGATAAATTAATAGTTTAGTTTTGATAAATATATATTTTACTATAGTTATTGGATTGAAAAGAGTAGAATTTATCAATTTAACTTGTATTTAGTCTTTTTAATTGCATGTTTTTGTAAAGAATTTTCTTGACGAGCCTAGTCGCCACTTCCCATTATACTTCTTAACGAGCACCATGTTTGACAGCCAAGTCGAGTAGGTGAGTTCCCAAATAAATGCGGCCTGCAGGAGGTTAGTGGTTTGTCTTTTGACTTCGACTACCTTGTTAGCCGACATTTTTTGCCTTCTTTATGCTCCAGACTTGGCTTCTGGTTTTATGGATAGCCTGTGAGACATAAACTTAGGGTATAACCCCGGCATGTCAGTGGGAGTCCATGCGAATAGGTCTCTGTTTTGTTTTACGATAGTCGCAAGGGGCCCTTGAGCTCGTAAGGTAGTTTCAATTTAGGAAGGTGTACTTCTCCTCCATGTCCCTGATATATACTTTCTCAAGGTTCCCTTCTGACACTAGGCAGGGACATTCTTTGAGTCTCGCATCTAGGTTGGCGATAAAGATCTCCACCACATCATGAGATTTTTTCGCAGGGATAGGCTGACATTATTGCAGGTTATTACCAGTTCAACATCGTTGTGAATGGTGCCAATGGTCCCATCATCCGCTCAGTACTTCAATGTCGGAAACTTAGTGAAGATCACCACATAGAAGTTATTTATGTTTTTTCTTCCTAAAACGACATTGTACGCGTTGAAGTCCTTGATGACAACAAATTTGGCCATAGGCAATCTCTTCTTGCTTTCAGCTCCTATGCAAATGCAAATTAGTAATCGGACAACTCTGTCTCGTTTGATGAAGAAGTCCCCTAGACCCACTACGCTGGATTAGTGGGTTTGGAAGTCTGCATCTTTTATCCCAAGGGCGTCGAAGGCATTTTGAAAAAATAATTAGTAGGCGCATGTATTCATTAGGATTCTTTTCACGAGGCACATTCTTACTCTGGCCATAATTACCATAAGTGGGTCATCCACTAGGTCCCCGAACTTGCAGTCTTGTGGACCGAAGTTGATGTTAGAAAACGTAGGCGGCTGCAGATGTTCTGAAGCGATTGTCGCAAGGATTTGGGTTCTTTCTTTCGCGAGGATTTGAATTTCTTGCATGATCTCCCCGTCATGACATTAATGATTATCATGGGATCACGGTCATTTTCTTCCCTTGGTATTTCTTTGATTGTTCTGGGATTCTGCATTTCTCTTGCTTCGAGCGAACGATCATAGGTTGCCCTTTTGGGTTCACGAATGATTTTCCTGAACTCGGGTAACTTTTCATCTCGGATGGCATGTTCGAGGGCACCCTTGAGATCGATGTAATCTTGGATTTTGTATCTGTAGCCTTGGTGATTATGCCAATACAGGGACATATTTTCGCCAGTCCTCTCTTTTAGTTGTCGGGCCTTCAGTATCACGCCGTGGTCTGCTATTTGTTGATATACTTCTGCTATCGGGGCGGTTAAGGGTGTATAATTTGTGAACTTTCTGACACGTTGGTTAGGCATAAGTTAGCAACCAAGTCCACAAAGCCATTTATTTCCAAGCATTTATCGTTGAATCGATCCAAATACTTTCTTGTCAACTCGTTATTTTTCTGAGTCACTTCTAATAGGTTAATGGGATGTTTTGCCTTGGCAATCCATGTTGTGAATTGGGCAAAGAACTTTTGGGATATGTCTGAGAAGTACAGGACGGTTCCTTGTGGCAGGAAGTTGAACCACTTGATTGTAGGGCTTGCAAGGTTACCAAGAAGGCTCAATATTGTACCGTATCTGGAACACCCTTTAGATTCATCCATGCCACGAAGGAGGTAAGATGCTCTTAGGAGTCCTTGGTTCCGTCATAATGGATATCAGTTGGCTTATTTAAATATTTCAGCAGACAAACTCGGAGGACTCTTTCGTCAAAAAGGGTAGCCCCCATGACAATGAATTCATCATGCCACCTTCTTTTCCCTGTAGGGGATCTGTCATTCCCCCTATGGTGGTGTTCGTGCCCTTCACGACTTGGAGATTTCGTTTCTTCATTGTAGGGATGGTATTGATCATTCCTTCCCTGGCGTCTTTTGGTTTGTTACGTTGTTCTGGCGATCTAGAGCGATGCCTCCCTTGAGGTTGTGACCTCGAGTGTACTTCAGAGCTTGGTGTTGGTTAGTAACAATCTCACGTAGCGACCTCTCTTTCTAAATTATGCAGCCAGTGTTGCAGCTGTTGAATGATTCAAGGTGCGAGTTTTGGTTGTTTCATGACTGATAACAAGGTGTCATCGCCGTGTGAACCACGCTCGAGATTCTAGCCCCGTTTAGCACTTGGTGGTTCTTAGAGGGATTTTATTCCCAATTCTTTTCAAGTTAGTATTGTTGTCCATCGATACGGAAGCCATTAAGCTTTCTTGCTGCGAATTCCTACAAACAGCTCCAATATTTGTGAGTTACCTGGAATATCAGGATCCACAGTTCTCTGGATGGTAAGTGATAAATCACTATTTTATGGTTTATCTTATGCTTAATTGAGTGGAATTTATCAATCTTTCATACACTTGTTCATACAAAATGCATGGCTTTACATTCTCCTTCCTGATTTTGTGCTATGATTGAAAATATGCTTCTTTGGCCTTAAATTTGCTTTGTTTAATCCTCTCTTATTACCATTCGATGCATTGATATGTGTGTTAAGTGTTTTCAGAGATTACAGGGCAGGAATGGCTCAGAGGATGGAAAGGAAGCATGCAAAAGTGGAAAGAATACAAGAAGTTGAAGAAATTGCTAAGCTGTCCAGCCTGACCTCTTCACACTCAAATGGTCATAACTTGAGCTACAGAGGTCCAAATGAGGCGGTTCTAGTTGCGTTGGAAAGCTAACATCCAGGGCTTCAAAATGATATATAATTTGCTATAGTGGCCGTACAGAAAAATGACGCGCACGCGTGAATCACGCGGACACATCGTAGTGACGAAAATCAGCGTGACAGAATTCGCAATCAGCGAT
Organism: Arachis hypogaea; assembly: GCF_003086295.3. Classification (NCBI taxonomy): domain Eukaryota; kingdom Viridiplantae; phylum Streptophyta; class Magnoliopsida; order Fabales; family Fabaceae; genus Arachis; species Arachis hypogaea. Next base: position 46,665,842 of record NC_092040.1, read on the forward strand.
TTCTGGGCTGTTTTTGACCCAGTTTTCGGTCTAAAAAATACAGATTAGAGGCTATAAAGTGGGAAATCAATTCATACACAAAAAATATTCATAATTCATAAGTTTAGGATTAGATGTAGTTTTTAGAGAGAGAGGCTCTCTCCTCTCTCTTAGGTTTTAGGATTTAGGATTTCTTTTAGGATTAGGATTTCTACTTCTCTTCATTCCAAGTTTAATGTTCCTTTAATTTATTTTCTACTTTATTTATTCTATTACTTTAATTGTTATTTATCTTTCTAAATTGGTTTATGAACTCCATGTTAGAATGGATATCTTTATTTAATATAATTTGAGATATTTCAGACTTATAATTGTTTTCTTTAATTTATGTTATTGATGCTTCTAATTAATCCAAATTATTTTCATTCAAGTAGATTTTCTTCCCTTTTGACTTTGGTTGAGTAATTAGAGACTCTTGAGTTATCAAACTCTTTTGTTGATTGATAATTGGAAGTTGCTAATTGACTTGAATTCCACTAACTCTAGTCTTTCTTTAGGAATTAACTAGGACTTGAGGATTCATATTGATTTATCCACTTGACTTACCTTCATAGTTAGAGGTTGACTAAGTGGGAGCAACAAGGAATTATCATCACAATTGATAAGGATAACTAGGATAGGACTTCTAATTTTCATACCTTGCCAAGAGTTTTCTTAGCTATTGATTTATTAATTCCTGCAATTTATTTCTCTTGTTCAAACCTTTCAAAAACCTAAAAATATTGTTTTCCATAACCAATAATAAAACACACCTCCCTGCAATTCCTTGAGAAGATGACCCGAGGTTTCAATACTTCGGTTATAAATTTTATTGGGTTTTGTTACTTGTGACAACCAAACTTTTGTACGAAAGGATTTTCTGTTGGTTTAGAAACTATACTTACAACGCGATTACTTTTATAAAATTCTTTACCGATAGAAATCCGATCGTCAGTAAGCTTCATGGTTTTTGGTCTGGTGAATAGTGGCGAGTGACCTGTCAAGACACTCCAACACTCAAGTCAGAATGGATCTTAGAGGTAGGGTTTAGGGGTGTGTGTTGTAATGACCCAACTTCTAGCACATCATGATCTACTAAAAGTAAGGTATTACTAACCTGTTTTTCTGTATTATCTATTTAATATTGAGTCTTTACGACGTTAATACGTTCCCAGTTTTAGGAAAAAGCTAGTGAATTTTGTTTTTTATTCATTAAAAAGCATTCAACAAAGACTTCCAATGAAAAATAATCACATAATTACTATTAATACATTATAGTTATTCAAATGAACAACAAATACAAGCCTACCCCTCTGGATAAAACTTCAACTAACAAGGCGAGGGAAAATAAATAAATTATTACAAATACTCAACTTACAAACAAACTCCTCCATGCATCTGCAGCTTCACAATAAGCCTTTGCACCTGTAGCTGAAAAAGTGAAAAAGAGGGGGTAAGAACTGGAGAGTCCTTAATTGGGTCGGGGTAATTAGCTAGGTTCATTTTATATTATACTTAGTCAACAGCAACAACAACAGGATACATACAAACTTTAACAACTAAGGGAATGGAGAAACAATTAATCAAGAAGCACATATACACGAAACACATAACAAGAGAATATGCGCAAACAAGTATGATGCATGTTTGTCCTATGCAGGATTGCAGGCCATGAGCTTATGTGTCGGTTTACACCCTGCAACCCGACCTTACCTAAGAACTAGTCTTAGATATGGTTTCCGTTGTGTCCTTCATGCATACATGTCAGTGGTTAAGAATACCATCAGTTCGGGACCACCGACAATCAACGCAAAGCTCGACGCCCTAATATACACACAAGGAAAATTGCAATCCTCAATTAGTGGGCGTCCCCGAAATCAACACACAATAGTTTTTGGGATTTATCGGCATTTAATAATTCAACAGTTCATGGATTATCCCCGTAATCAATGATTATCAATTCGTAGATTTTTTCCGCCGTTAAACATTTAATACTTTGTGCACTAAGCAAGTGGGACAGAACCCTAGTCCTTGCCAGGCCAACCTTTAATCTTCTAATTCTCTTTTACCGTTTCCCATGTCTTTCTCTTTATCTAACCATTAGTTTTCTGTTTTATATTTTCACAAGACAATTATTCTTTCTTTGTTCTTGTTTAATATCGTAATCAATCATAGTACTCTTCTCAAACCTCACCTTAAGTGTTTTATGAAGAAGATTATGAAATTTAAATTTAAAATTGTCTTCCTAAATCTTTTAGAAAAATTTGTTTGCTTACCACTTTTAGTTATATTATATTTTTTATTATTATAAAGATAATTATTTAAATAATAATAATAATAATAATAATAATAATAATAATAATAATATTTTAGAGTTAAAAATTCAATTAATAATATTTAGTTTCTCAAAATTTTCAAAAATTTATTTTGATCCCAAACTTTTAAAAATTTTACTTTAACCACTTAACTTCTAAAAATTATGTTTTAACCCCCAAAATTTCTTTTAATTAACTTACAACTACAAATTTTTTTTTAATTATAATTTGGCCACCGAATAATTAAAATATGAGGGTTTAGTGTTCTTCAAGAAACCAAAGCACACTCTTCAAAAATTCATTAAATTTTACTTGATTATTAACTAGTTTTTTAATCTTTTCAGTAACCGATTTTTTTTAATATTCAAATCTAATTTCCAGCTACCAAATTTTATCATTTTTCTCATGATTTTAGCTTACATTCACCAATAATCATGGCTTTTTAGTTCAGTTTTCCAACCGTTTTTGGAACCAAATTATTTTCGTCGACTTGTAACATAATTCAATATAATAACACTCAAATTCAAGCACTAATTCATAGCCCAGTAATCACACAATATTAATACATTTATTAATCACAAAAATTACGAAACCCTACCTTCTTGTTGCAATCACCAACACTGAAACATCAAGAAAGTTTTTCAACCGAAAAATCTAAAAAAAAGTCAAAAATTGACTATTTCACCGTGATCACCAACTTGGCCCAACCTTGTTTGAAGGGACAACAACTTCACCTTATGATTCCTTCCATGAAAAGTGGCACTGAAGAGACGAACACTTTAATCAGTTTAGATTTTTTTTATGGGAGTTAAGGAACTCAAGAAATCAAGTACCGAGGGTTCATAGCTTCCATGAAAATCTCTCTCTCTCAATGACTCGATAGACGTTGAGATATTGGGCCTAAGAGGGGTGGTTCAGCTTTTGGGCCGAGTCATCGTTGGGCTGTAGAAGTCGAGAGTCGAATCCATAATAATTTCATATGATATCTCTCAACTTTAAAATATCTCTAAAATATTTTGGTGAAGTTAAACTGATAAAAAAATACCGATAAAAATTTTTCACCAATTGAATTTGGACTAGATTATTAAATAATCTCACAAAATACATTTCGTTTTATATAAAAATAATATTTAATTAATTTTCTTTATATGGATCCGCTCGTCAAATTGAAGCAATTTACTGATTTCAAAAATTCTAATCACGAAAAACTCGAAAAATTATTATACAAAAAAATTAAGTTGTTATAGAATACATATGACCATTTTGGTAGAGAAGATGAATAGAAAGAGGGAGAGTGAAAAAAGGTGGAGTCACAAGTTATGTGATTGAGTATATTTTATTTTTTTTCTTATTGAGCATTTTGGACTAATGAATAATTTATCCAACTTGCTTAAATTTTGTTAATATTTTAGCTTCGTCATGTAGTATGAAGAATCTAACGAGGCAAATGCATATCAGGCTTCTAATGCATGCATTAGGGCTTAGGCACTAGTCTCTAGATATGGCAAAAAAATTTTTACTTTCAGATATCTGTAGGGATTATTCACAATGGAGATGTTAACGAGGATTTGTAAAATTTTTACGGGGACGGAATCTCTCTCCGAATAAATGGGGATAGAAGCGGGAATTGAGGTACCCGTGAGCGAAATTTTTGTAAAAAAAAATTACTTAAAATATTCTTATATATATAAATTATGTAAGTAACTCTAATTCATTTTATTTTAGTTTATATATTAAAAATTTTGTATATATTATTATGTTAAATTTGTGTTTAAATTATATTTGATTTAATATATTTGGTTGAATTATATAGGATTTTATTATGGTTATATTAATTTTTTAAAAAAAAATTAAAACTTAATAATATTCAATATTCATGGATACCCGCGAGTATCTGCCTCTGCAGGAAGAAATAAACGAGACTTGTAACAGAAATATGAGGGTATTTTGTTAAGTAGAAAGAGGAGTTTTTGTCTAATAAAAATTTATTGCTATTTTTACTAGTCTTTGATAAAAAAAATTGATTTTATTGATTAACTAAAATTAGTTATTTCTTCTAAAATTTCTATTAAAATAGTAGTTCTTTTGAGATTTTAAAAATTTTATATATTAGACAAATATTTGCTAAAAGACATGAATTCTCTAAAATTTGTATTTTAGACTAAAAATAATTTGAAATTAAAAGATTGATGTAGTATTTTTTTTCAATAAATAAATATTTTTAACCATGAAATATTAAAACACAAATAATTCTAAATTAACTTAATATCAATTAAAAATTTGATTAATTTAACAAAATTATTTAAAATATGGTGAAAATTCAGGTGTAGTCTCGACTTCACGTGACGTTGATATCTAAGAGACGTTAGATGAAAATATAGTCAAATCAGTCAAATCATCTAATAGCTTTCAAGTATCAACTTTACATAAAGTCGATTACGCCTGACTTTCCACCTCAAAATATTCTTAAGTAGTTTTGTCAAATTAATCCAATTTTTGACAAATATAAACATAAACTTATATTTTTCTTGGTTAATTGTCAACACCATCAGATATTTTAGAAATTTTAGTTTACTTTATTTCATGAATCAAACTTATTTATTAACTCAAAATTAAATTATATTTTTTTTGGTACAGTAAATTAAATTAAAAAAAGAAAAAAAGTAAAAAACATTGCTTACCTAAAGAGTTAGAGACTAGAAAGTAAAGAACAGAATCATAGACGACAAGACACACACTCTCTCTCTCTCGGCGAATGGGCGGTAGATGGAGAACCGTGTCCCTTCTTTTCAACCGAATAACTTCTTCGTCGTCGCTATTCAAACCTCGTTTTCCTCCACCTCTTTCCACCAACAATCGCTTTCTCTCTTTCGCCGCTTCTTCTGCAATTCCTTGCAGTTTCGACCCGGATCCGACTTTCGGGTACGAAGCTCCGCAGGATGACCAAACCGTCAAAATCCCCGTCAAAGCATACTTCCTCTGCACAAGGTATTGCCGCCGCCCCACAAACTTAACTCGTTCAAGTTCCTTAATTTTTATTATTAATTTGATTATCACCTGGTTCAGCAAATGGGTCGTTCTCAGAATTGATCTTGTTTCCCTTGCTGCTGTTGTCCCGTTATTATTGGAGTTTGAAACATTGTGTTTTTGTGGGCTGTGACATGATTGTACATTAATTTTAACATTTAATGTTAGAGTATGGAGCATAGTTACATATGGCGTCTTACCCCTTCCCATGCCGAACTTATTTCGTTTCATTTAACTATGGTATGGAGTGCATTGAGTGAGTTCATTAGATAGAAAGGGAGAAAAATAGATACCTATTGAAAAGATTGTAAAATCTCGACTTCGCTGCTTTGGGCACGGTATAGAATGCATGCAGGGAGGGAGGATAGTGTAATAACTAGAGGCAAATTATAGACAACTCTATTGAAAAGGATATAAGTTTTAATAGTTTGACTATATACATGGTTCGTGATAAGGCAAAAAAGGGGTATGTGTCTGATTCTGAATAGTAGGTCAATACTTGGTTATTGTTGTTGTATTCATTCATTTCATGTGTAAGACTGGAAGATGTTTTGAAGTACCCTCAGAGTTTAGAATTTATTTAACAGGATTTGTAGTACCTGCATCTTTATTGCTCGTAGAAATGATTTGTGTGTACGTGTGTGTTTAATTTTTCTCGCCATTTGTGATTTTTGCTACTCTCCTCTCTAGATCACCACTTAAAGTTGTACTGTGCTGTTAATGTTGAATTTGAGTGCTGGACTGCTGGAAGTTTAATTTCGGTGAAAACTCAGGTGCAGTTAATTTCACGTGAAGTTGATAGCTGAAAGTCGATAAATGATTTGAATGATTTAATTAAATTTGCCGTTAAATGATTTGAATAATTTAATTAAATTTTTATCTAACGGCTCTCAGTTATCAGCTTCACGTAAAGTTGACTGCACTTGAGTTTCCACCTTTATCAAAGATTTGGAATTTTAGTGATGGCTTAAATTTATCCATATGATTTATGGGTTTTGAAGTTTTCTGGTCTAATGTATCCTTTTAAGTTATGCATTGAACCCCCTTCCTCTCATGTCTTTTTGCTGTCTTTTTTCTGGTTTTTATGATTTTTGGCCCGTCTCAGATTCATAATTTTGGCAGTATAAATCTCAAGGGCATTCAGGCTGACAATATGAGAAATGTTGTTCCCCCATCTTCTCGCTCATCATCAAACTACGTTGCCCTCCGGTTTTGTGACTTCAATCCAGACTATAAAGTAAGATTTTCTTTCTCTCTCTCTAAATCAGAATGTTGTGTTTATATGCAAAGTTCAAAGCCTCATTTCCTAATCTTAAGTTTCTGTCTCTCTACTTCGTACATCAGTTTTCGCAATACATTGGTATTAGAATACTGCACCTTGTACCATCTTGAAGCACCTCCATGATTTTAATAGTCTGGTATGATTGATATTTTGTAATTTGAATGCGTAGGATTATAGGAAGAGTCGTTGGTAGAGAATTTCGGCTAAATATTCTTAATGGTACTAATGGTCTCCTCTGTTTTATTAGTAGAAAACTCTGCCTCTGTTGTGCTATGCTTCAAATTTTTACATAGTTGGTCCCAGGGAATGGATCCTCTTCATATCTTTTTTCAATTGAGTGTATAAAGCGTGATCTTTAACCCTTAAGTGTTTTCTCTCATGTTTTCTTGGTCCCACCTATAAAATGTATGGTGAAAGATCATACTTTACCCTCTCATGTGAGAAAAAAATATGGAGAGAATCCAATACGATACCTAGATAAAAGGGGAGTTACTTGATTACAATAAGGAACCTTTTTCAAATCTTTATGACATTCGTCAGCAATGTGGTTTTGTCACATGTGAAGATAAGGAGATAATTCAAAAGTTAGAGGTAGAGTAAAACCAAGGGCAAGCAAAAACTACGTGTAAGGATTTTAAATTCAAATGGTTTTGTTTGTGGACATGTTAATGAGATAATCAAATGATTTGATTCATATAGCCTAGTCACCTATTGGAAAAAGGCCTAGTTTTTTTTCTCAATACGAGTAACAGAACGTGTTGAGCTGATTTTAAGTAGCAAATTTTTGTTTTTAATTAATATACTCTTATTTATGTTTAAAAAGGGAGATAATACTCCTTGGTTAAAGCAAAATTATGTGTCTCATTATGAGATGATCTTTCCTAATACGGTTATATTATAACAATACGTTGGATGTCGCAAACTCTGAACTTGTTGAGACATTTGATGAAGGGACATGCATTTCATGTGAAAGCAAGCAGCTGTCGCTACATGGTTGTATACCAGTATGGCTCTGCTGTTTTGTTTAACATTGAGGATCATGAAGTGGAAGTTTACCTAGATCTAGTTAAGAGGCATGCATCTACTTTACTTCCAGAGATGCGGAAAGATGGTAAATTTTCTTATCAATTAGTTAAATAGTTCTTCCGAATCCTTTTGTTTATGCTTAACGTTTTCATTGTAATTAGATTATGCAGTAAAGGAAAAGCCACTATTAGTTGAAGACATGCAAGGAGGCCCAGACTACATAGTTCTAAAATCTTTGGATACTGATGGCATCCGTATAATTGGAAGTGTACTGGGACAAAGCATTGCTCTTGATTATTTTGTGTCACAGGTTTAAATGCACTAAATGCCATCTTAATTCTGTTACTTTGGCGTCCATTTGCTATCTCAAAGTAGAAATAAAGTACATTAAATTCTAGTCATGTATAACTTGACATGTTCCTATGGCTTACTAGAAACAAAGTACATTAAATAAAGTACATTAAATCAGGTTGATGGCTTAGTTGAAGAGTTTGCCGGCATAAATCGTGGAATGGAGAAAACTGGGACTTTCACTATGGATAAGAAGAAGCTTCTACAGCTGGTTGGGAAAGCTAACTCGCACTTAGCTGATGTGATTCTTAAAGTCGGTCTCTTTGAGAGGTATGATCATCCTTGTTGGAGACATATTACCCCCCTTGAACTTTTAATTTTTATTATATGCAAATCGACCTTCTGAACATTTCTAAATATGCAACTTTGACACCCGAAATTTTGTTAAGAAGTAAAAAGCACCAACATGTTCAATCTGCCAATTTGCAGATTTTTTAAGTTTGGAAACTTCATATGGCAGAAAATTGGAGGAGGGAAAATGCAATTAACGCTAAAGTTATAATGTGGGAATAAGTTGAAAAACAACATCCCTAAATATTTCAAATATTTTTTTGTTAAAGAAGTCATCCAAGAGAATTTAAGTAAATACAGTTTATGATATTCTTGGCATCTTCATTCATGCCTTGTTATGGATGAATCAGATCAGAAATTGCTTGGAGAGATGCGAAGTATGCACAAATATACGAATATTTACGGGAGGAGTATGAAGTTGCTCAACGCTTTGGAAACCTGGATTTCAAATTGAAATTTGTCGAGGTAATTCCTTTCTTCCCTTATACATTAATCATTTAATTGATTTTACCCATAGCATTTGAAATTTTTTGCCAGATCTCATCCCATCTAAACCTAGCAATGCGCTTAGTTGTTCATTTGAGATGGGTCTTTAATTTGCCTTCAAATGACATGGCTACATTAATTAGCAAACATCTAAGATTGAAAATTCAAGAACTATTATACTCTAATTGATGATGATGATGGCTAATTAAGGCTTGTAAATATTGTTGATTTGGTTTCTTGCAGCACAATATTCATTTTCTCCAAGAAGTTCTCCAGAACAGGAAGTCAGATTTCTTGGAATGGTGCATTATTGGCCTATTGACTATTGAAAATGTTATATCTTTTTATGAGATTCTTCGAGAGTCAAATACAATCTCTTAGTAACTAGTGAAGGAGATTGAAGCTATAGATTAATTTTTTGTAACAATACTTCCAATTTTTTATCTAATAAAATATTTTCACCTATTTGTATGTGGTAGAAGAAGATCCACATACACCCCCCACCCCAAACAAAAAACCAATAAAATGGAGGTTCAGTTCATTGAGAAAATCTGAAACTTGTATATTTTGAGAATATGATGATCCAACAAAATAAAATATATTGTTATGATACACTGCGTTTGGATGGTGTCCGTGTACATGAGAGACACGCACACAACAACACGTGTAATGTTTGTTTTGTAAGACACAAATTCAAGAGAGACACGGTTACACATAACTATCCACAGAAAATATGTATTTTGTGTCTGGCCAAAATGAAAAGACGCAGAAATTTGGCTTGAGAAACAGATCAAATTCCAAAATTACCCAACTCAGTTAACGTTCTTTTTTCTCTTTGCCTCCTCTAACTTCCATTGTTACTGCATCTCAACTCTTTATCTCCAAATCTATTTCATCATCTTCCACCATACCAGATCCATCAAATAGCTATGCTTCCAAAGCACTTTTTGTTTATCTTCTCCAAGATTGGCGTCTCTCTCTCTTTTTCTGGATCTCTTTTTTTCATTCTCTCCTCTTTGGCACCACCGCAAACATGAAGAAGGTTACCTCTGCGAACGCGCACTAACCGCGATCATGAAGAAGGTCGTCCAACACTGTTGTTTGCTTCCGCATCGCCCTTCGCCATCACTGTCATTTTCCCCATCATTTCCTTCTCCTCCAGTGCGTCAACAAACCCTCACCCTCCCTCATATTAGATTTGTTTTTGCCTTTTTTTAATTTTTTTTAATTTAAATTGTTTAAGTGATATTTGAATTAGGGGTTTTGCTATATAGATAGTCATTTGATTTTACACATGTAGAATACACGTGTTGATTATGTAGCTAATGTTCACCATTTTGTCGTCATTCATCTTGATAGTTGTTGATTGAAAGTTGTAGCCTATTAGACATAAAGTCTGCAGTCTAGGAATAGCTTCACAGTGGATAATGTGAATTAGTATGATTTGGTGACTTTATTAACAGATTATAACTGCCCAATTAATTTGAGTTTTGGGACCTGATTTAGGGTTAATTGATGAAAATATTGGATCGAGTTAGTTTTTAAATGATTGAAAATGTAATCAATTAGAAAAGAAAGACAAAAATATCTCTAGTATTAAAGAAAGACATTTAATTTCTAACGACATTAAAATAAGAAATAATAAATTTGAAATGGAGGAAGAGAATAGTAGATTATGTTTAAATTATTTTATTATTTTGTGAAAAAAGGGTTTCTTCGTACAAATGCATTTAAATTTTTTATTGTTTAGAAAATTAAGTGTATCTTATTTTTACATTTATCTAATTAGGAAGACTTTTGGATGATATAACATGCCGTGATTGAGTTTAGGAGATAATGTCTCATTTGTCAACATTAGGTGTCTTTTAGAACATTATTTTTTAATTAAAAAAGAAAATAGAAAAAGTAAAAGAAAAATAGATGATGAAAATTCTTGAATTTTAATTAATTTTTAATAATTTGTAGTTCCTAATCATCTTTTTAATCAAAGAAGAATTTAGTGTTTAATTCATTCATCACTACAAATTAAAAAAAATACTATGCTAATTAAAATAATATATATATTAGAAGTAGGACTAACAATGGATATGATAGAATAGGGTCTGAGCTCTACCCTAATTATATTCAAATTTTACTCTAATCCTGTCCGCGAATTAAAAATGTTTTTAAAACTTAACTCTAATTTTATTCGCATCCTAAAATTTTCAATCCTACTCTACAGAAAAATAAAAAATTTTTAAACAAATATAAAATTCAATCATTTCATACTTCATACATATTAATAAAATAAAAAATAAAAAATAAAAAATTAAGTTTAAATTAAAATTAAAATTAAAAATAATAAAATATTAAAAAATTCAAAATAAAATTACAAATGATATGATTATCAAGTTCTTAATAAAATTAAAATAGCTCAAATAAAGATAAATGTCTCATCACTCTTTTTTTAATTCTAAGTTCTCATAACATTATTCTTTAAATAATAAATATATTAAATTAATAAATTAAATTATTAACTTAGTGATTATCTTGAGTTTGTACAAAAAGAAGGTTGTGGGTTTAATATTCATTCACTACATATATAATTTTTAAATTTAAATATATATTATATAATAACCTATTCGCAGCAAATTGGGTAGACAATTTTATTAATCGAATTCGGTAGGACTATGTACCCGCAGATAATGTATATATTGTTAGCCTTAATTAAAAAGTTATATATTTTTAGTTATAAAATATGATAATAAGTATATTTTTATTTTTTGTATATTTTTATTTTTTCAAAATAAATTGTTTAGGGTATATTTTTTTTCTAGAATTTGATAATAAGTATATTGTTTAGGTAAAATATATTTATTTTAAAGAGCTTACATTTCAATCACCAAAAAAAAAAGAGCTTACATTTTGTTATCATTAGCAGGGGTAAAAAACTAATAATTTTTATTTGTAAGTTCTTATTAGCAATAAATGGTATAGACGAATAGTGAAATTTATTTAAAATTTTATAATTTTTGTAAAAGATTCTTTGTATTTTTATGCATAAATAATTCCCCGTTTTTAATTGTAATCACTAGCAAATTTAAATATTTAATAAATCTCTTTAGACATAATTAAAAAATATGTGGAGCCTATTGATTGTAGTTGGAGAACTCCAATTGCATAGGTCCTATGCTGATGCATTGATATGCTATTTTCGCTACTTATGTCTTTGACCGACACGTGGTTTTTACATATATTGAAAGAATCTCTCTTCTACATGGTAGCACAACCCTTGAATTAGAATTGTTAATTTTATTTATTTAAAAGAAGATTAAAAAATCAGTAGTGATAATAATAGTGGTAGAAATTGGTGATGATAGTGGTGGTGATAATAGTGGTGGTGTTGAGGTTATTCTGATTTGAGAATAAATTTGACTTTCGAATTAGTTAAATGTGTCTTGTGTATTGTGACTATTAACACCAAACATAATAAAAAATTTGTATGTATCTATATTTATGCATCTTTATATCTTTGTATCTATCTCTCTATTTCTTTTGAGACAATAACCAAATACAGCCATAATGATTTGTCTTGACCAAGAGTCAGAATAACAGATGCTCCTTGCACTTAACTAATGATTTCAAATTCAAGTTCAGGTTTTGACTAGAGAGAAACTTGCGTCTAGCTGAAATATACTTTTGTTCTCTTGAAATGCATCGATTTTATGTTTTGACAATATGCATAATTGTCTTTCGTTTATATTGTTTATAAATTATATTAAGAGAAAAATCTTTGATTTTTTGTTTGGCGAATATTTTCGTTCCTTACCATTTAAAAATATGGGTCTGTTAGACCCAAAGAAAAAGTCTAATGTGACAACCGTTGTGCTAACCTGACCGTTATGGATGCACACGTGAGGGGGAGTTTTCAAAACGGAACAAATTAGTCCCTCTTCTTGAAAATAATAGGACATAAATCCTTGATTGTCACCGATCTAATGCGCAGCTTATTTTCCTAAACTGACGTAAGTTGATCAGGACAAAATGAATGATTTTTTACCTTGAAGGCCTTGGAGGGACTTGTGAGTTGCAATGGACTAAGAGAAACCATGAAGACTATGAGCATCATACTCCAGAACACCAATACAGTGGACTATTGCACTTGTGGCTATTGTTTTGTAGGCGATTGGAACCAGTGTTCCTGATGTGTTTATCTTATATGGAAGATCGTCCCATGGCGTTTTGGTGATGTTCTTGCAATTCAAGCAGCATATCCATCCAGGCCCCTGTACCACTTGGGTATATCTTTCTTTTAGGAATCTTGCACTTTCTAGAGCAGAAATTAGAAGCTTCATTCATGTTAATCCATAGCCCGTTTATAGGAACGAGTTCATGGAAACAACGGAAAATTTTGTAGCTATTGTTTTGTAGCCGATTGGAACCTATGTTCCTTTATGAAAAATTTTAAATCTTTGATTTAGGAAATAAAGCTGGCATAAAGTCTCTCCTCGCTCTTTGCCTTTTTCAAGGAACCCTTATTTTTTTTCTTTTTCTTTTAATTTCAGCTAATTAATTAGTTCTTGAAATTAATGAATATGTTTTGTGTTGGTTGAATTTGATGTTGTTTGATAGCCAAAAGATTGTAGTTTGATTTGCTAATTCTGTGATATGTTGCTGTAGCTTGTTTGAAATTAGGAACAAATTTTGCGGAGAGTATTGTTGTTGGAGCACTTTAAACAAATTTTCAACTAATTAATTAGTTCTTGGAATTAATGAATGTGTTTTGTGTTAGTTGAATTTAATGTTGTGTCAAATCATTCAGGATTCAAGAAATTGTTCATGGTGAATGGATTATAATTACTGTTTTGATTTATTTTAATTCAATAAATTCAATGTTGCTATCTATTTGCTTTGTTTTGGTTTGATAAGAATGTTTACTATTATTATTTGAAGAACAAAAAGAAAGGGTGATTTGGGTGGAAGAAAAATGAAAATGGTGGTATGTAAGTGGAGGTAGAAGAAAGGGGAAGAAAGATTTATGTCCTATTATTTTAAGGAAGGACTAATTTTTCTATTTTGAAAACTCTTCTTCCACGTATGTATTTATAACGGCTAAGTCAGTACAACAAAAGTCACATTCGACTTTTTTATTGACTTTTTTATTGGATTTGACGAACCCATATGTATGAAAGGATATATACGTCCAACTTTTAAAAAAATCAGAGACTTAAAAATATTTTTAAATGATAAAGGACGAAAATATCTACGAAACAAAATGTGAGAGATCTATTTGTCTTTTCTCTTATATTAAAATTAAGGGAATTTTGATGTGAAGAGTAAATATTGTAATTAAATCTTTAACGTGCACTGTACATGTTTTTATTTTTTTATTTTTCTTTTTTTCTATTATAAAATAAACCACTTTCATTCTTCACCATAGTATTATTCTAAAATTGAAAGTGAATGGTATGCATGTTTCTCTATAACACAATGTCTAGTCTACAAGCATTCCTATGGCATCTTCAATGAAAGCTACATCTACGCTGTAATGTATCGTTAATTGGTAATTAACATCTACCAATTACCATGTACCAAAGTGACATTGACATTGTCAACTAAGCAATTTGGTGAGTAAAAAATAAAATCAAATCAGTATTAAAACAATTAAACAATGCATGATTTCAATTTGTAATGCATCATTTAGGGTTCCCATTTGAGTTGCCAACTCAAACATATAAAAATGAGACAATGAATGACCCAAAAGGAAAACCGTTACCATATATTAAACATTTCAAAATAACTGATGCTATTCTAAATATCATGCAGGACAACTTCAATAATCAGAATTCAGATACTCTGAGAGCATCACGAGGTGTATCATATGCATCTTTTGACCTAGCCTTCTTCACACCGGCTGTGAACCACACCTTGTCCGATTTGTAACCCTCAACTGTCACACTCGTCACCTTGACCCACACAAGGACCTTTGTTTTCATTCCCTCTATTGTCGACAGCTTTCCCCTCGAAAGGATACCTTTGACTCGAGTCGCGTACCTAACAACCGACGCGTCCTTGAAGCTCACTTCACAAGAAGACGGCAGGTACACAATCAGCTTACCGTTTGTTTCATCAAACTCATAACAGATTATGTTTTGCGGAAACAGCCCTGGTGGTAGGTTGTACTCTTTGAGGAGATCTGATAGGCTTTTCAATGGCTTGCCTGAGGGAAGAAAACATTGAAAGAAAGAAAGAGTGGTTTATATATTCGTCAAAGTAATATCTAATTAATGGATGTAAAAATGTTGCAAAGATACTTCCCAGAATTCTATAAAACTTTGAGTTAGATAAACTTTGGTATGCTCAGTAGTTTTGGTCCATATAAAAATTTCTTGCAGTTTTGGTCAAAATATATGCAGAAATAAGTGAAAATTGGCCGCTACCATTACATATGGAATGATAATAGGGCCCAACTTCGCTTACTATTTGAAGTTTTTTGGATCGAAACTGCAATAAAAGCTTTACATGTACCAAAACCATAAATTACTAATTTTGAAGGAATACAAAATCTTTTTTAACCCTTACTTTTTATGGGAAGAATGTATGTCTGGAATGTTATGAGATGCATTCATAACTGAGATAATAAATTATTAACTTATTTTATGTCTAGATAGTACCAACAACCCACATCATCCATGTGACTTGTGTCTGGAACAAAAAAGAAGAAAACAGCTGGGTTTCTGAAGGAACTTAAAAATTGTAACTATCATGATGTTTTTTATTGCGGGGATTTAAATAATGAAAACTTTGCATGTCGAGAAATTAATGGGCACATGTGAAATATTAAGGGTCAAAAGAGATTCTTACCTTTTAGCTTGTTGAAAATCCATTTTGCCTTCTCTTCAACTGTGCTTGAGAAAGTCTGCAAACAAAAAATAAAGAACCTCATCTTCCGGAAAATTATAGAATCTTATCCAGTAATGTTTTGACCTCATCTTCCGGAAAATTATGGAAGCAATTTGCAAAATTTCATCTTATTCATTAATTGTTTAATACCTAGATTATCCTTAATTACCACAAAAAAATCGTGCATAATCAATCATGTCATTTCATTATTTCCGAAAATCTGAGCATCAAAAGTCCAAGCCTTTCCCATCCATCTATATCACCAAACATTTCAGAAAATGGTCTAACAAAAATTTACCCAAAATTTGATGATTTCCACAATGCAAATCTTCCCCCCGAGGTGGGAGGGGGGGGGGAGCATACCCCAAGAAAGAATTTTTAAGCCAAGAACAAGTAATGTTTTGCCCACAGAATCATTAATCACGGGAATAAAATAAATCACCCATAATTGAAGAAACATCAATATTCATTATATTTCACTTCCAAAAGAATGCAATCGTTGACAATTTCTGACTTTAATTCAAATCCAGGGTTGATTCAGATCCCTGACCCCGAAAGGTTAGAATTTGACCATAACTACACATTATTAGAAGAAAAGGATATCTAAATTCACAACCCAGATAACCACATTGCAAGAATTGATAAAGAAAACAATGCAAGGCGTAAAATTAAAATGCATGTGAAGAGGTACTAACACTGATGTCTTCACTGATGTTAGTGAACTCTTCTTTGGCCTTCTTGGTAATCCACGAGCTTCCAACCTTCAAGCTTGAAGCTTTTGTGAGAACCTTCTCCATATTTTTTGTGGGGTTCCAATGAGATGAGAGAATCTCTCACACTATAGTGTGGATACTTGAAAGTGAAGTTATAAGCACCAACAAATACAAAGGAAAGGAAAGGAAAGGAAAGGGGAAAGCGTATGTGAAAGATGAAAGAATGAGTGAAAGAGAAGATATGAAAACTGAAAAGGTTTCGCCTTTGCTATAGAAACACAGGGCAACAAAGCTGGCAAATGGGAAAAGGACAAAAAGCGATGATGCACACTTTTAGAAAGCGGCGTTTCACTCACTCGCACCCTTTCTTCAATTGAGTTTATTTTTTGAAAAAATTAAAATTAAAATAAAATAAAATAATTTAGCTAACATGTATTTTAAAAATTCTAAAAATGCATATTAAAGTTATTAATTAAAAAATATTTTAGGTAAATATAAAAAATAATCTTTTAATACATTTCTTATATATTTATTTAAAAAAAATAAAATTTTTTAATAATTACCTTAACAACTGTCATAAATTTTTTAAAAAATATTAGAATAATACCTTTCAAGGTTTTAAACGGTGTAATTAAATTTAAAATTTCTTTCTAAATAAAATACAAAAACTAAGTTGAAAGGAAGTTACTGTAGTGTTTGCTAAACAAAAGTTCACGAGATATTTTCGTTTTATCTCATTTTGACAATATCAAAATAAAAAAAAAACAATTTATATCATTATATATCTTGGTTTAGTTATATTTATCCATATGATCTACATCTAGTATCTATTATAATAATAATATAAATTTATATTATAATTTCAAAAAATTTACGAATACCAATTTTAAAGAATTACACCTAATTTATTTAGGATTCACTCAAATTTTTCACAAAATTTTCTAACTACTAAACTAACCGATTTTAAATTTTCACTAAGCGCTCTTTTAACTTAGCAAAAAAATCACTTATGTTTATGATACAAAATAGAAAATTATATCAAAACTTGACATAAAATAATTTTTTTTCAAAGTCTATCTCTTTTACCTTTTTTTTATTTGTCTTTTATTAATTCTTTATATATTAGTGTTTTTTTTTATTTAAAAAAGATAAACTAGAAAAGTATAATATTCAATGAACAAAATAAAGAAAAAGAAAAATGTAAAAATGCTATAACAATGACCTAAAATTTGGCTAAATAGCCCTCTTATTGAAGTATATTGCTTCCAAAAATTGAGCTTCCCTTAAAAACAAAATCTAAAAAAATTAGTTAGATGATGGTTGAAAAATTGCATAGATTCCAATGGTGTAGTAGCAAGATAGTGGGTGTGCAAAATTGGAAAACAAAATTGCATATACAACTTTCGCTCCTTTAAGATTTGCAGTACAATCCTCAAGTGTTCCTCATGCTCTTTTACCGTCTTAGAGTAAACTAAGATGTCATCTATGAAAACCACCACGAATTTGTCCAAAAAGGGACGAAACACTCTGTTCATGTAATCCATGAAAACAGCAGGTGCATTCGTTAACCCAAAAGACATTACCGCAAACTCGTAGTGTCCATAGCGAGTTCTAAAGGCAGTCTTAGGGATATCATCTTCCTTCACTCTTATCTGGTGGTAACCGGATCTCAAATCAATCTTGGAAAACACTCCAGCTCCTTGTAATTGATCCATCAAGTCATCTATCCTTGGCAGCGGGTACTTGTTCTTTACTGTCACTTTATTTAACTGTCGGTAATCCACACACAAACGCATCCCTCCATCTTTCTTCTTCACCAATAAAACTGGCGCTCCCCACGGTGATACACTCGGTCGAATGAACCTCTTATTCAGAAGCTCTTCCAACTGAGTCTTTAGCTCTGCCAGCTCTATAGGAGCCATTCTATACGGTGCAATCGATACTGGTCCGGCTCCCGGCACTAATTCAATCGTAAACTCAATTTCCCTTTGAGGTGGGAACTCGGGGATATCTTCCGGGAACACTTCTGGAAAATCTCTAACCACCGGAATTTGATCTAAGTTCTGGGCATCGCCCAACGCATTGGCAGCCAACAGAATATAACCCTGACACTCCTCTCCACTATAATGCACCATTACAGAGTTCAGGTAATACCCTGTAGCTACCACTGCTCCATTTTCTCCTTCCGGCATAAACCGAATTGTCCGTTCAAAGCAATCCAACAAAATTCGGTTCTTCGACAACCAATCAAACCCTAAAATCATCTCCAGCCCCACCATTGGTAAACAGATCAAATCGTGTACAAAGTCTCTACCCTCAAGTTTGAAACCTACTTGTCTACAGCTTGACCTAGTCATAATTGTTTGATGCGGAGTATGTACATGTAGATCAAAAGGTAACTCTGATACTTTCAAGCCTAATTCCTCAACTTTAGCAAATGAAATAAACGAATGCGAAGCTCCAGTATCATATAATGCAACTGAGGATTTATCACCAATTAGACATATACCTTTCATCAAAGGATCCGCCTTGGAAGCATCCTTGGCATTCACAGCAAAGACTCGACCTTGATGCTGACTCTGGCCCGCATTCTGATTCCTCCCACGAGGGCAATCCCTCGCAATGTGGCCAGGTAACCCACACTTGAAGCAACCACCTAAACCAATCTTACATGAGTCATAAGGGTGAAAACGTCCACAACGATCACAAGCTAAATCCGGATAACTCTTACTCTGATTTCCTCTTCCTTTAGCATACTGAAACTGATTCTGATTGTTCTTTCTGAAGCCCCCTTGGCCTTGAGGAGTATATCCCCCTCTTTTGAAGCTTTGTCCTCTAGGATGAAAATACTTGCCACGCCCACGACTAGAGCTCCCTCCATGAGTGTCCTTAGATGCCGCCACTGTCTTGGCATACTCCTCCACTACCCTTGCTTTGTTCACCAAGTCGGAGAAGACACGGATCTCCATAGGAGCCACAACAGTCATAATGTTTTCCTTCAAGCCCCTTTGGTACTTAATGCACCTCCAGCTCTCGAAAGTCTCCGGGTCAACCTGACATACCCGAGAAAACCTACAAAGCTCTTCGAACTTGTTGGTGTACTCTGCCACAGACATGGAACCTTGCTTCAGCTGCATTAGCTCCATCTCCTTTGCTTCCCTTGCAGACTCAGGAAAGTATTTCTTATAGAAAGCCATTTGGAACACCTCCCATGGAATGTCGGCGTTCTGAAGCTGTAGCAAACGACACTCAGCTTGCCACCAGGGCTGGGCCTCTCCCGCTAGCTGATAAGCGGCAAACTCTACATATTGATTGAGAGGAACATGCTGCGCCTGTAAAGCACGCTCTATAGCCTGGAACCAGTGGTCCGCTTTAATAGGATCTGTGGATCCTCGGAAAATTGGCGGATGAACCTTGAGGAACGTCGCCAGGGTCATCGGAACTCCTCCTGTGTTATCGCCGTTACCTTCAGCATTATCATTGGTATTCCCTTCGCCATTCCCATTTTCGTTGCCATTCCCAGTCGGTTGGCCCAATCTCTGCACTGCTTGCAGAGTCGCAGCAGCATTAGCTTCCATGGTGTTAGCGAGATTCGCCATCGCCGCCATGAATTCGGCGTGATTGTCAGCTGGTTGCTCATTCCTACTTCCTCGTGTACGCGTTTGACCTCGCCCGCGAGTAGCCATGTAGGATTCCTGTCCACACCAAACAATAGATATCAAGGTGATCAGTCTCAATATCAAAAGTCTAGTGCTTCAATTAACCCAAACAGGCACTCACAAACAAGCATGCTATGCATATATCAAATAGATAACCTAATAGCATCAAAGAAAAGACACACAGAGTATGCAATGAAGCACAATCGGTCCATCTCTCAGGCTCACGAGGACGAACCGCTCTGATACCACTAAATGTAACACCCTAATTAGCCTAAGCCTTACCTCGCGTCGTAAAGCCAAGGTTAATCAGAGATTACGACAGTTCTAAACTCAAACATAATATATATATATATATATATATATATATATATATATATATATATATATATATATATATATATATATATAGAAAGAATAGTATAATCTAGAAGCCCGATAAAAGATATAGCTCAAAAACAGAATTTCGAAGCACAAACGTACTAACGGAGCTACTAGCTTAAGGCATAAGAAACAGAGAAGATATAACAAAAGATAAGTATATAATATCATAGGGAACTAGTCACGACTCGCGGAGTTTAAGCCGGCTAGCCATATACTGATATACAAAACCATACAGTGAAAACAGCTTATACAAGTTTTGTTCTCTCAAATACATGCCTCTAGGCAAAACAAAATACAAAAGGAGAGATGTATAAACAAAATAAACCAAAAAGAACTCAAAATGACCCAAGATTCTCCGCTCCTGTCACCAACCAAAGCAACTCACCGAGATGGGTTGTGACCTGCATCTGAAAAATACAACAACAATATGGTATGAGAACCGGAGGTTCTCAGTATGGTAACAGTTCCCAGTGATATAGGATATAAGACCCCGGGACGCCAAAGGCAATCCTAAGCTTCATATCCATCACAAGATTCAACTTAAAGCATTATAAAACATTTAAGCATAATATACCAACTTGACTTAAATAAACCAGGTTATCTATCTTAAGGAATTTCTATTCTAACCAAACACCGCTGTCCCACAACCTTCACCAACCGATCCTCCATGCGATTCCATCGCCACCGCCTTCCGAACCTCCTCAATCCCAGCAGAAAACACAGATAATGTTCAAAGCAAGTAAAGCACAAGTAGTAGCATATATGGCAAATAATTCAGATAGCAAGTAAGCATGTTATTCAATTAGGCAAACCATTACAAGTAGACAAAGCATACAAGCAAATAGGAAATGCATATGATGAATGCCTGCCCTACTGGCTGTGATATCACATTGTCGGTTCAACTGCCAACCCGACACATCTCCATGGAGACGTCGCCCTTCGGATTTTTTATATGGGAACCCCCGAGATATAGTGCCCGGATCACTGTCCAGGTACCGGCGCCTGCTCGCCCTATAGATCCGAAGGGATGCGAGCGGGATATTCTTGCCTCAGACCTCACATCTCAACGTAAGTGGGATTAACTACCGTCCTTACGCCGCCGCCGCTACCTCGACAGGCGGGATTAACCACCGTCCCCGCCAGGTGCATATCGTCTCAAAATATCATGTAAAAATATTATTTCAGTGGTTTTCAAAAGTATTTTCAGCATACATATATCCATCACTTAAATCCGAGTCTCCGACTCATCTCAACCACTGTCCCTTTATAACTCAGTTTCCAAATACCAAAAGTCTATCATTTCTCATCTCATATACCAATCATCCTTCACCTAACGTCAAACCATTCTCAGCACGCCAGAAACCTAGGCCTCTGTTTTCTAATTTACCTTAAAATCATGTACTAGAGCCCTTAATTTATATCCCATGTTCTAATACTCAAAACTAGGCCCAAATGTCTTAAAATGGTGTTATAGAAGCTTACAACCTTGTTAAAAAGGCAAAATAGTTGAAAACAAATAAATTTTTGAGAAACAAGACGTGTGCACCCGCACAATTCAGAAATCATGAAACTCTACAACTTTGCAAAATTTCAGATTTTTAACACCAACTTTGAATGATCGTAACTTCCTCTACAAAATTCCAATTTTCACAATCTTTATACTGATTCAAAGAGTTTTCAAAGATCTTTAATTCTAAACAATTTTCAATCAATTTCGAAAACCGAGACAAAAGTTATGATCGAACAAAGTTCACCAAAAAATCAATTTTTCCAACTTCACAATTACCACCCTATCTCACCATACCCATACCAAATCATACCAAACCATCCAAAGCTCCATTTTTCATCAAAATGTACCTGTTATAGCATAATACATCAACCTCACCACATTTTCCTCCTCATTTCATTATTCTCAATTCCAACATTAACTATATAACACATATGATCAAAATCACCATCAAACCCACCATTTCTTAAATCATAACACTACAATCATCATAAGAACCAACTCCCAATCCATACAATCATTCAACATCATCATATCATTATAATTCATCACAATCAACTCAACATTCATCAATTCATCAATATTTAGCACACCAACCATCATTTTAGTTCAACCTATCCTATTGGTCACTAGCCTATGTGTCCATGAATATTATATACTACATAGAGAAAACCGAAACCATACCTTGGCCGATTCCCTTTATGCACCCAAACTCAAAATGAGTACCAACAAGCTTCCAACCATAATCCAAGCTTTCAAATCCACTCCAACAAGCACAAATAAGTTCCAAAAGCTCCCAAAGCCACAATAATCAAACTATATACATATAAATCACCACAAATCAACCTAGGGTTCAACATAAGCATAATCTCACAAGGGTTTAAGAGCTTTTACCTTTCCCAACAGATTTGATAACACAAATCCAAAGCTAAGCAAGGATTAGAGCAAACCTAAACATCCAAAATCACAAAAACCCATTTAACCCAAAACTCTAATAAAACCCGAAATTTTGAAGAGCAGAACTGGAAGGATTTCGTGATTACCTTGAGGGTTTCTTGGGTTGGTTTTGTAGAGCTCTTCACAAGGAACGCGTAGCCGCAAACGGTGCGGCGATCGGAGCTCCGTAGCTCAAGATATGAGCTTGGGAAGTTTGAAGTGAATAGTAACAATGGTGGAAAGCTCTCACCTCTCTCCTCACTTCAGCTGCTGTTGTGTTTAGGTTATGAGGGTGAAAGTGGCTGAAATGGGTTCATTTAAGTGTATTTATATGTTGGGCTTGGACCCAACTTAGGTCCGGTCCAACCCATTAGCGTTTTTAGCCCGTTTGGCCTAACTTCGGGCCAAATCTTTAAAATTAAAGCCCGGTTTTCCATTTCTAATGTTTTTCTAAGGTTTTTGATGGTTTTCACTTTTCTCGTGCGGTACCAGGCAGACTTGAACCGATTCAACCGGTTCAATTGCCGGTTCGCAATTTTTCACGATTTTTCGTAGAAAGCACATTTTCTGACTTAGAAAGACCCACTGAGTCCAAAAATCACCTTTAAATCCTCAAATTCTCTCTCTAACCTTTCGGAATCTAATTTGGGCAATTAATTCACTTAATTAACCGGTTGATTCGTTGCGGTTCTTACACTCCCTCCTTGACCCATCTTGAATTCTACATGAAATAGCTTTAGAAATGAGTTGGATTTGGGCTTGGAAACCTCAGAAATCGCCCCCAGCGGATTCACTTTCATGAGGTCATGTGATCAGCGTCACGCATGTGTGTGGACGACGCGTGCGCATTGCTGACAAATTCCTTCCTCACGCGTACGTGTGGGTGACGTGTGAGCGTGGCTTGAATGTCCTCTTCACGTGTACGCGTGGGTGACACGTGCGTGTGGCCTTTAATTCTCCAAATGCTAATTTCTTCATGAATTCTCCACTTTGCATGCTTTTCTCTTCACCTCTTTCATCCAATACTTGCCTTATGAATCTGAAATCACTCAACAAACATATCAAGGCATCGAATGGAATTAAAGTGAATTAAAATTGGCAAATTAAAGGCCTAAAAAGCATGTTTTTGCTCTTAAGCACAAATTTAGGAAGAATTACAAAACCATGCTATTTCATTGAATAAATGTGAGATAGGTTGATAAAATCCCTAAATTAAGCACAAGATAAACCATAAAATTGGGGTTTATCACACGTCTCTTTACAAAAGAAGTAATGAAGGGATTTTCATAAAATATGTTTCAATGAAACTCACGAACAGTGTCAGGATAAACATGGATTTTGATTTCAAACAAAGGCATCTAATTCTGAAACTCAAACATTTCAACAAAATCTAGCCCTTTATTAGTCAATGAAGTTAGGCCAGCAAGAACAGAAGAGCAGAAGGGGTGGTTGAAAACAATGATTTTTGTGAAACATATGATTCATGAAGCTTGAAAATGTATGAGGGGCATAGTTTTTATATGGAAGTTTAGCAAAACTAGATTTGTATGAAATAATGTAACACCCTAATTACCCTAAGCATTACTTCTAGTCATAAAGTAAAGAATAACTAAGTGACACGACAGTTCTAAAACTTATATTATATAATATATATCCAAGAATTTATATAACTAGAAGCCTGATGAAAGAATAAAGCTCAAAGTCATGTAAAGCGGAATTACGAAATGCGAAGTGTTCACACACGATAACTAAACGCTTAGGCACAGACAAAACAAGACATAATATATATATAAAATTTTGTAGATAGCTCTAGGATACACAAGGTAGTACTTAAATTAACCAAGACATATATATAAGTATGATATACAAAAAGAGGACTAGTCACAGCCTGCGGAGTTTAGGCCAACTAGTTAACTGAATATAACAGAGTTTTCGAAATTTAAGACAGCTTATACAATTTATCTCTCAAATCAAGCCTCTAAGGCCATAAAGTCTAAAACAGAAAGGTGAGAGAAAGTATTACATCAAAATAATAAAAAATACCAAAAGATTGCATAAGATCCTCCACTCCGTCACCATCTCGCAACTCACCGAGGTGCGTTGTGACGTGCATCTGAAAAATAACAACAACATATGGTATGAGAACCGGAGGTTCTCAGTAAAGTAACAGTACCCAATATATAAGATGTAAGGTTCCGGAACGCCAAAGGCAATCCTAGAACTTCACATCAATACCGATATTCAAGCTTAGAATAAATAACTAACTTAAACCATAAATAAGGTATGCTATCTTAAGGTATTTCTAACTAACATAGCACCGCTATCCCACAGCCTTCGCCAGCTTAACCTCCAAGCGATCCCATCACCACCGCCTACCTAGCCTCCTCAATCACAGCAGAAAACACAATTAATGCAAACAAGTAAAGCACAAGTGATATACATATACAGCAAGTAAATAAATAGCAAGTAGACATGTGATTCATTTAGGCATAACTGAAGTTAGGCAAAGCAAACACTTTTAAACAAGTATTACGGAAGTTTGCAAGCTTGTCGGGCAGGTAAAACGGTTAAAAACAAGGTTTTCATTGAAAAACAAGACAGTGTGCGTACGCATAGGGTTGTGCGTATGCACTCTCAGAAGAGTTTTCTCAAAGTGTGCGTATGCATAGAGGTATGCGTATGCACACAAAGTAAAATTTTCCATTTTGTGTGCACGCATGGTGGTGCACGAAATTGCAATCACACTTTTGTAACTCTGCACAACTAACCAGCAAGTGCACTGGGTCGTCCAAGTAATACAACCTTACGCGAGTAAGGGTCGATCTCACAAAGATTGTCGGCTTAAAGCAAGCTATGGTCATCTTGTAAATCTAAGTCAAGCGGATTCAAATGCTTATGAGGTTTTGATAATTAAAAGATAAATAAAACGGAAAATAACATAGAGATACTTATGTAATTCATTGGTGGGAATTTCAGATAAGCGTTTGGAGATGCTTTGTTGCTTATGAACCTCTACTTTCCTATTGTCTTCATCCAATCATGCGTCCTTCCTTCCATGGCAAGCTGTATGATCCTCTCAGTGAAAATGGTCCAGCTACAATTTCTGTACGGCTAATCAACTATCGGATTTCTCGTCTCGGATGAAAAATACCAGGCACAACTACCGTAGGGCTAATCATCTGTCGGTTCTTACTTGTGTTAGAATAGGAACCTTTGATCTTTTTGCACACTATCACTGTGCCCAACAGTTGCGAGTTTGAAGCCCGTCACAGTCATCCCTTCCCAGATCCTACTTGGAATACCACAGACAAGGTTTAGACTTTCCAGATCTCAGGAATGCTACCAATTGTTTCTAGCCTATACCACGAAGGTTCTAATCTCAGATTCGGATGCTCTGTTGTCAGGAGAGACGATGCGAATCGCGGATCAGAGACCCAAGAGAATATACTCTGGCTGTCGTCCGATGACTACGTTGAACATCATGTAGACCGCTTGTGGTTGTCAGGCACACGGATCTTGGCTAAGCGAGTAATGAAGATAGTGGGTGATTGTCACGGGTCACTGATGAGTGGATAATTTATACGCTTTTTGGCATTGTTTTTAGGTAGTTTTTAGTAAGATCTAGCTACTTTTAGGGATGTTTTCATTAGTTTTTATGCTAATTCACATTTCTGGACTTTACTATGAGTTTGTGTGTTTTTTGTGATTTCAGGTAATTTCTGGCTGAAATTGAGGGACCTGAGCAAAACTCTGATAAAAGGCTGACAAAGGACTGCTGATGCTGTTGGATTCTGACCTCCCTGCACTCGAAATAGATTTTTTGGAGCTAAAGAACCTCAAATGGCGCGCTCTCAATGGCGTTGGAAAGTAGACATCCAGAGCTTTCCAGCAATATATAATAGTCCATACTTTATTCGTGATTAGACGACGTAAACTGGCGCTCAACACCAGTTCCATGCTGCATTCTGGAGTCAAACGCCAGAAACACGTCACGAATCAGAGTTGAACGCCAAAAACACGTTACAACTTGGCGTTCAACTCCAAGATAAGCCTCAGCTCGTGTAAAGATCAAGCTCAGCCCAAGCACACACCAAGTGGGCCCCAGAAGTGGATTTATGCATCAATTACTTACTTCTGTAAACCCTAGTAGCTAGTTTAGTATAAATAGGACTTTTTACCAATGTATTAGACATCTTTGGTATCCGTTTTATTTTATTATTCATCTTAGGAGACTATTGATCACGTTTGGGGGCTGGCCATTCGGCCATGCCTGGACCTTCATCACTTATGTATTTTTAACGGTGGAGTTTTTACACACCATAGATTAAGGGTGTGGAGCTCTGCTGTACCTCAAGTTTCAATGCAATTACTACTATTTTCTATTCAATTCCGCTTGTTCTTATTCTAAGATATTTGTTGCACTTCAACATGATGAATGTGATGATCCGTGACACTCATCATCATTCTCACCTATGAACGCGTGACTGATAACCACTTCCGTTCTACCTTAGACCGGGCGCATATCTCTTGGATTCCTTAATCAGAATCTTCGTGGTATAAGCTAGATTGATGGCGGCATTCATGAGAATCCGGAAAGTCTAAACCTTGTCTGTGGTATTCCGAGTAGGATTCAGGGATTGAATGACTGTGACGAGCTTCAAACTCGCGATTGTTGGGCATGATGACAAACGCAAAAGAATCAATGGATTCTATTCCAACATGATCGAGAACCGACAAATGATTAGTCGTGCCGTGACAGAGCATTTGGACCTTTTTCACTGAGAGGATGGGATGTAGCCGTTGACAACGGTGATGCCCTACATGCAGCTTGCCATAGAAAGGAATGACAAAGATTGGATAAAAACAGTAGGAAAGCAGAGATTCGGAAGGAACACAGCACCTCCATACACTTATCTGAAATCCCCGCTATTGAATTACATGAGTAACTCTATCCTATTTTATTTATTTTTGTTTACTATAATTTCTTAATACAGTTGAATCCGCCTGACTGGAATTTACAAGATGACCATAGCTTGCTTCATACCAACAATCTCTGTGGAATCGACCCTTACTCACGTAAGGTATTACTTGGACGACCCAGTACACTTGCTGGTTAGTTGTGTGGAGTTGTGACAAAGTGTGATTCATGTTTAAGAGCACCAAGTCTTTGGAGCCATTGTTGATGATCACAATTTTGTCCACCAGTCACCCCCTTCATTCTAACTTAACTGAATTAAGTACGAGAGTATATCTTGGAGAAGAAGTAGGCGTGAATTGAAAGATAAACAATAATACTTTCATTAGTTCATGAAGAACAACAGAGCTCCTCACCTTAATCTATGAGGTGTAGAAACTCCACCTTAAAAAATACATAAGAGAAGAAGGTCTAGGCATGGTCGAATGGCCAGCCTCCCAAATGTGATCAAAAGATCAAAAGATGATCTAAAAGAAAAAAAAGATCTCCAATACAATAGTAGAAAGTGTTACTTATACTAATCTAGTAAACTAGGTTTACAGAAAATGAATAACTAAGTGCAAATAGTGCAGAAATCCACTTTCGAGGCCCACTTTGTGTCTGCTTGGACTGAGCTTTGAAGCTTTCACGTGCATAGGCCATCCTTGGAGTTTAACTCCAGTTCTGGTGCCAGTTTCGGCGTTTTACGCCAGAAAAAGGTCTCTAGTGGACGTTTGGATGCCAGTTTGGGCCATCAAATCTCGAGCAAAGTATGAACTATTATACATTTCTGGAAAGCCCAAGATGTCTATTTTCCGACACATTTGAGATCGCACTAATTGGGCTTATGTAGCTCCGGAAAATCCACTTCGAGTGCAGGAGGGTCAGAATCCAGCAGCATCTGCAGTCCTTTCTCAGCCTCTGAATCAGATTTTTGCTCAAGTCCCTAAATTTCTGCCAGAAAATAACTGAAATCATAGAAAAATACACAAACTCATAGTAAAGTCCAGAAATGTGATTTTTACATAAAAACTAATAAAAATATACTAAAAAGTAACTAAAACATACTAAAAACAACCTAAAAACATTGTCAAAAAGCGTATAAGTTATCCGCTCATCACATGGATACATGCGAATGCCCTCAACAGAAGGCACTTCCAGCTTGTGCGTACACACAACTTGTAAAATTCGCAGGGTTTGTGTGCGCACCAGAGTGTGCGTACACACGTTTTCAAATATTTACAGGGTGTGCGTGCGCACAAAGGTGTGCATATGCATAAGTGAAAAAATGGCGCCTGCTCAGAGCATGCGCACAACAGTGTGCGTGCGCACACAAACCAGAACTCACAATTTCTGCAACATCATAAAAATAAGATTTTTGACACCAACTTCCAACGATTGTATCTTTTTCTAAAAAATTCCGATTTCCACGAAATCTATACCGTTTTAAAGCTCTTTGAATTATCTTTAGTTTGATACAAAATTTAATCAATTTCAAAAATTGTAGCTCAAGATATGATCCACCAAAGTTGGCCTAAAATCCATTTTTACCAAAAACACTAAAACTCAACTTTAGCAAAACTCTCAATTTTAACCAAACTACTCACAACCCAAACAATACCAAAACAACACAAAAGTCCATACCATTTGTTCATACCCTGGGTCGAGCTGTCCGTCCCAGGATGTTCTACCAACAAAGCAACCGACCTCTTCAGGTCAGAACAATCTGACCTCTTCTCAATGAGCTCGGCCAAACTGCCAGGAAAGCCCAATAAAGGGCTCAAACAGAGGAACACGACCCAAATGCAAAGGCAGCCCAAGCCTATAGAGATAAGGGCGGTTCCCATGAAGGATAAGATAAAGATAAGATAAGATAACTAACTTATCTTATCTAAAAAGATCACTCTACACCATTATAAATACACTGGAGCACTCAGGTATAACTCATACTTTGATTCTACTAAATATCTACTTAATACCCTTGCTAACTTAAGCATCGGAGTCCCTTGCAGGTACCCCCACCCTCCGGGGACAAAGGATCAGCACCACCACTAAGTCCAACAAGTCGGACACAACAGCCTCGACCAGCTCAGAAGATCTCGTCCGAGATTAACCTACAGTTTCAGGTAACCCTCGGAACATTGGCGCCGTTGCCGGGAAACCTGGAAGTCATCCTATCATCATGGCGGACGACCATGATAATGGCCACACTTCAGATCTAGAAGATAGAACACCACACAAAAATGCGGATGCCACACCAAAAGATACTTCCCAACTTAACAACAAGAAAAACTCTCCAAACGCAGGAGTCATGGATGCACTTCAAGACCGTTTAAAACAACTTGAAGAAGAAGCCCTACATCAACAAGAGGCCGAGAAAGATCTACAGAGGGAAATAAGGCGACGCCGGGAATTAAAGTACAAACTCCTAAAACTTGAAGCCGATATCAAGACCAAAGCCAACCGATCCTCTCCTGAGGACGGCTCCCGCAAGGAACAAGATCCATTCACCAAGGAGATCATGAAGACCAAAATCCCAAAAGACTTTAAACTCCCAGATATGACCTTATACGACGGCACTACAGATCCCGGCCATCATCTCAGCAATTTCAGAAGTAGAATGTACCTCACCGTTGCATCAGATGCAGTTCGTTGCAAAGCCTTTCCGACTACTTTGACGAAGACGGCAATCAGATGGTTCAACAATCTACCTCCTAGGTCCATCTCGAGTTTCGACGACTTGGCCAAGAAATTTTTGGCCAGATTTTCTATCCAAAAAGAGAAAGCCAAACCACTACAAGAATATGGCCGATTAGCTACCACAAAAAGAGTCATAAAATCGTCACTAATCCGACACAAAATATAATTTGTGACGGATTAGCTACTGCCTAGCAACTAATGCTTTCCTCGCTGATTACAAGTCGCAAATCAGTGAGGCAAACACAACAGTCGCTAATTCATCGAAAAGTTTTTTAGCTACCAAATAGATAGTCGCAAATCCATCACTAAAGTAAAAGCTAATTCCATAAAAGAAATGGACTAAAAGGCAGTCGCTAATTAGCGACAAACTTTACTGCAGCAGACTCATCGCTAAATGCGAGCTAACTTCGTAGACAAAATGGAATGATTAGTTGACGCTAATTCGAGAGGAATTTTTCTGAAGCTACTTTGTCGCAAGTTGTCCGCTAATATGATCGCAAATCTGTCACATTTTGTAGCAAATCTATAGCTAATCTTTAAAAATCCTTAATCAAGTTTGTAGGAATTTTGTCGCTAAACCAAAGCTATTCAAAATGAGAAAGTAGAGTTATGAAATAGTCGCTAATTTGCTAGGAAATAATCTATAGTCAATTAGTTGTAATACTATCGCAAAATGTCATCGCAAATTCCTTTTAAACTAGTAACAAATCGATAAGTATCTCACACTACAAAAAAATCTGGCTTTTGCTATGCTTTTAAAGCATTCCAAATATGCAAAAAGTGTAGCGATATCTTTTCACCACGCTTTTTTAGAAACGTGCCAATTGAGTTAGTGTTAACTACGCTTCGAAAGCGTGCCAATAGGAGACATAGCCACGCTTTTGAAGGGAGAAAATAAAAAAAGTATAAAAAGAATTAATTTTTTATTGATTTACGTAAATTATTTACGTGCTATAATTATAATTAAAAAAATTACAATTCTATAATAAAACTAATAATTTAATTTACATACTGCAACTGTAATGCCAATAAGCCATAACAACCTCTTTGTTTCCAGCTGAAATATGGAGAAAAATGCTTGATCCATTTTTGGAAAAAAAATTACCGAGAAACCATCAATTGAGTGTTGATTACCTCATCAGTTCTACAGATTACAGAAAAGCAACACGAATCAATAGAAAAATGGAAAATTTTGTGTCCATACATGAGGTCATAGAATTATAAGCCAAACCAACCCATGATGAAAAATTCCACAAATGGATTCATAGAAGATGATCACCAAAGAAGTAGTAAGAAATTCAACAAAAAAGAAAAGAAAAGAACTTTAATAATTATAAAGAATCCAACAACAATCAAAATCAAAGGCACTGCACTATACTACACAACATCATGTGATTCTTGTTTGCACGCAAAAGAAATTAATCAAGATAAACAACAGAATCAAATAGAAGAAAGCAAGATGAGAAATTAAAGTAGAAACTTTACCAAGAAACACAAACATGATTCATTTTCAGCTTCTCTCAACAGAAGAGAACAGGGTGAGTCGAAAATAGCATGAGCCAGAAAATAGCTGAATAATTGATAAGAGACGTTGAAAAAAGAGAGCACAATAATTGACTATTTAACACTGACCAAAAATCAAACAATTAATTCCCATTAAAAGAGATTGCATCAGAAAACAGAT
Organism: Arachis hypogaea; assembly: GCF_003086295.3. NCBI lineage: Eukaryota > Viridiplantae > Streptophyta > Magnoliopsida > Fabales > Fabaceae > Arachis > Arachis hypogaea. The sequence goes on from NC_092040.1 coordinate 46,698,054, forward strand.
TCAATAACATCACTCTACAGTAGTAATTTGTGCAAGTTCAACTAACTAAATCAGTAGAGGATGTTAACCTTCTTTCCACGCTCTTGCCAACAACCTCATAAACCAAATAATCTTTTCTCAAAAGAATCAGCAAAGTTATCGTCTTTAAACAAGTCTTAATTATTCGTTTTAATTACAACCTTATACTTTTATAAAAATTCGAACATAACCTCCTCTAAAAATAGAACTTAGCCACCCATACGGGTTCCCTCTTTCTCAACATTTCACCAACCTTTTATCAGCAAGTACCACAACAATATATTCTCAAAATACTTGATAATAGTGTAAAAATCAATTTTTAAACCCTATACCCAGGGTAGTTACCAAAACAACATTGGCAGCCTAATTTCAATTTTGTTTTTAAAATATCAAATGAATTCAGAATTGTACAAACTTTATATCCATATGACCGTCTTGGATTAAGCTTTCTATTAAACTAAAAATCATAATTTTTTGCTTACTCTAGCTTTGGGAATAAAAACAAAACCGTGACTGCTCTGCAGTGTCTTAAAATCAGAAAACAGCAACAGCATGTGATATTCAAAATTCAATATAAAATCCAAGTTAAATCCAATGACCTTAAAAATTAATGTGGTTCAACTTCACTCATCCAGGTTTCTTTTCCAATTGGTTCCAGATCAATATCGTTTTTAATGAAGGAGTTATATAACTTAGAAATTGAGTAATTTTCTGCAGAATTTTGTTTTAAAAGTTAATGAACATATCCTCTTCCAAATCCCATAACTTACTCATTAAAACATTGACAGCCCTGAAATTTAAATCACATATGCTAAACATACTTAAATTTCACCTCCAATTAGTTTCATCTCAATAACTATCCAGAATCCAAAGTTATAAACTCTCAAAGTTTACTGATTTAAGAAAACAGAATCTGGCTTTTACTGCATAATGCATCATCTTTCAAAAAGTCATATCTTTAAAACTACAAGTCCAACCGTTCTGAAATTTTACGGCATTAAAATAATAGGAGTAAAGTTTAATTTAAAATTGTTTCCATTTCAAAATTCAATTTGAAACACACACAGCAGAGCCAACAAGTTACTGCTATTCTAAAAATTCTGCAGTAAAAAATAGATTCCACAACCATAACTCAAAAATTCACCATAAATCATATACTTAACAAAAAGGTCTTAAATTCCCCAATCCAGCTTCTTATATTCCCAAGCTTAATCCAGACTTGGTCTCACGTAATTCCGATCATCATAGAATTAGTTATAGCTTTTCAAAGTTACCGATTTCATTTAAAGATAATGCAGGAAATCAGATTTTTCAGTTTAACTTTGAAAATCACAACTAATTCTCCAGCTAATTCAAACTTCTCAAAATTTAATTCCAACAACGAATTTCATGCTAGTTTACTTAGCTTTTACTCTCTTATCATTTTGATTACTGTTGAATATCTGATTTACTTCCAAAGTTTCCATTTAATTTCAAAACTCAGATTCTCAGCAATCAATTCAACATTTCAAGATTCATTCCTCTAAATATTCTCTAAACCAAACTCGAATCAATCACCAACTAAGTCCATTACAATAATCATATAACCAGTTTAATAACAATTAACAAAAATTTCAATTTAATCCATCAAAATACAGAATTCACATCAATCTCTCATCAAACAATTCATAAACCACGCATGATCAATTTCACAAAATCAACAAATTCAATCAAAGTTCCAACCAAAATCTCAATCATTCCAATCACAGTCTCAGCCACAATTCAACATTCATATAATCAATCAATCACTCACAACTATTATACCTATTTACAGTTATTCAATAAACTTTGTCGGCATTCTTAAATTAAAACCGTTTAAATTAAACCCCCTACCTCGATTAGCCAAAATTTGATAATTAAGAGCAGCAAACCCCTCTTTTGTTTTAGTTTGTAGCAGCAACAGACTCGAACCAAACTAGCAGCAGCAGCAGCAACTCTAACAGTTCTTTATTATCATCAACACTATCTCCTATGATAGTTCCATCAGCAAACAGAGAAGGCAGAGCAGGAGTGTTAAACAGAGACATGGGTTTTCCTTACCAGAACAGAAAAAGACTAAGGAACAAAATGGAAGTAGCGCAAATTCAAGAATGGAAACAACAGAGTTACCGGTAAATTTGTCCTGGTTTCGGCAACGACAACGACAGCAAAAGAACACAACTCCTCTCCCTTCTCACATTCTGTTTGATCGACGGAGGCAGAAGCGGCAAGAAAGAATAAGAATAATCAAAATAGGTCGTGAATGGTACAGAATTCAAAGACAAGGACGAAGGAGGCGGTGGTGACCGAGCAATACCAGGGCAGTAGCTGAAATAGTTTACAGCAGCAACGCCGACAATGCTTCTCTGACGGCAAACTCTCAACAGTGGCTCTATCAAAGAAAACAGGGCGCAACAGCAACGATGTGACCCCAATCGACGGCAGCGGCGGCGGCGGAGCAGGACAGTGCAAGAACAGACCTCGTCCTTCTCCTTCCAGGTTCGTTCTTCTGACAGCAGCGACGGTTAGGATTCGGAGGCAGTGACTCCCTCAATGGCGACGGCGGCGGTCTAGGCGAAATCGGCGGTGATGACGGGAGCAGCCTTCCTCCCTTTCCTTGCTCTCGAGCTCTCTGTCTCCCTCTCTCAATCTCTCTTCTCCTTCCTCACGTCCTACTCTCTCTCAGTCACTCCTCCACCTTCACCTGACGGCGACGGCGACGACGGTCTTTCCGGCGCCTTCCCTTCCATCCCGTCCCTCTCTTCTCCTTCCTCTTCTTCACGTTTCCCCCTCTCTGTTTCCCCCGTTTCTTTTCTTCCCCTTCTGTGTGTTTGTTTTGCTTGTTTTGATTTAGAAATTAATGGAATTAGGGTTTTATTTGGAACTTTAAGGTTAGGATAAAATATGTATTAGTAATACAATAATTTTATAAGGTATTTAAGATAAAACAACAATTCAAAAATTAAATATAATACTATAAAGATTATTTTTAAAATACGTCAGATTTTATTTATCAATATATCAATGAACTCAAATTATCTTTAATTTAAATCATAAAGTAAATATACAACAACAACAACAACAACAAAGCCTTGTCCCACTAAGTGGGGTCGGCTACATGAATCAAACGACGCCATTGTGCTCTGTCATGTATCATGTCTACAGAGAGACCGTTTACATGTAGATCTCGTTTGACCACCTCATGGATGGTCTTCTTAGGTCTTCCTCTGCCTTTCGCCCTTTGTCCATCTTCCATCTCATCCACCCTCCTGACTGGATGTTCTATCGGTCTTCTTCTCACATGTCCAAACCACCTGAGACGCGATTCAACCATCTTTTCCACAATGGGTGCTACTCCAACTCTCTCCCTTATATCTTCATTTCTTATTTTATCCAATCGCGTATGACCACTCATCCATCTCAACATCTTCATCTCTGCCACACTCAACTTATGTTCGTGCTCCCCTTTAGCTGTCCAACACTCCGTACCATACAGCATAGCCGGTCTTATAGCAGTGCGATAGAATTTACCTTTAAGTTTTAAAGGCACTTTTTTGTCGCATATAAAACCAGATGCACTCCGCCATTTTGACCAATCATATTTTATACTAATCATATTTTATAAAACACAGTTTAAACACGAAAATATCAATTATTCAGATTATATCCATAATCTTTCATGATCTCTCTATTACCAAGATTTTAATTTCAATTTGTATAAAACAACTAATTATAATAAAAATTGTACATACACGTTAGTTAACTTAAACTCAAAGTATTTATAAAAATTAATTTAATCATTCTCAATAAATTAATCTCTAAGAGCTCAATTTAATAAAATTAATCGTAATTTAATCATAATACAAATTTCTTAAATTAAATTATATAATACTTTTATTGCTGAGTTTTAATTTCAAATAACCAATTATAAAAATTTACACCAGAATATTAATTATCTTAACCCCAAATATTAATAAAACTAATTTGATTATTCTTAATAGATTAGTTTACAAAATAAGGAGTTCAAATTAATAATAAGTCATAACTTATTCATAATAGAAATCACTTAAATTAAACTATACAATTCTTACTTATTTTTCAATCACTAAAATTATGCAAAATGTTCCATTATGATAAAATTACTTAAGAATCTTATTTGATTTAAAAATGAAGTTATCTCCGAATCTATTTAATTATTTTTAATAAAATAATTTTTAAAATTATAAAGTTTAAATTTAATAAAATAAAATCACAATCTATTCATATTTAGATTTTCAAAAAATGTAGGATGTTACAACGGGTACTGCTGGCGAAGAGAGAGAGAGAGAGAGAGAGAGAGAGAGAGAGAGAGAGAGAGAGAGAGAGAGAGAGAGAGAGAGAGAGAGAGAGAGAGAGAGAGAGAGAGCTCAAATGAGAGGAGAGGAGAGCTTTCGACGACATCAACAACAGGAGGAACGAATCGAATAGGGCTGAACCGCGGAACAAAGCTTCCACGCGCGATGTGGCACCCACGGTCTATCCTTGGAGGAGAAGAGTTCGACGATGACCGAAGAGGGATGGTGGGCTACTGCGACTGCGTTCAAAGGAGGTTTGGCACTAGGGTTTTCCAATTTGAATTTTCAGAGGAAAAGAGAGGGGTGGAGTGCCCTCGTACAGGTAATACTATTTGCCTTTTATTTTTTACTACTAATGATACATTTGATTTGGGTTTTTATTTTTTATTTTTATTTTTAGTATTTTTATTTTTTAGATTTTGCAAAGAAAAAAAATAAAAATAGCAGGTAAAAATAGAAAATAAAATTTTATTATTTTTACTATTTTTTTTACAAAATTCAAAATACAAAAAATATTAAAAATAAAAACATAAATCAAACAAATCCTAAACTTTTTAGAGATTTAAGACAAATTCAGCAATAATCTTGAAAACTAAAAGCTAGTGATAGAATTTTAGTGAAATATACATTTATATTAATAATGGTATATAATTAAAATATAATTAATTTGAAAAATAGAAAAAACAAAAATTAAATTAAATTATATATTTTTGTATACTATATAATTAGTATTTGTTAAATATAGTAATTAGAAGCAAATGGTTGAGTGACAAGTAGAGGTTGTTTTTGCTCTAAGGTTCTTGGTTCGAGATCTGGCGGAGACATTTTAAAAGTTTTTTCACGCAGATCGGTTTGCACCGATTCTTGCCGGTTTGATCCGATTCTTATCGGTTCATACCGGTTTTCTTTCTTAAACAGTTCAAAAAGTAAATCGAACCGAATTAGAGTCCGCTTCACTGATTTTCTAGTCGAACCAGCCGGTCCGGTTTGATTTTTACAACTATAATAGCAAGTGTGGCGGAGACATTTTAAAAGTTTTTTCACGCAAACCGGTTTGCACCGGTTCTTGCCGGTTTGATCCTATTCTTACCGGTTCATACCGGTTTTCTTCCTTAAACGGTCCAAAGAGTAAATCGAACCGAATTAGAGTCCGGTTCACCGATTTTCTAGTCGAACCGGCCGGTCCAGTTCAATTTTTACAACTATGATAACAAGTGTACATTTGTATATATGTGTTATGATTATAAATTTGAATATGTTATTTGTAAAGTTTGATTATATGTGTAAATCAAGTTTGTTAGTATTATTTATTAAATTTAATTATATATCTATTCATATGCATAGGTATCTAAATCTTATTATAGGTACGTTTTAAATTTTTGAAATTAAATGCTTTTTTGTATTTTGAGTTACTTTTTTTTCTTTTGTTTTCAAATTTTTATTTTGATTTTTTTAAAAAGAATTTAAATTTTAAAAAAACTTTTATGAGGTAGATAAGATTTTTTAAAAAAATACAAAAATATTTATGTAAATATGAATGATCTTATATTAAAATAATTTGTATTACTTTTTTAATGATTTTTTTCGTGAATTTTCCATGGATTTATATAGTGGTTAGTGATTAGTAGCAACATGGGACTAATATTTTTTCTGACAAATTAGTAACAATATGAAATAAGCGAGAAAAGTATATCAGTTGTTAAACGGTCACTAATTCCTCACTAAATAAGCTTTTGATTAGTGACTCAATTGCGACCAGTTACTTATAAAATTTTCTCGATTAGTTTTGGATTTGTTATAACTCTGTGATGGATTTCCAACGAGATTAGCGATTAATTTTCTACAAAATAGGTAGGATATAGCTTTTACGTTGCGACAAGATTGCAGTTGCCAAGTCGCTCGCTAAATTAAACTTGCGACAACTTAGCGACAAATGTATTTTGCCCGCTAACAGCGACTTGAAATCAGCGAACGAACTGTGTCAGTTGTTAAACGGTCGCAAATTTCTCACTACTTATGTCCTAGGCGCTCAATATCCGTATTTCTACTTTAACGACTAATTAGCGAGGAACAGTTCCCTAGCTAAATGATTCATCTGTTGCGACGAGTTAGCGACGACTGTTTTCTGTCACTACTCTTATTTTGAATTTTACAATATTATGCGACAAATTAGCGAGAAACTAGTTGCTCGCTAAAAAATAAAAGCTTTGGTGACAAATTAGTTAGGAAATTATCCATCGCAAAATGCATTTCAATTCTTCGTGACGGATTAGCTAGGAACGTTGTTCCTCACTAATTAGCCATTTCACACAAAGTTTATTTAGCGACGAACTAGTGTGTGAATTGTTTCTCGCTAATTGTATATCAAACACTTGCGACGGAATAGTGACAATAATATCACTCGTTACTTTACTTTTATTCGATTGAACCCCTAAGTGAATGATTTGCTAGAACATTGTCACTCGCTAATTAATTTGTGACAAATTAGTGAGGACATTTTTCCCGCTCTTTTTTTAGCCACAAAAGTCAATTTGCGAGAAACAAACTTACTCGTAAATCTCTCGCTAATCAGTCGTTTTTCTCAAGTTCGGGTATTTTGTGACCACTCATTAATTTTGTCGTTAGTGCGTCACTAATTTCTCGCAAGTTAGTGACGGATTAGTGACAAAATATATTTCTCGCAAAAATTCGTCGCTAATTTATCAAATTCTTGGTGTTAACACGCTCCAAGTCTATTAGGAATCAGGCAAGGAGAGCGGGAAACCCTTCGCAACTACATGGAAAGATTCAACAAGACATGCCTAGATATACATAACCTACCAACAGAGGCCGCCATTATGGGCCTCATCAATGGTTTGCGAGAAGGATCTTTTAGTCAATCTATATAAAAAAAACACCCCACATCTCTGAACGAGGTTCAGGAACGAGATGAAAAGTACATCAACATGGAGGAAAACTCCCGACTAGGAGAAACCTCGAAAGCCGGATTCACCTCCTGGGATATGAACAAAGATTCCAAAAAAAAGGAAGATCGACACAGAGAGAAAATAAAAAATACCATAATTACACCCCCTCAGGGTGTCTCTTGTGGATGTTTATAGAGAGGTTTGCAACACTGAAAAAACACCTCCAGCCTGGCCACTTAAAGGCAAAAAAAGAGGAGAAAACCGGACTGAATATTGTGAATACCATCGGATCCGCGGGCATTCTACCAATGAATGCTTCGATTTAAAAAATGTCATAGAAAAACTAGTAAGAGAAGGAAAGCTAGATCGATATCTAGCCACCCGTGATGATGAGCAAAGAAAAAGAAGAAGATTAGAAGATGTTGGACAAACTACGCGATCACCTCGTACACCAGAAAGACATGTCCACATGATACACGGTGGATTTGCTGGGGGAGGAATCTCCAAATCATCTCGCAAAAGACATCTCAAAGACGTATATCATGTCCTGGGTGCTCTAGTGTATTTATAATGGTGGGATGTGGCCTCCTGCGGATAAGATAAGTTAGTTATCTTATCTTATCTTATCTTTATCTTATCTTTAAGTGAGGTCATCTTTAAGGGAACCGCCTTTATCTCTATGGGCTTGGGCTGCCCTTGGATTTGGGACGTGTTCCTCTATTTGGGCCCTTTGTTTGGGCTTTCCTGTGACTTGGTCGAGCTCTTTGAAAAGAGGTCGGGTTTGTCCTGACCTGAAGAGGTCGGTCACTTTGTCTGTAGAACATCCTGGGTCGGACAGCTCGATCCAGGATATGAACAAGGGGTATAGGGGGTTTTGGTTGATTAGAGGGGCAATAAAATAAAGAGGCAAGAAATTAAATGGGCAAGAAAGGTAAATCAAACAAATAACTAAAGGAAGCAAGTAATAAAGTGAGACATTCATGGCAATGAATTGAGATCATAGGCTTTCTATCCTAGTCATGCAATGATTAGTTCATCCTATTTAGTTAACTCAACACATCGGGAGAAAGTCAAACAAGATTAACCAATCATATCACAATAATAAACAAGAATTTATCTCATTACGTCAACTCCAACAAATAGGGAGAAAGTCTAATGAGACTAGCTAATCTCAATTCAAAAGTCCTAATCGACTTACTAATTAAACTAGCAAAAGATTAGCGTCAATGGAAACAATCTTCCATAAGTCCTAATCAACTCACTAATTAAATTAGCAAAAGATTAGCGTCAATGGAAACAATACTAGCTAACAACTCTAGATCACCAACATAAGTTGGGTTTTCATGACTCAAGATTGCCCAATTACTCTTTCCAAGCCAAGAATGCTCAAAATCTACTCTAACATCCTTCCAAGCATTTTATCAAACACTTGGAAGGCATACAAGGAAAGCATAGTAAAATTTCAAGGAATGTAAATCTACACTACTCAATTGCAATGAATTAAACAACAACAAATCCAAATCAACAATAAAGGAGCATGAATCATAAATTGCATTGAACTGAAAATAGAAGAACAAAAATGTATCAACATAAAAGTAGAGAATTACATGAATGAGATACAAAATTAAAGAGAGAAAGAGTAGAGGAACAAGGAATTATAAAAGAAAAGTAAATCAAAGCATGAATTAAACCTAGATCTAAGATGGAAATGAACCTAACCTAATTCTAGAGAGAAGAGGGAGCTTCTCTCTCTAGAAAACTAACTAAAGGCTCATGTTGACTAAAACTAATTGCTCCCCCCTTGCCTGGACTTTAATTCTACATGAAATACACTCAGAAACAAGTTGGATTTGGGCCTGGGCAGCTCAGAAATCGCCCCCAGCGTTTTGCCTTTAAGTGGGCCAAGTAAGAGTATTGGCGCGTTCGCGTCATGTGCGCGTGCGCATCGATTGGCAAATCCTCATCCGTGCGGAAGCAGTATGTACGCGTGCGCGTCCTCGTGGAAAACCGCTTTTGCGCGTGCGCGCCTTGTACGCGTGCGCGTCCATTGGTGCATTCCAAATCTTTGTTTCTTCATGCATTCTCTTCTTAGCATGCTTTTCTCTTCATTTCTTCCATCCAATACTTGCCTTATGGACCTGGAATTACTTAACAAACACATCAAGGCATCGAATGGAATTAAAATGAATTAAAATTACCGATTTAAGGCCTAAAAAGCATGTTTTTACATTCAAGCACAATTCAAAGGAGAATTACAAAACCATGCTATTTCATTGAATAAATGTGGGAAAAGGTGAATAAATCACTCAAAATAAGCACAAAATAAACCACGAAATCGGGGTTTATCACAACTATCTATCCTAAATCCTATGCTTGAAACACATCCTATGAGACTAATTAAATAATAAGATCCCAATAAGAAAAGAGAAAGAGCAATAAAAGTGAAAAGGAAAGAAACACAATAAGAAACAATGCTAGGCACCAAGGGTTTTAAGATTGAGGCATGTGTCTGTGGTGTTCATGTGCAAGGGATATGCTTGGATGAATAAATTCTTAGGAGTGCCTCATCACTTGGTAACTTGGATTAACTATCCGGGATTATCAGCTGAAAGTCCACTATCAAGAGTGACCCTTGCTACAGAACACTTAGTAACCCAAAGAGGTGTTGGACACCAAGGTCTCAAGAAAGGAAAATAACAAACCATGTGCTTGTGGTGTGTATGTATGGGGGAAAGAGACTTGAGGGAGTAAGTCCTTAGGGGTGTCTTAACACCTAGCACCTTGAACCAACTGGTTCGGGAGTGTTGGCTGAAAGCTTATCATAAAGAGTCGCCCTCTTATAGAGCACTTAGCCAAAAGAAGAATGCAATAAATCTTGAAAAAAAGGGGGAAGGATCAACAATTAAGAACTTTCAAAGGATGCAATCAAGAGAGTGACCAAGGACTTGATAAAGGCCCGAAACCTAGTAAAGGAATGAACCTAAGTTGCTATGCATGAAACCCCATAAACCAGGAATTCTACTTCTATATTGTCTTCTTGTTCTTTCATCCATTCTTCCTATGTTTCAGTACTTGCTTAGGGACAAGCAAGCTTTAAGTTTGGTGTTGTGATGCCAGGGCATCTAAGCCAGTTTCACTGACCTTTTCTTTACTATTTTAGGATAGTTTCATGTATTTTCTTTGAGAATAACGCAAGTTTTGGATGAAAATACACTCACACCTTGATTCAAGCAACTATTGTGAATTTCACATGATTTCATGAGGATTTTGCAAGAATTGAATGACAAATTGATGATGCATAATCTCATAACTTTGACTAGAGCTTTGATGCACTTTATTTGCTTGATTTCAGGACAAAGGAAGCAAGGAAGAGCCATGTTAGTAGCCACGTTAACCTAGTTAACGTGTCCACTAACGTGGAATTGGAAAGAACTTGCAACGTTAATGAGAAAAGTGATCACCAATAACGCCTGCGAAGCCATCATAAGCCCACGTTAATTGCCATGTTAACTAGATTAACGTGGTAGTTAACGTGGAGACAAATAAAGCTCCAACGTTAGTGGTAAACGTGAACACCACTAACGCTCCAAAATGTGGCAATGAACCACGTTAAGAGTCACGTTAACTTAGTTAACGTGAACTCTAACGTGGAAGAGAGGAACAATGCCAACGTTAGTGACATTCACCTTTGTCACTAACGTTGGATCAAACTAGCATTGCCATGTTAGTGGTCACGTTAAGACCACTAACGTGAAAGTTAACGTGGAGCTAAGATTGATGAGCCAACGTTAGTGACACTCACCCACGTTAGTGGCCATGTTAACTTAGTTAACGTGAGCTCTAACGTGGAGAGTAGGGGCACTTCAAGCGTTACTGACAAAGGTAAGTGTCACTAATGCTCTCAAAGATGAGGCATACCCACGTTAAGAGCCACGTTAGTTACACTAACATGAACTCTAACGTAGGGACAAGGGGCACAAGGCAACGTTATTGGGAAAGGTGAGTCCCAATAATGCTTGCGAAGGTTTATAAGGCAACGTTAGTGGTCACGTTAGTGCCACTAACGTTGGAGTTAACATGGGTTATATGGGGTTGGAATGTTAGTGAAAAAGGTGATTGCCACTAACGTTCTCGAACCCACAATATCACTTAACGTTAACTTCACTAACGCCCATGCCTAATTCATACTTTTCTGCAAGCTGAGCCCACTAAAGATTGTAACTGCTTCAACTCAAGATCTAAGGCCCACATCCAAGACTTGAAGAACTCACTAGAAGATCAAGAGAATTAGTATATATAGGAGTAGTTTTGAACTATAGAGAAGCTTGGCACTTTGGAGAAGTACCCTCTGTATATTTACTTTTCTGCACTTTTAGCTAGGATGTATTCTTTTCTGCCATTTTCCATTTCTAGAGCTATGAACAACTAAACCTCTTTCATTGGGTTAGGGAGCTCTGTTGTAATTTGATGGATCAATTATAGTTTTCATTCTCTTCTTCTCTCTTCTCTTTTGATTTACTAGAAAGCTTTCGATCTTAATTCAATTGGTTAGTTGTCTTGGAAAAGAAACTCTCCATAATTGGATTTCCTCTGAGCCTTGGAAAAGGGATGAGGAGATCATGCTAGAAATGCTTTCTCATGTTGGACCGAATTGGGGTCTGGGCGGATATAGTGACATGTAATCCTCCCAACACTTTGATTTGGAAATACATGTGGTATAATCAGTGACCACACTTTATCTCTTCCCAGGAACAATTAAATCAAGGAATTGGGCAATTGTTCAAGCTTAGAGAGATTGGGTTGCCAAGGAATTGGAACCCAATCACTTAAGATTGCCAAGGAGATCAATAGATGCTTTGATTGAGGAAGAGATGAAAATAAATTTGATCCGGAGAATACAACATCTCCTAAGCCCAATGAATTCCCCATTTCTGATCTTACCCATTCTCTTTACTTTATGCCATTTATTTACATGTGCATTTCTCCAAATCCTCATCTAAGATTCTGCACTTTATTTTCTGCTATTTACTTTCCCGCCATTTAATTTTCTGCAATTCTCAAACTACATTCTGTTTAGCTCAACTAGCATACTCTTCCAACTAAAGATGCTTGACCAATCAATCCCTGTGGGATTCGACCTCACTCTATTGTGAGTTTTTACTTGACGATAATTCGGTATACTTGCCGAAGGGAAATTTGTTGAGAGACATGTTTTCATGCATCAGGTTTCTACACACCATAGATTAAGGGTGTGGAGCTCTGCTGTACCTCGAGTATTAATGCTAAGTACAACTGTTTTCTATTCAATTCACGCTTATTCTTGTTCTAAGATATCACTTGTACTTCAACCTGATGGATGTGATGATCCGTGACACTCATCATCATCCGTCCTTATGAATGTGTGCCTGACAACCACCTCCGTTCTACAAGCGATAGCTAGAGTGTGTATCTCTTGGATTCCTGATGCACGACGCATGGTTGCTCTTGCCTGACAACCGAGCCTTCCATTCCGTGAGATCAGAGTCTTCGTGGTATAAGCTAGAATCCATTGGCAGCATTCATGAGAATTCAGAAAGTCTAAACCTTGTCTGTGGTATTCCGAGTAGGATTCAGGGATTGAATGACTGTGACAAGCTTGAAACTCGCGAGTGATGGGCGTAATGACAGACGCAAAAGGATCAATGGGTCCTATTCCGACATGATCGAGAACCAACAGCTGATTAGCCATGCGAAAAACCATAGAGGACCATTTTCACTGAGATGATGGGAAGTAGCCATTGACAATGGTGACGCCCTACATACAGCTTGCCATGGAAAGAAGTAAGAATGACTGGATGAAGCAGTAGGAAAGTAGAGATTCAGAAGGAACACAGCATCTTCATGCACTTATCTGATATTTCCACCAATGAATTACATAAGTATTTCTATCTTTATTTTATGCATTATTTATTTTTATATTTGAAAACCATTATAACTATTATAATCTGCCTGATTGAGATTTACAAGATGACCATAGCTTGCTTTAAGCCGACAATCTCCGTGGGATCGACCCTTACTCACATAAGGTATTACTTGGATGACCTAGTGCACTTGCTGGTTAGTTGTGCGGAGTTGTGACGAAGTGTGATTCATGTTTGAGAGCACTAAGTCTTTGGCGCCATTGTTGATGATCACAATTTACGCGCACCAGTGGTCCCCACGTTACAAGGCACGGATTGTTTGATTGATTCTTTATTAAACTTTAATTTTTATTTTAAAATAGGAAAAGATATTATTTTAGTTTTAGAAAATAGATTTTAAATTAATTAGGATTAGATATAAAAGGGAAAAGAAACTTCTCTTCTCAGAGACTTCATTCTGTAAATTACAGTTTACATGAATCCTAGTTTTTCTCTCTGAACCATGAGCAAGTAAACCTCCACTGTTAAGGTTAGGAGCTCTATCTATTGTATGGATTGATTCTATTGTTTTTCTATTTGAATTCATGTACTGATTTATAATTCAAGAATTGTTTTCGTTCTTTATCTTATGAATTCGGGTGGAACGAAAGTATGATCCTTGTTTTAATTGAGTTCTTGTATAACTTGGAAAAGCTCTTTACTTGAACAACATCTTGAAAACATATTCTCCTAAATTTCTAATTATCTGGACTTAACGGGATACGTGAGATATAATCCTCTTATATTTAGATAATTAAGATTTCTGTGGCATATAACTAGAATTGAACTTCACCCTCTAATTGGAATTAATTGACCAAGGAATTGGCAGTTGATGAGAGTTAGAAGAGACAAAAAAGGTCTAAGAAATTAGGGTTTTGTCACGTATAGTTTGCTCTGAATTAAATCTTGCATGATTAAAATAGTTAGTAAGAAAAATCAATCCGGAAAATAGATAACTCTGAAGCCTTAACTCTTTCTCCATATATTATTTACAACTTGTTTACCGCTTACTTTATTAATTTTCTAAATTTACTGTTTAATGCAATTGAGACCCAAACACTCTTTTTTGTTTGTCTAACTAAGTAATTTAATCAACCATTTTTGCCTAGTCCATCAATCCTCGTGGGATTGACCCTCACTCACCTGAGGTATTACTTGGTATGACCCGATGCACTTGCTGGTTAGTTTGTGGATTAGAAATTTCCCACCAAGTTTTTAGTGCCATTGTCGGGAATTGACTGTGATTAACAACTACACGTTATTTGATTGCTTAGATTAGATAATTTTTCTTTTAATTAATTTTATTTTAGTATTATTAATTTTCAATTCTCATTTTTTTTCTTTTCCTTTATTTTTCCTTATTTTTCGTTTCCCATTCCCCTGTCCCCTATTTGGTTTTATTTTTTTTCTTTCTTTTGATTTTTTTAAAACTTATGGGGAAGCTTGAGACAAAACATTTAAAGTCACAGCTAGGCTCAAGGTGCAAAGCACCAAAGAAAAGAGAATTAAAGGGAATTTGCTGTATTCAAGGATTAAACTGAAGAATAAAGACGAGAAAATTCATAATATTATCCGGATTCTAATTCCGAATGACAGTGACATCCTTTTGATTCAAAGGAGAGTGAGATGCCAAAACTGTTCAGAATTGCAATAGATAAATCCCACTTTAAAAAGAGACATGAGAATAACTGAACTCTCACTTCTCATGCGAATTCACATCTTAATCATGTACTAATTTTAGTTGCTTGAGGACAAGCAACAATTCAAGTTTGGTGTTGTGATGCGTGAGCATCTTTCCTACTTTTTCCTAGTGAATGTGCATTCAATTTATTGAGTTTAATCAAGAATTAATTATCTTTTAGACACTATAGATGCTACTTTGAGTCGTGTGAAATTCTGTCTATTTTAGGTAGTATTCGGTTGGATTTTATGGAGTTTCCGCAGAAAAAAAGAAGAAGACGAATGATGCTGTCAACCCTGACCTCTCTACACTCTAACCTAAATAACTTGAGCTATGGAGGTCCAATTGACGTGCTTCTAGTGGCGTTAAAAAGCTAGCTTCCAAAGCTTTCCAACGATATATAGTAGTTCATACTTTTCTTCCAAGACACACAGGCAAGGCTGCGCCTAACTTGAGATTTCTCAAGTTAGGCGCAATACACAACAACATCACGCAACATTAAGCCTTGACTCTTCAAGTAAGGCACAAGATGTCTCCAAGTAAGGCGCAGCTTCAAGCCCTCCACACCAAGATGCGCAGCAATGCACAACACAACAAGCAATATTGGAGGAGGCATTTCAAGTAAGGCGCACCCTATTCCAAGTTAGGCGCAAGGCCTCCTCCAATCAGGTGGTCCCCACGTTACAAGGCACGGATTGTTTGATTGATTCTTTATTAAACTTTAATTATTATTTTAAAATAGGAAAAGATATTATTTTAGTTTTGGAAAATAGATTTTAAATTAATTAGGATTAGATATAAAAGGGAAAAGAATATTCTCTTCTCGGAAACTTCATTCTGTAAATTACAGTTTACCTGAATCCTGGTTTATCTCTCTAAACCATGAGCAACTAAACCTCCACTATTAAGGTTAGGAGCTTTATCTATTGTATGGATTGATTCTATTATTTTTCTAATTGAATTCATGTACTGATTTATATTTCAAGAATATTTTCGTTCTTTATCTTATGAATTTGAGTGGAACGGAAGTATGACCTTTGTTCTAATTGAGTTCTTGTATAACTTGGAAAAGCTCTTTACTTGAACAACAGCTTGAAAACATATTCTCCTAAATTTCTAATTATCTGGACTTAACGGGATACGTGACATATAATCCTCTTGAAAACATATTCTCCTAAATTTCTATTTTATGGTTTATATTGTGTTTAATTGAGTGGTTTTTATCAAATTCTTTCCCACTTATTAATATGATTTGCATGATTTTACAATTCCTTCCTAGTTTAGTTCTATGATTGAAAACTTGCTTCCTAGGGATCTTTTAATTATGTATTTTAATTCTCCTTAATACCATTCGATGGCGTGATCTGTGTGTTAAGTATTTCAGGCTTATTAGGGCAGGATCGGCTTAGAAAATGGAGAGGAAGTTTGCAAAAAAGGAAGGAGCACAAGAAATAAAGGAGACAACCAGCGAATATCGACGCGCACGCATGGCTGATGTGTGCGCGTGATTTGGACAAAACACACTTCCCTGCAATTCCTTGAGAAGACGACCTGAGGTTTGAATAATTCGGTTATTTATTTTTATTGGGTTTACTTAAGTGACAAACAAAACTTTTGCACGAAAGGATTTTGTTTTGGTCTAGAAACTATACGTACAACGCAATTATATTTGTGAACTTCTTTACCGATAGAAAATCCGATCATCACACCCATTCTCATCCAACCTACTAGAGGAGCAGAACTCGTGCTATATCTAGTAGTCGGAACCCGAACAATAGACTCGGCCCTAGTCCGAGAAGATGATAAGGGGCAACGACCCATCTACTTCGTCAGTAAAGCCCTGCAAGGGGCCGAGCTGAACCATCAGAAGATAGAAAAATTTGCATATGCCCTCATTCTCACATCACGAAGGCTCCGTCCTTACTTCCAGGCTCACACCATTAAGGTCTGCACTAATCAGCCGATGAAACACATCCTACAAAATACCGACCTGGCAAGAAGGATCCTACAATGGGCGGTAGAACTATCCGAGTTCGATCTTAGATATGAATATCAAACAGCCATCAAATTACAATATCTGGGCGACTTCGTCGTGGAATACATCGACAGCCTAGGGACGCCATCATATGGAGCCTATATATAGACGGCTCGTCGAACAAAGCCAGAAGTGGAGCAGGCATTATACTAGAAAGCGATCAAGAAACCCAGATAGAGCTATCCTCAATGTTCGAGTTCCCTGCCTCCAACAACAAGGCAGAGTACAAAGCTTTACTAGCTAGCTTGAAGCTGGCTAAAGAAGTCAGAGCAGAAAAAATAAAAATTTTCAGCGATTCGCAAGTAATCACTTCACAAATCAATGCAAATTATCAGGCTAAAGACCACACCATGAAGAAGTACCTGGATAAAACTCAGGAATAGTTCACACACTTTGAAGAAAGTGAGGTCCGACATATAGCCCGGGAATACAATGCCCAAGTAGATGCCCTTTCAAAGCTAGCCAGCACCAAGCCAAGGGTCAACAACAGAAGTCTCATCCAAGAGATCTGCAATCCCCATCAATTTTAAAAGAAGAGAAAATACTAAATATATCCAATCAACACTTAGGGTGGATGGCCCCTATAGTCAACTACCTCAAATTTGAGACCCTCCCCACAGAAGAAGAGGAGGCAAAAAGACTAAAAAAAGAGGCACAAAACTACACACTGGTTCGCAACGTCCTATACAAGAGAGAGATTTCAACGCCCCTCCTAAAATGCGTCCCGACCTTTGACACAAAGGAAGTTTTAGAAAACGTTCATAGTGGCATGTGCGGAAATCACTCGGGAGCTCGGGCCCTAGCCAAGAAGGTAATCCGAGCCGGCTTCTTTTGGCCGACCTTACATAAGCAAGCGGCCGAGTTTGTCAAAACATTCCCACCTTGCCAAAAACATGCTAACTTCCATGTAGCGCCTCTTGAAGAACTCATCAGCGTTATCTCACCTTGGCCTTTTGCAAAATGGGGACTTAATCTACTCGGACCATTCCCACAAGGTCTAGGCTAAGTCAAATACCTAATAGTAGGGGTTGACTACTTCACTAAGTGGATTGAAGTGGATCCCTTAGCCACTATCACTGCCCAGAAAAGTCGAAAATTCTTATACAAGAACATTGTCACAAGGTTTGGAGTCCCACACTCCATTACAATAGACAACGGGACTCAATTCACTGACTCGAGCTTTAATAACTTAGTGGCCAACCTATAAATTAGGCACCAGTTCACCTTGTTAGAACACCCCCAGGCCAACGGACAAGCCGAAGCTGCAAACAAAGTCATACTGGCATGGCTAAAACGCCGACTACAAGACGCAAAAAGAGCTTGGGCTAACGAACTCCCTCAAGTACTATGGGCGTACCAGACCACCCCACATTTTACAATGAGAGAATCATCGTCCCGACTTTCTTACGGAATAAAGGCAATGATTCCCATTGAAGTAGACTAAGGGTCACCTAGGGTCATGTTCTATAACGAAGGACTCAACCCCTAGGCCCAAAGAGAAGAGCTTGACCTACTCCCAGAAGTCCGAGAAAGAGCACGGATTAGGGAGGAAGCCTTAAAACACTGAATGGCTCTAAGATATAATCAAAAGGTGATCAAGAGAAGCTTTATCGCCAATGACCTCATCCTGATCCAAAACGACATCGGGACGCAGAAGTTGGGAGAAGGAAAGTTGGCTGGAAATTGGAAAGGGCCTTACAGAGTAACCGAAGTCCTAGGCAAGTGTTATTACAAGGTGTCCGACCTCCAAGGGCGGGAGCTCCGGTGGTCCTGGCATGCCTGTAACCTAAGAAGATATTTTAGCTAAAAATCCTTGAACCAAGGTGCACTCTTTATCCCAATCATAAGGGTTTTTTAATGAGGCACCAGGACAAGGCCTAGGGTCACTTAAATCTTTAGTGACCATCTCTATAAAGGAATGGTACACATTAATAAAAATTCATCTACATTTATCTCCAAAGTTTCCTATCTTAAATGCATTAATTTAAGCTTAACAAACCGCAAAAAGGCTTGCCCTACCTAAAATGGTCGGCAAGACAAAGCGACGAGGTACAAATTAATGTAAGAAGTTATATAAGCAACTCGTATAAAGTGACCTCTAAACAGGTCGGACAAAAAACAGAGTTGCAAAAGTAACTTGAAAAGAGGCCGACTACATAAGGTCGGACCCAAGAAAGAAAGGAAACTCAAAAGATATATGAAATAACCCACACAAAGCGACCTCCAATAGTAACCGACTACGCAAAGTCGGACCCGAGAAAGGAACTTCTACAATCATAAGAAGCACCACAACGAAAACAGTCATTACTCAAAAAGTTGTCAAAACAACTAAAAGTAAAACAAAGTATTCAAATACAGTCGCAAAACATGTACTAAACGTTACTAAAAAAGTTGTCAAAACAACTAAGAGTAAAACAAAGTGTTCAAAAACAGTTGCGAAACAAATCCTGAACATTGCTTAAAGGTTGTCAAAAACAACTAAAGGTAAAATAAAGTGTTCAAAGGAATACAAACTATTACAAAATAAAGCATCAATAGACCCACAGCTCGGGCCATCTCAAAAGAACAACTTAAACAAATTTCACAAAGGGTCAAGGTTCTTCCTCGACACAGCATCTTTAGCCGGAGGCAACGGAGCACAGAAACTAGGACAACATCAATGATCTCAGGAGAAGCACCCATAAGTGTGAGAGTAGCTCTCTTCAGCCTTTTATTTTTTGTCTCCTCCGCCAACTTTGACGCTGCCTCAGCCTTAGTAGCTCAAGCCTTAGCTTTCTCTAGATCAGACTCAAGCTTGGCATTCTTTTCTTCCAACTCGGCCTTTAGACTATTCAACCTGTCCACATCATCTCGGGCAGCATTCAGGAATGCTCCAGTGGCATTAATGGGAGATATTCTAAATTCCGTGGCCAAAGTCGTTCTCAGACAGGCTATCCAAACGCAGTTGTGGGTAATGTGTTAAAGATGATTAAGAATGGACACATCATCCGTGGATGCATAACTATAGGGCAAGATGTGCTCTTCACTCCAGCCAAAACCATCAAAGTCTTTATCATTAATACCCGCCACCCCAATAGTCTTCTGCTTCTTAAGGGCCGGCTCTGAAGTAGTAAGGGGATGAAGGCGTGCCCGAACTCTCCAAAGGTGGATCGGGAGGAACTAAGCGGACATTAGGAGTAGGAATAACCTTCCTCTAAACCTGAGGACCCGAACCCAACTTCTTTGGAGGAGGTCGGGAAGAAGAGTCTCCAGCTTATTTACTTTGGAGATTCTGAGCAGCAACCAACTTCTTGGTCTTGCGAAAAAACCTCATCGAAATGGATCTTGAAGCCATCTCTGAGAAAAAGCGAGAAAAACACGAAGTTATCAAACAAGTAGACATAATAGAAGGAAAACGACACAAAGACAAGAGGTCAAGGAACTACCTAACTCGGATCGGAGAAGGCTGGGATCCCCCAAGAATTTCTTTGTGTCCAAGTGAGGAGCCCGACCCTAGTGCTCTTCCAACACACCAACAAAAGCCTTCTCCACCTCATCTAAATTATGTAAAGTATACTTAACCACCACTAGGTTCTCTTGCCAACAAAGGGAAAATGAGGGCTCATCACTCTCG
Source organism: Arachis hypogaea (assembly GCF_003086295.3). NCBI lineage: Eukaryota > Viridiplantae > Streptophyta > Magnoliopsida > Fabales > Fabaceae > Arachis > Arachis hypogaea. Next base: position 46,718,598 of record NC_092040.1, read on the forward strand.
TCCAAAGAAAAAGGATAGACATCATCCACAACTCGGATTTTAAAATAATAGTTTTTGAAATCATGAAAAAACTCATCGAAGATTGAAAAGACCTTCCTATCCTAAGTGGGCCGAAATGAAATCCAGGAGGCTTTCCCCTTTTGTGCCCCGGGTTTGATTAAGACAAACAGGTACAGAAAGAGACTAAGGGAAGGTCAGACGCCTAGCTCTCGACACAGAAGTTGAAAAATTTTTCATGAATGCCTAGGAGTTAGGGTGAAGTTGGGAGGGCGCCACATTACAGGCCCAAAGGACATCGGTCTCAAACTCAGTAAAAGGAAGGGTAATGCCGAGTTTTGTAAAGAAACAATCATACGCGTAGAAAACCGGACGCTCAAAACCATCCAAAGGAGGGAAGCAAACCCTCTCCTCAGGATCAGGAGCAACCAACTCATAATCCTTCTTATCCTCCCTACTATCACATACTGTATGAAACCTACGAAACTGCTAGCAGTACTCTTGATCTACAATAGTCACACAAGAAAGAACTATAGAATCTACCCAGTCAAGAAGGCCAGAGAGAATTTTGGTAGACATTTTCATAAGGATCTTACGAGACATAAAGCTACACCTATAAGTACAAACAGCGAAAAAATCATTACCATAAACGAATAGGGCAGGGGCAAAGAAATCGGGTAATTTCTGACATTACCAAAAATCAACATTTCTACCAAAAGTGTCCACCCAACTAAAAGGAGCCCCCAACCTTATGATGTCATCACACCGCAGCGGTACTTTTTTGGGGAAACGCGAATACAAACACAGCCCTACAAAAGAGTTACTGAAACCCCAAAAAGAACCTTTCTTTTACCAAGCATGTCACCACAAAAGAGATGCAAAAGTTTGGAAGCCAAAAGAAGGCAAGCATAAGAAGCAAAGTAAAATCACCAGAAACAGCCAACCAAGCAAAAAAATCTTTTTTAAAGAAATACAGAAAAACCATCATCGAAAATGGGATTAAACAAACAAGACATCATTCCCAGCATCTACCAACGTCAAAACAAGGCAAAGCTTCAACGAAACATTTATCAAAGATCACCCTAAGAATAGTAAGAAAACATGGAAAGAAAAGTACCAACCTGATGGAGAATTGAAGAAGGAGAGCGCATCAAACAGTAGTGTCACGAACATTCCTCTCTAAGAAGGAAGACTCTGGAAAAACCCAAGAAAGAGAAGTTCTTGGAAACAGGGGCAGTCGAAAAGCAACGAAGGAAAAAATTCGTTCACAAAGGGTAATGGAGAACGAGAAAGAGTTGCAAAAAATGGAAAGTTAAATGAAGAAGAGAAAGCACTTAGACTTTTATAAACATTGAAGAGTAACAGCCTAATTACTAAGCTTCAAAAGTGCACGCAAGAATCAAGGAAACTGTCACGCCAATCTAGCCCCGCATTTAAAGCAGGGCAATGTTTTGAATTTTAAAACCAACAAAGGACCAATCACCTGACTTACCCAGGGAAGAAATGTCCGACAAAGACAAAGCCACAAAATGCTTGAGCACGGCCTGTGAAAAGATCGAGGCTCAAGTAAGGGCACTATTTATACCCTAGCCCGAGTACAAAGCCATGACCTGCGAAGGTAAAAAGGGCCGACTTTGGAGGAAGGCCCTCCAAACATTAGCCCAAGGCTCTAACCACTTGATGCGGCGAGGTCACTGGTTCTAGAAACGGTGACTGTTCATGCCCTGGGTCGAGTTGTATGACCCGGGCTGATTGATGACAAGTCGACCGACTTTTGTAGGTCAGGATTACCCGACCTCTTCTCAAAGATCTCGGCCAAACCTCTATGAAAGCCCAAAAAAAGGCCCAAATAGAGAAACACCACCCAAGTCCAAGGGTAGCCCAAGATTAGAAGGATAAAGGCAGTTCCCTCAAAAGATAAGATGACTTCACTCAAAGATAAGATAAAGATAACTATCTTATCTCCAAAAAGATCACTCCACACTATTATAAATACACTGGAGCACCCATGTATAACTTATCTCTGATTCTACAAAAATCCTACTTAATACCCTTGCTAACTTAAGCATCGGAGTCCCTTGCAGGTACCACTACCCTCCGGTGATGAAGGATCAGCACCACCACCAAGTCCAACGAGTCGGACACAGCGGCTCCGACCATCATCATCACGTCGGACATAACAGCTCCGACCAGTACAGAAGATCTCGTTCGAGATCGACCTATAGTTTTAAGTAGCCCTCGGAACATTGGCGCCATTGCCGGGAATCCTGGAAGTCATCCCATCATCATGGCGGACAACCTTGACAACGACCATGACTTTGATCTAGAAAACAGGATGCTGCATAAGAACACAGACACTACACCAAAAGGATACTCCTCAACCAAACAAAGATAAGAGTCCACCAAATGCAGAAATTCTAGAGGCACTTCAAGCTCAAAAAGATCGTCTCAAACAACTCGAAAAAGAGGCTGAGCATCAACGAGAGGCTGATAAGGACCTTCAAAGGGAAACTAGGTGACGTAAAGAGTTAGAAGACAAGCTCTTAAAGCTTGAAGCTGATCTAAAAACCAAGACTACTCGATCCAGTCATGAAGATAACCCCCGCAAAGATCAAGACCCATTCACCAAAGAAATTATGAAAGCCAAAGTCCTAAAGGACTTCAAAGCTCCCGACATGACACCGTACGACGGCACATCAGATCCAAGACATTATTTCAGTAATTTCAGAAGCAGAATGTATCTCACCGATGCCTCAGATGCAATTCGGTGCAAAGCCTTCCTGACTACCTTAATAAAGACAGCAATTAAATGGTTCGACAATCTACCCCCAAGGTCCATCGCAAGCTTTGATAACTTAGCTGGAAAGTTTCTTACCAGATTCTCTATCCAGAAGGACAAAACCAAGCATGCCCCAAGCCTATTAGGGATCAAGCAAGGAGATCGGAAAAGTCTTCACAACTACATGGAAAGATTCAACAAAGCATGTCTGGACATGCAAAGTCTGCCAACTGAAGCAGCCATTATGGGTCTCATCAGTGGCCTACGAGAGGGACCTTTTAGTCACTCTATATCAAAGAAACATCCCACATCTCTGAATGAAGTGCAAGAACGAGCAGAGAAGTACATCAACATGGAGGAAAACTCTCGACTAGGTGAAACCTCAAAATCTGGATTCTCCTACTCCTCCCGAGATAAAGATAAAGACTCCAAGAAAAAAGAAGATCAGCATGGAGAGAAGATTAAGAAATACCACAATTACACCCCTCTCTTCGGGTGTCTCTTGTGGAAGTGTACCGAGAAGTATGCCACACTGAGAAGATTCCACCACCTCAACCAATTAAAAGCAAAAAAGAAGGTGGAAATCGGACAGAATACTATGAATACCATCGAATCTATGGACATCCCACCAACGAGTGCTACGACTTGAAGAATGTCATAGAAAAATTGGTGAGAGAATGGAGACTAGATCGGTACTTAGCCAGCAAGACAAATGATCCTAGAAAAAGAAGAAGGGATGAAGAGGTCGGACGAACTGAACAACCACCTCGCACCCCGGAGAGACATGTCCACATGATACATGGTAGATTTGCGGAGAGGAATCTCCAAATCATCTCGCAAAAGGCACCTTAAAGAAGTATATCACGTCGAAGGAGGAGAAGGAGCACCCGACCTCCCTACTATTAATTTCACTAAAGAGTACGTGGCTGGCATCATCTCGGGACATGACGATCCTATGGTCATCACTATCATATTGGCCAACACTAATCTCCACTGCACACTGGTAGATGATGAGCGGATAATTTATACGCTTTTTGGCATTGTTTTTAGGTAGTTTTTAGTAAGTTCAAGCTACTTTTAGGGATGTTTTCATTAGTTTTTATGTTAAATTCACATTTCTGGACTTTACTATGAGTTTGTGTGTTTTTCTGTGATTTCAGGTAAATTCTGACTGAAATTGAGGGATTTGAGCAAAACTCTGAAGAAGGCTGACAAAAGGACTGCTGATGCTGTTGGAATCTGACCTCCCTGCACCCGAAATAGATTTTCTAGAGCTACAGAACTCCAATTGGCGCGCTCTCAACGGCGTTGGAAAGTAGACATCCAGGGCTTTCCAGAAATATATAATAGTCCATACTTTATTCGGAGATTGACGACGTAACTTGGCGTTGAACGCCAAGTACATGCTGCTGTCTAGAGTTAAACGCCAGTAAAACGTCATGATCCGGAGTTGAACGCCCAAAACACGTCATAACTCGGAGTTCAACTCCAAGAGAAGCCTCAGCTCGTGGATTGATCAAGCTCAGCCCAAGCATACACCAAGTGGGCCCCGGAAGTGGATTTATGCATCAAATACTTACTCATGTAAACCCTAGTAGCTAGTCTAGTATAAATAGGATAAGTTACTATTGTATTAGACATCTTTTGACAGTTTAATCTCTGGAATATTCGGTCACTTGATCATGGAGAGGGCTGGCCATTCGGCCATGCCTGAACCTCTTTCACTTATATATCTTCAACGGTGGAGTTTCTGCACACCGTAGATTAAGGGTGTGGAGCTCTGCTGTACCTCAAGTATTAATGCAATTCTATTTTCTTTTATTCAAATCTCTCTTATTCTTATTCCAAGATATTCATTCGTACCCAAGAACATGATGAGTGTAATGATGAAAGTGACGATCATTATCATTCTCATGTATGAACGCACGTGATTGACAACCACTTCCGTTCTACATGCAACCGAGCTTGAATGCTTATCTCTTAGATTCCCCAACAGAATCTTCGTGGTATAAGCTAGATAGATGGCATCATTTATGAGGATCCGGAAAGTCTCACCTTGTTTGTGGTATTCCGAGTAGGATCCTGGGAATCCGGAAAGTCTCACCTTGTCTGTGGTATTCCGAGTAGGATTCCGGTAATGAATGACTGTGACGTGCTTCAAACTTGCAAGTGCTGGGCGTTAGTGACAGACGCAAAAGAATCAAGGGATTCTATTCCAGTAGGCGCAGGAACCAACCAGTGATTAGCCGTGCTGTGACAGAGTGCGTGAGCGTAGTTTTCACTGCGAGGATGGGATGTAGCCATCAACCATGGGTGATGCCTCCAGACGATTAGCTGTGCGAGTGACAGCCGCATAGGATCATTTTCCCGAGAGGATTGAAAGTAGCCACCGCTGATGGTGAACCCCTATATACAGCTTGCCATGGAAAGGAGTAAGAAGGATTGAGTTGAAGAAGTGGGAGAGCAGGCGTCCTTGAGCCATACAGTATCTCCATTCGCTTATCTGAAATTTCCACCAATGAATCTGCATAAGTGTTCTATCCCTTTTATTATTTATTTTCTTATTTCTATTTTCGACACCCATAAACCAATTTAATCTGCCTAACTGAGATTTACAAGGTGACCATAGCTTGCTTCATACCAACAATCTTTGTGGGATCGACCCTTACTCACGTAAGGTTTATTACTTGGACGACCCAGTACACTTGCTGGTTAGTTGAACGGAGTTGTGAGCTTCTCTAACAGTGCCTGAAACTCTTTTATCACAATTTCGTCCACCAGTAGACCAAGGAAGCTCGGCTGATATCTTGTTTAAAACCGCCTTTGACAAACTCGGCCTAGAGGAAAAAAAACTTAGAGCATATCCGAACAACTTATTTGGACTAGGAGACACTCCAATCCAACCACTTGGATACATCTCACTACACACAACCTTTGGAAAAGGAAACCAGTTGTTCCGAGGTTACTTGAAACTGTAGGTCGATCTCGGATGAGATCTTCTGTACTGGTCAGAGATGACGTGTCCGGCGAGTAGGAGATGGCCGGAGCTGCCGCGTCCAACTTGTTGGACTACCAATGCTGTTGATCCTTGGTTACCGGAGGGTGGTGGTACCTGCAAGGGACTCCAATGCTTAAGTTAGCAAGGATATTAAACAGGTTTTTAGTAGAATTAGAGTATGAGTTATACCTGGGTGCTCCAGTGTATTTATAATGGTGTGGAGTGACCTTTCTGGAGATAAGATAGTTATCTTATCTTATCTTACCTTATCTTTAGGTGAGGTCATCTTATCTTCAAGGGAACCACCCTTATCTCTATAGGCTTGGACTGCCTTATGATTTGGGTCGTGTTCCTCTGTTGGGCCCTTTTTGGGCTCTTCCTGGTGATTGGACCGAGCTCTCTGAGAAGAGGTCGGATTGTCCTAACCTGAAGAGGTCGATCGATTTATCAGTGGAAAATCCCTGGTCGGACAGCTCGACCCAGGATATGAACAGTGCCCCTGCTCGAGCTCGGTCTTCTTGTTTTGAGGTTGAGTCTTCAGTTTTAGGATTTCGATCCTTTTATGGTGAAGCCGAACTCGAGCATTTTGTCGATTTCTTCTTTGTAGAGTTTTCCCTTGAATGCGGAACATTTCCTTTTGAATTTTATTCTTTTGAAAAACGCACGTCCCTTTGTTTTGGGAATGTGCGAAGGTTTAGTAACCTCATTAATTCTTTTTAATGCTCCATTTCTTTGTTCTTTTTTGAACTCTTCACAAAACGGTTTCTTTTCTCTGTTTCGTAACTTCCCCTTTTCTTTCTCACTTTCTGTTTTCTCCTGAATATTTGCATTTTCGCATTTTTCTCCCTGTGACGTTTGTTTGGTGATTGTCGGTGTTTTCCTTGCTTCTGAAAGACGATTCTAGTTTCCTTCTTTCCGTCTTCAGTTTCTTTGAAGCTTCCTCTTTTTTCCAGGTTGGTTTATTCCTTCTGCTTCTCTACTTCTTTTGCCGTTTTTTCCTTTTTATTCTTGGTGAGGCTTTTGATTTTGCTTGCATGCTTGAAAGTTTGATCCTTTATGCTTAGTTGATATGGTGCATTTTTCTGGTATTTTTCTCGATGATTAGGGTCTCTTAGGGCTTTGCATGTTTTATTGCCCTTGTTGTTGCTTTTGTATCTTTTGGGTATAATGATTTTGGCTTCGTTTAGTTCTTCTGGAGAAAAAGGTTGTGTCTTTGATATCCTCCATTTGGGATTTTTGTTGTTTTGTTTGAACTGCTACTTTTGTTGCTCTTTTGATGACTTTTGAAGAGGGTTGTTTTCTTTGTTGGGAGATGGTGTGAGTCTTCACTCTGTTATTGCCTCCAAAGGATGCCACAGGTCCTTGGGTTGTGTCTTGGGTTTTCCTTTTTACTGCTGAGTCTGCTATCTGCTGTTTATTTTTGTTGTCCGAGTTGTTTGTCTGATCTTGAGTAGTTTTAGTAATCCATCTTCTTTTTTTTATAGGACTAGTTGGCCATGTCTTCTCGCAAAAATATTGTAGAGACGTCTTCCAAGGTTTCTGAGGGGATGTCCGATTGGTTGGACTCCCTTGTTTTAATGTGTGTTTCTGTGGTGAACGCTGAGTTTTATGCTGAGCTGAGAAAGCATCATAGGATTTGTGGTAGTGATGCCCAGGAGAGCGATTATGAGCTTGTAGCGCCTGATTCTGATGAAAGGGTTTGTTTCCCAACCTCGGTCGAGGGGGAGCGTCCTTTCTTCTATGCCTATGATTATTTCTTCATCCAGTTGAACATTATTTTTCCCTTTACTGCCTTTAAGACCGACTTGTTGTGGTCGTGTAACGTTGCCTCATCCCAGCTCCATCTGAATTCTTGGGGCTTTATCAAGATCTTTCAGTTGCTTTGTCAAGAGTTAGGCATCAAACCTTCTCAGATTCTCTTTCTTTATCTCTTCGTTTCGGCCAAGCCTAGGGCTTCTTCCAAAAAGAAAGCCTCTTGGGTTTCTTTTAGATCCGCGCAGGGACATAAAGTTTTTGCTATGTATGATGAGTCCTTTAAGGATTTTAAGAACTATTTCTTTAAGGTTCGAGCTGTCGAGGGAGCTCGCCCCTTTTTTCTTGACGAGAACGATGAGCCTGCTTTTCCTTTGGAGTGGCAGAAGAATGTGACAGTGTCTCGTTATACATGGGAGATGCTCGACGAGGTTGAGCGGGCTTTTGCAATTGTTGTTGAAGATATATGGGGGAACCTCCCCATCTTGACACCAAAAAATTTCTGGGGGACCTGTCCCTGGTCGGAACTGTGCTGGGTACTGGCTGACTTATTTTTTACTTTGTTTTTACCTTTGCTTCCTCTTATTTTGTATTTGTAATCCATTTCTGTGGTTGATTCTATTTTTCAGAGATGTCTAAGAATAATGAATCCATGAGGGCCTTTAAAAGGGCAAGGAAGGTTGTCGCTGCTCAAAACATATCGGTCAAGGCGGCTGGAGAAGGGTCCTCTCAGGTTCAGACGAAGCCGTCCGTGCCGAGTTCCCCTGGGTCGAGGAGGATGATCCTGACTCCCTGGGTTCGTCTGGCTGACCCTCCACAAACTTCGGTTGCTGCTTCTAGTGCTCCTCCTCCGAAAAAACAAAAGACCGTTGAGCCTTTTAACCTGGATGCCCCTAATTTTGATGTTGTGGAGTTTGTCGACCAGCAGATTGCCCCTTATGGTAGCCTTTCGATGGATGATGTATCCATTCTTCGTCACCTAGAGTTCATCACTAGGAATAGTGTGAAGATGACTCACATGGGTGCAGCTCTTTTTCGAACTGCTCAGGATATCCCGGTTCATGCTACAAAATCTTTCATGGAGGAAGCTAAGTCAGAGTTTGATCGAATCAAGGTTTGAAGGAGGAGCTGGAGGTGAATTTGGCGAAGGTGGAGAAAGAACTAGAGGGTGAAAAGGCTAGTTCTGTGGCCTTGGCGCCTTCTGTGAAGTTGGTTGAAGACACAGCGTTGAAGCACAAGAAGAACTATGTTTTAGCCTACAGAGAAGTGGTGCGTCTCAGGGGTGATTTGGAGACTGCCCAGGATGATTATACCGAGCTCCAGGGTCACCTTGTGGGCAGCGTGAATGCTGCTTATGAGAACTTGAAGGAGCAGGTTCGGGTTCTTACACCCGAGCTCGACCTTACTCTCTTTAGTCTCGACAATGTTGTGAGGGACGACAAGATTGTCCCTAACGACCCTGATGACGATGATATTGAACCTCCTCCGGCGCTGATGAGCGGATAATTTATACGCTTTTTGGCATTGTTTTTATGTAGTTTTTAATAGGATATAGTTACTTTTAGGGATGTTTTCATTAGTTTTTATGCTAAATTCACATTTCTGGACTTTACTATGAGTTTGTGTGTTTTTTTGTGATTTTAGGTATTTTATAGCTGAAATTGAGGGACCTGAGCAAAACTCTGATAAAAGGCTGACAAAGGACTGCTGATGATGTTGGATTCTGACCTCCCTGCACTCGAAATGGATTTTCTAGAGCTACAAAAATCCAAATGGCACGATCTTAACGGCGTTAAAAAGTAGACATCCAGAGCTTTCCAGCAATATATAATAGTTTTTACTTTATTCGTGATTAGATGACGTAAACTGGCGCTCAACGCCAGTTCCATGTTACATTCTGGAGTCAAACGCCAGAAACACGTCACGAACCAGAGTTGAACGCCAAAAACACGTTACAACTTGGCGTTCAACTCCAAAAGAAGCCTTTTCACATGTAAAGCTCAAGCTCAGCCCAAGCACACACCAAGTGGGCCCCGAAAGTGGATTTCTGCATCAATTACTTACTTCTGTAAACCCTAGTAGCTAGTCTAGTATAAATAGAACATTTTACTATTGTATTCAGTATCCTTTGACCACGTTACATCTTTGGTCTCGGTTTTATACCATTATTCATCTTAGGAGGCTATTGATCATGTTTTGGGAGGGGCTGGCCATTCGGCCATGCCTGAACCTTCATCACTTATGTATTTTCAACGGTGGAGTTTCTACACACCATAGATTAAGGGTGTGGAGCTCTGCTGTACCTTGAGCTTTAATTGAATTACTACTACCTTTTATTCAAATTCAATCTTATTTCTGTTCTAAGATACTACTCGTACTTCAACCTGATGGATGTGATGATCCGTGACACTCATCATCATCCGTCCCTATGAACGCGTGCCTGACAACCACTTCCGTTCTACAAGCGAAAGCTAGAGTGTGTATCTCTTGGATTCCTGATGAATGATGCATGGTTGCCCTCGCCTGACAACCGAGCTTTCTATTTCGTGAGATCAGAGTCTTCGTGGTATAAGCTAGAATTGATGGCAGCATTCATAAGAATCCAAAAAGTCTAAACCTTGTCTGTGGTATTCTGAGTAGGATTCCGGGATTGAATGACTGTGACGAGCTTCAAACTCGCGATTGTTAGGCGTGATGACAAACGCAAAAGAATCAAGAGATTCTATTCCAACATGATCGAGAACCGACAGATGATTATTCGTGCCGTGACAGAGCATTTGGACCTTTTTCACTGAAAGGATAGGATGTAGCCATTGACAACAGTGATGCCCTACATACAGCTTGCCATGGAAAGGAGTAAGAAGGATTGGATGAAGGCAGTAGGAAAGCAGAGATTCAGAAGGAGCACAGCATCTTCATACGCCTATCTGAAATTCCCATCGATGATCTACATAAGTATTTCTATCTTTATTTTCTATTTATTTAATATTATTATTCGAAAACTCTATCACCATTTATTATCCGCCTGACTGAGATTTACAAGATGACCATAGCTTGCTTCATACCAACAATCTCTGTGGGATCGACCCTTACTCACGTAAGGTTTACCAGTTGTTGGTTAGTTGAGCGAAGTTGTGAAATTATGTCTAGACCATGGTATTGAGCACCATGTTTTTGGCACAATTACCTGAGAATCAATTTCGAACAACAATTTAAGTATGAATCACAATTTCGTCCACCAAGTTTTTGGCATCGTTGCCGGGGATTGTTCGAGTTTGGACAACTGACGGTTCATCTTGTTGCTCAGATTAGGTAATTTTCTTTTTGTTTTATTTTCGAAAATTTTTTTTTCAAAAATATTCTTCCTTTTATTTTCGAAAATCATTCTAAATTTTTAAGAATGAATTCTAGAGTTTCAAAATAGTATGCTGAAGCTTATCTGGCCATCAAGCTTTAGACTAACCTGGTATGATTTAGGGAATTTTGATTGAGGACTTTGAATTCATTACTTTCTTTTTCCTATATGTTTTCAAAAAAAAAAATAAAATAAAATACAAAAAATTATAAAATCATAAAAATAAAAAAAAAATTTGTCTTTCTTGTTTGAGTCTTGTATCATGTTTTAAGTTTGGTGTCAATTGCATATTCATATTGTTCTTGCATTTTTCGAAAAAATTCATGCATTCATAGTGTTCTTCATGATCTTCAAGTGGTTCTTGGTAAGTCTACTTGTTTGATCTTGATGTTTTCTTGTTTTGTGTTCTTTGTTGTTTTTCATATGCATTTATGCATTCATATTGTCTAAGCATTAAAGATTTCTAAGTTTGGTGTCTTGCATGTTTTCTTTGCATAAAATTTTTTTCAAAAATATGTTCTTGATGTTCATCATAATCTTCAAAGTATTCTTGGTGTTCATCTTGACATTCATAATGTTCTTGCATGCATTATGTGTTTGATCCAAAATTTTCATGTTTTGGGTCATATTTGTGTTTTTCTCTCTGATAATTAAAAATTCAAAAATCAAAAAATAAATATCTTTTCCTTTTTTCTCTCAAAATTTTGAAAATTTGGGTTGACTTAGTAAAAAATTTTTAAAATTAGTTGTTTCTTGTAAGTCAAGTCAAATTTTCAAATTTTAAAAAATCTTATTGTTCATACCCTGGGTCGAGCTGTTCGACCCGGGATGTTCTATAGACAAAGCGACCGACCTCTTTAGGTCAAGCGGACCGACTTCTTCGCAAAGAACTCGGTCCAAATCGACAGGAGAGCCCAGTAAAGGGCCCAAACAGAGGAACACGACCCAAATCCTACGGCAACCCAAGCCTATAGAGATAAACGCGGTTCCATTGAAGATACGCTGACCTCAGCTCAAAGATAAAGATAAGATAAGATAACTAACTTATCTTATCCAAAAGGTCACATCTCATCATTATAAATACGCTGGAGCACCCAGGTATAACATATACTCTGATTCTACTCAATACCTGTTTAATACCCTTGCTAACTTAAGCATCGGAGTCCCTTGCAGGTACCCCCCACCCTCCGGGGACGAAGGATCAGCAGCATTCTCAGTTCTACAAGTCAGACACACCAGCTCCGGCCGCTACACACCTACCGGACACGTCGGCTCCGACCAACACAGAAGATCTCATCCGAGATCGACCTACAGTTTCAGGTAACCCTCGGAACACTTATCTTTTTAAAACTTTTTCAAAAATCAAATCTTTTTCATTTTTCTTATTAATTTACGAAAATCTTTTAAAATATTTTTCAAAAATCTTTTTCTTAGTTTTATCTTTATTTTCGAAAATTATGCTAACAATTAATATGATTGATTCAAAAATTTAAAGTTTGTTACTTTCTTGTTAAGAAAGGTTCAATCTTTAAATTCTAGAATCTTATCTTTTAGTTTCTTGTTAGTAAAGTAATCAATTTTAATTTTAATCATATCTTTTTATCTTATCTTTTATATCATATCTTTTTCAAAATTTTATCTTTTTCAAAAATTTGATTTTAAAATATCTTTTCTAACTTCTTATCTTCCTATCTTTTCAAAATTAATTTTCAAATCTTTTTCAACTAACTATTTGACTTTTTGTTTGTTTCTTATCTTTTTCAAAACCACCTAACTACTCTTCCCTCTCTAATTTTCGAAAATACCTCCCTCTTTTTCAAAAAATTCTTTTTAATTAATTAATTATTTTAAATTTTAATTTTAATTTTATTTCTTATCTTAATTTTCGAGAATCATTAACTCCTTTTCAAAATTGTTTTCGAAAACTTCTCTCTCATCTTATTCTATTTATTCATTCATTTACTAACACTTCTCTTCATCTCAAATCACTGCCCTTATCCTCACCCTTGTGTTTGGATTCCCTTTCTTTATTCCCAACAACAACGAGAAATCGGAAAAGATCTATAAGGAGAGGTGCGGCGACGTCGAGAATTGGAAGAAAAACTACAGCAATTGGAAGCCGATCTTAAATTAAAAATCCCCCGGGCCAATCCTGAAGAAAATTCACGCAAAGAGCAAGACCCGTTCACCAAGAAAATCATGAAAACTAAAATTCCAACAGACTTCAAACTCCCAGATATGATCCTATACGATGGCACCACGGACCCCAACCACCACCTCAGCAACTTCAAAAGCAGAATGTACCTTACCGACGCCCCAGATGCTGTTCGCTGTAAAGCATTTCCAACAACTCTCACAAAGACAGCAATCCGATGGTTCGACAACCTACCCCCAAAGTCCATCTCAAGCTTTGATGACCTAGCTAAAAAATTCCTAGCCAGATTCTCCATTCAGAAAGATAAGGCCAAGCACGCCCCCAGCTTACTAGGGATCAAACAAGGAGATCGGGAGAGCCTCCGCAACTACATGGAAAGATTCAACAAAAAAACGTGCATGGACATACAAAGTTTACCAACAGAAGCCGCCATCATGGGACTCATCAACGGCCTGCAAGAAGGACCTTTTAGCCAATCTATATCAAAAAAGTACCCGACCTCCGTAGATGAAGTACAGGAACGAGCAAAAAAATATATCAACATGGAAGAAAACGCTCGGTTAGGAGAGACCTCAAAATTGGGGACCTCCTACCGAGACAAAGACAAGGAATCCAAGAGGAAAGAAGATCGACAAGGGGAGAAAATCAAAAAATACCACAATTACACACCTCTCAGGGCATCCCTGGTCGAGATATACAAAGAAGTCTGCCATACAGAAAAAATCCCCCCAGCACGGCCACTCAAAGCCAATAAGGGAGGAGGAAACCAGAAGGAATATTGTGAATGCCATCGAGTCCGTGGACACTCCACAAACGAATGCTTCGACTTAAAAAATATCATAGAAAAATTGGTGAGAGAAGGAAAATTAGATCGATTTCTGGCCACCCGAGATGATGATCAAATAAAGAGACGAAGGGATGAAGATACCGAGCGAACTGAACGATCACCTCGGACACCAGAGAGACATGTCCACATGATACATGGCGGATTCGCAGGAGGTGGGATCTCCAAGTCATCTCGCAAAAAATATCTCAAAGAAGTATATCATGTTGAGGGAAAGAAGGAAGCACTCAACATCCCAGCAATAACATTCACTAAAGAGGACGCCTCCGGCATCATCTCAGGACACGACGATCCCATGGTCATCACCATCATATTGGCAAACGCCAATCTACACCGCACCTTAATAGACCAAGGGAGTTCTGCCGATATCTTATTCAAAACAGCCTTCGATAAACTCGGCATAGAAGAAAAAGAACTTAAAGCATATCCAAACAGTCTGTTCGGACTAGGAGATACCCCGGTTCAACTGCTGGGATACATACCACTACATACAACCTTCGGAAAAGGGAACCAATCCAGGACCCTCAGAATAGACTACATCGTGGTCGATGTAAGTTCAGCTTACAATGCTCTCATAAGTCGGACAACACTCAACCAACTTGGCGCGATAGTCTCGACCCCACATCTTTGTATGAAATTCCCCACTACAAAAGGAATAGCCACGATAAAAGCAGATCAAAAGATGGCACGTCGCTGTTATAACGAAAGCCTAAACCTCAGAGGCAGGGGAAAAGAGTTCCACACAATCGAGCTGGGCGGAGTCCAACGACGAGAAGATTTTCGTCCACAACCAGAAGGTGCGATAGAGAAGATTCAGATCGGGGATACTTCAGAAAAAACAACCAATATCGGCACAATCCTAAGAGAAGATTCCAAAGAATTACTAATACAATTCTTACGAGATAATGTTGATCTCTTCGCGTGAAAAGCCGCAGACATGCCAAGAATAGACCCTAAACTAATGAGCCATAAGTTGGCGGTCTATCCAGGATCTTGGCCGGTACAGCAGAGACGAAGAAAACTTGGGCCAGAGCGATCCCAGGCTGTGGAAGAACAAGTACAAGCACTACTGGAAGCAGGATTCATAAGAGAAGTCAAATACCCATTATGGCTAGCCAACGTTGTCTTGGTGAAAAAATTAAACGGGAAGTGGCGAATGTGCACCGATTACACCGATCTCAACAAAGCTTGTCCAAAAGATCCATATCCACTCCCAAGTATTGACACTCTGGTAGATGCTTCCTCTGGATATAGATATCTCTCTTTTATGGACGCTTACTCGGGGTACAACCAAATCCCCATGTACCCACCAGATCAAGAAAAGACCTCGTTCTTAACACCGAAAGCAAACTACTGCTACATTGTGATGCCTTTCGGTTTCAAAAATGCAGGAGCTACTTATCAAAGGCTAATGAATAAAGTCTTCTCGGATCACATCGGAAAGGTCATGGAAGTCTACGTGGACGACATGCTAATAAAAACACAAAGCGAAGAGACATTATTGTCTGACCTGGCCCATGTGTTTGACACCATAAGAAAGCATGACATGCGACTCAATCCCGCGAAATGCACCTTTGCAGTAGAGGCGGGCAAATTCTTAGGTTTCATGCTCACACAAAGAGGAATTATAGCAAATCCAGACAAGTGTCAGGCCATACTAAACATGAAGAGCCCAACCTGTGTCAAAGAAGTACAGCAACTCAATGGGAGATTGGCCGCCCTATCCCAATTCCTAGCAGGAGCTGCGATAAGATCTCTCCCCTTCTATGCTACTTTAAGAAAGGGAAAATAGTTCAAATGGACAACAGAATGTGAGCAAGCCTTCCAAGACTTTAAAAAGTTCTTAGGACGGCCACCTGTCCTATCTCGACCACGAGAAGGAGAACCACTCATATTATATCTCGCAGTAGGAAGCTGGGCAATAGCCTCAGCACTAGTCAAAGAAGACGAGAATGGACAACAACCTGTATACTTCATCAGCAAAGCACTACAGGGATCCAAGCTGAAATACTAGAAAATAGAAAAAATCGCCTATATTCTCATTTTAACATCCCGACGACTCCGCCCTTACTTCCAGGCTCACATCATTAAGGTTCGAACTAACCAGCCCCTAAAAGGAATATTGCAGAAAACAGATTTAGCAGGCAGAATTCTACAATGGGCAGTCAAGCTGTTAGAATTCGACCTCCAATATGAAGCTCGGACGACCATCAAATCATAGTATCTGGCCGACTTTATCGCAGAATTCACAAATGTCCTGGAAACCATCACAGAATGGAACCTCTATGTGGACAGTTCTTCAAATAAAACTGGAAGCGGCGCAGGCGTAATAATAGAAAGCAACCAAGGAACCCAAGTCAAGCTCTCTCTCAAGTTCGGGTTCCCGGCCTCAAACAACCAGGCGGAATATGAAGCATTGTTAGCTGGTTTGAAGCTGGCTGAAGAGGTGGGAGCTCAAAAATTCAACATTTACAACGATTCACAAGTGGTCACCTCACAAATAACAGGGAGCTACCAAGCCAAAGATCCCACCATGAAAAAGTATTTGGATAAGACCAAGGAACAGCTCGGACAAATCGGGGAATATAAGATCTGCCACATCCCCCGCGAACAAAATGCCCGAGCTGACGCACTCTCGAAACTAGCCAGCACCAAACCAGGCAGCAACAATAGAAGCCTCATCTAGGAAATGTTACAGAACCCGTCAATATCAGAAGAAGAAGAAGTCCTAGCCATAGTAAACCAGGACCAAGGATGGATGACCCCCATAATCAACTACCTCAAAAAAAGAACACTCCCCACAGAAGAAAAGGAGGTAAAGAGGCTAAAAAGGGAGGCACAGTACTACACCATCATAAACAACATCCTGTACAAAAGAGGGATCTCAGTACCATTATTAAAATGCGTACCGACCTCCCACACAAAGGAAGTGTTAGAAGAAGTAAACGGCAGCATTTGTGGCAATCATCTTGCAGCATGAGCCCTCGCTAAAAAAGTACTTCAGGTAGGGTTCTATTGGCTAACATTACAGAAAGAAGCCACGAAAGTTGTAAAGACATGTCCACCATGTCAGAAACATGCCAACTTTCACATCGCCCCGCCAGAAGAGCTCATCAGCGTAACTTTGCCTTGGCCATTTTCAAAATGGGGATTCGATCTTCTCGGCCCCTTTCCCCAGGGGTCAGGATAAGTTAAATTTCTCATAGTAGGGGTAGATTACTTTACAAAGTGGATCGAGGCAGAACCCCTAGCCAACGCTACCGCTCAAAGAAGCCAGAAATTCCTATATAGAAATATTGTCACAAGGTTCGGAGTCCCATATTCAATAACCACAGACAATGTCACTCATTTCACAGATGCAGGCTTCAGAAAACTAGTGGCCGACTTGAATATAAAGCACAGTACACCTCCGTCGAACATCCACAGGCCAATGGATAGGCCGAAGCCGCCAACAAAGTCATATTGGCCGGGTTAAAACAGAGATTACAAGATGCAAAGGGAGCCTGGGCAGAAGAGCTTCCACAGGTCCTATGGGCATATCGAACGAAGCCACATTCCACCACAAAGGAATCCCCCTTCCGGTTAGCATACGGAATAGAGGCAATGATTCCAGTAGAGATTGAGGAAAGATCGCCTAGAGTAGTTCATTACAATGAGGGAGCAAACTCCCAACTTCAGAGGGAAGAGCTCAACCTACTACCTGAAATCCAAGAAAGAGCTCGGATCAGGGAGGAAGCTCTAAAGCGCCAAATGGCTTCCAGATATAATCAAAAGGTAGTACCGAGAACTTTTGCAGAGAACGATCTTATCCTAATCCGAAATGATATTGGAACAACTCGACCAGGAGAAGGAAAGCTGGCAGCAAACTGGAAAGGACCCTACCGAGTTATAAAAGTACTTGGGAAGGGCTACTACAGACTGTCCGAACTCGATGGACGAGAGCTTCCCATATCATGGCACGCCTGCAACCTAAGAAGGTACTACAGTTAGAAAAGGTAAAGGATCTCATTATTGGATGCACTCTTTTTCCTGAAAAGGTTTTTTAATGAGGCACCAGGTTGAGACCTAGACACTATCCGACTTAAAAGGGATGAAAAAATTCCCACATATACATATTTCGCACTTTTCTTTGAATAAAATTTATTTAGATATTCTACAAGATTTCAAGATGCATTAATCTGAAGTATTCATCGTCCGATTATAAAGCAACAAATCGGCAGAAAGTGAAAAACAATTTCACTGCATGATCACGATAAAGATAACCGTCCGATAAAGGTGAAAACGTGATTCACCCAAAAGACGATCTAAAGATGCCAACCGCTTTCTACAAATCGACAAAGATGAACACAGAATAATGTAAGAAGTTATCGAAAGCAATCCAAAAAAGAACCTGACGAGGTCTTACGGATAGCTAAAATAATAACTTAAAGACTGGCCGATGATGAGCGGATAATTTATACGCTTTTTGGCATTGTTTTTAGGTAGTTTTTAGTAAGTTTAAGCTACTTTTAGGGATGTTTTCATTAGTTTTTATGTTAAATTCACATTTCTGGACTTTACTATGAGTTTGTGTGTTTTTCTGTGATTTCAGGTAAAATCTGGCTGAAATTGAGGGACTTGAGCAAAACTCTGAAGAAGGCTGACAAAAGGACTGCTGATGCTGTTGGAATCTGACCTCCCTGCACTCGAAATGGATTTTCTGAAGCTACAGAACTCCAATTGGCGCGCTCTCAACGGCGTTGGAAAGTAGACATCCAGAGCTTTCCAGCAATATATAATAGTCCATACTTTATTCGGAGATTGACGACGTAACTTGGCGTTGAACGCCAAGTACATGCTGCTGTCTGGAGTTAAACGCCAGAAAAACGTCATGATCCGGAGTTGAACGCCCAAAACACGTCATAACTCGGAGTTCAACTCCAAGAGAAGCCTCAGCTCGTGAATTGATCAAGCTCAGCCCAAACATACACCAAGTGGGCCCCGGAAGTGGATTTATGCATCAATTACCTACTCATGTAAACCCTAGGAGCTAGTTTATTATAAATAGAACATTTAACTATTGTATTAGAATCTTTGATCACTTTAGGTCTTTGATCATTCGGTCTTGTGACCACATGGGGGCTGGCCATTCGGCCATGCCTGAACCTTTCACTTATGTATTTTCAACGGTGGAGTTTCTGCACACCATAGATTAAGGGTGTGGAGCTCTGCTGTACCTCAAGTATTAATGCAATTCTACTTTCTTTTATTCAAATCTCTCTTATTCTTATTCCAAGATATACGCTACACTTAACTTTGATGAATGTGATGATCCGTGACACTCATCATCATTCTCACCTATGAACGTGCGTGATTGACAACCACTCCCGTTCTACCTTAGGCCGGGCGCGTATCTCTTAGATTCCCCAACAGAATCTTCGTGGTATAAGCTAGATAGATGGCGGCATTTATGAGGATCCAGAAAGTCTCACCTTGTCTGTGGTATTCCGAGTAGGATCCTGGGAATCCGGAAAGTCTAACCTTGTCTGTGGTATTCCGAGTAGGATTCCGGTAATGAATGACTGTGACGTGCTTCAAACTTGCAAGTGCTGGGCGTTAGTGACAGACGCAAAAGAATCAAGGGATTCTATTCCAGTAGGAGCGGGAACCAACCAGTGATTAGCCGTGCTGTGACAGAACGCGTGAGCGTAGTTTTCACTGTGAGGATGGGATGTAGCCATCAACCATGGGTGATGCCTCCAGACGATTAGCCATGCGAGTGACAGCCGCAGAGGACTCATCAGCGTAACTTTGCCTTGGCCATTTTCAAAATGGGGATTCGATCTTCTCGGCCCCTTTCCCCAGGGGTCAGGATAAGTTAAATTTCTCATAGTAGGGGTAGATTACTTTACAAAGTGGATCGAGGCAGAACCCCTAGCCAACGCTACCGCTCAAAGAAGCCAGAAATTCCTATATAGAAATATTGTCACAAGGTTCGGAGTCCCATATTCAATAACCACAGACAATGTCACTCATTTCACAGATGCAGGCTTCAGAAAACTAGTGGCCGACTTGAATATAAAGCACAGTACACCTCCGTCGAACATCCACAGGCCAATGGATAGGCCGAAGCCGCCAACAAAGTCATATTGGCCGGGTTAAAACAGAGATTACAAGATGCAAAGGGAGCCTGGGCAGAAGAGCTTCCACAGGTCCTATGGGCATATCGAACGAAGCCACATTCCACCACAAAGGAATCCCCCTTCCGGTTAGCATACGGAATAGAGGCAATGATTCCAGTAGAGATTGAGGAAAGATCGCCTAGAGTAGTTCATTACAATGAGGGAGCAAACTCCCAACTTCAGAGGGAAGAGCTCAACCTACTACCTGAAATCCAAGAAAGAGCTCGGATCAGGGAGGAAGCTCTAAAGCGCCAAATGGCTTCCAGATATAATCAAAAGGTAGTACCGAGAACTTTTGCAGAGAACGATCTTATCCTAATCCGAAATGATATTGGAACAACTCGACCAGGAGAAGGAAAGCTGGCAGCAAACTGGAAAGGACCCTACCGAGTTATAAAAGTACTTGGGAAGGGCTACTACAGACTGTCCGAACTCGATGGACGAGAGCTTCCCATATCATGGCACGCCTGCAACCTAAGAAGGTACTACAGTTAGAAAAGGTAAAGGATCTCATTATTGGATGCACTCTTTTTCCTGAAAAGGTTTTTTAATGAGGCACCAGGTTGAGACCTAGACACTATCCGACTTAAAAGGGATGAAAAAATTCCCACATATACATATTTCGCACTTTTCTTTGAATAAAATTTATTTAGATATTCTACAAGATTTCAAGATGCATTAATCTGAAGTATTCATCGTCCGATTATAAAGCAACAAATCGGCAGAAAGTGAAAAACAATTTCACTGCATGATCACGATAAAGATAACCGTCCGATAAAGGTGAAAACGTGATTCACCCAAAAGACGATCTAAAGATGCCAACCGCTTTCTACAAATCGACAAAGATGAACACAGAATAATGTAAGAAGTTATCGAAAGCAATCCAAAAAAGAACCTGACGAGGTCTTACGGATAGCTAAAATAATAACTTAAAGACTGGCCGATGATGAGCGGATAATTTATACGCTTTTTGGCATTGTTTTTAGGTAGTTTTTAGTAAGTTTAAGCTACTTTTAGGGATGTTTTCATTAGTTTTTATGTTAAATTCACATTTCTGGACTTTACTATGAGTTTGTGTGTTTTTCTGTGATTTCAGGTAAAATCTGGCTGAAATTGAGGGACTTGAGCAAAACTCTGAAGAAGGCTGACAAAAGGACTGCTGATGCTGTTGGAATCTGACCTCCCTGCACTCGAAATGGATTTTCTGAAGCTACAGAACTCCAATTGGCGCGCTCTCAACGGCGTTGGAAAGTAGACATCCAGAGCTTTCCAGCAATATATAATAGTCCATACTTTATTCGGAGATTGACGACGTAACTTGGCGTTGAACGCCAAGTACATGCTGCTGTCTGGAGTTAAACGCCAGAAAAACGTCATGATCCGGAGTTGAACGCCCAAAACACGTCATAACTCGGAGTTCAACTCCAAGAGAAGCCTCAGCTCGTGAATTGATCAAGCTCAGCCCAAACATACACCAAGTGGGCCCCGGAAGTGGATTTATGCATCAATTACCTACTCATGTAAACCCTAGGAGCTAGTTTATTATAAATAGAACATTTAACTATTGTATTAGAATCTTTGATCACTTTAGGTCTTTGATCATTCGGTCTTGTGACCACATGGGGGCTGGCCATTCGGCCATGCCTGAACCTTTCACTTATGTATTTTCAACGGTGGAGTTTCTGCACACCATAGATTAAGGGTGTGGAGCTCTGCTGTACCTCAAGTATTAATGCAATTCTACTTTCTTTTATTCAAATCTCTCTTATTCTTATTCCAAGATATACGCTACACTTAACTTTGATGAATGTGATGATCCGTGACACTCATCATCATTCTCACCTATGAACGTGCGTGATTGACAACCACTCCCGTTCTACCTTAGGCCGGGCGCGTATCTCTTAGATTCCCCAACAGAATCTTCGTGGTATAAGCTAGATAGATGGCGGCATTTATGAGGATCCAGAAAGTCTCACCTTGTCTGTGGTATTCCGAGTAGGATCCTGGGAATCCGGAAAGTCTAACCTTGTCTGTGGTATTCCGAGTAGGATTCCGGTAATGAATGACTGTGACGTGCTTCAAACTTGCAAGTGCTGGGCGTTAGTGACAGACGCAAAAGAATCAAGGGATTCTATTCCAGTAGGAGCGGGAACCAACCAGTGATTAGCCGTGCTGTGACAGAACGCGTGAGCGTAGTTTTCACTGTGAGGATGGGATGTAGCCATCAACCATGGGTGATGCCTCCAGACGATTAGCCATGCGAGTGACAGCCGCAGAGGACTCATCAGCGTAACTTTGCCTTGGCCATTTTCAAAATGGGGATTCGATCTTCTCGGCCCCTTTCCCCAGGGGTCAGGATAAGTTAAATTTCTCATAGTAGGGGTAGATTACTTTACAAAGTGGATCGAGGCAGAACCCCTAGCCAACGCTACCGCTCAAAGAAGCCAGAAATTCCTATATAGAAATATTGTCACAAGGTTCGGAGTCCCATATTCAATAACCACAGACAATGTCACTCATTTCACAGATGCAGGCTTCAGAAAACTAGTGGCCGACTTGAATATAAAGCACAGTACACCTCCGTCGAACATCCACAGGCCAATGGATAGGCCGAAGCCGCCAACAAAGTCATATTGGCCGGGTTAAAACAGAGATTACAAGATGCAAAGGGAGCCTGGGCAGAAGAGCTTCCACAGGTCCTATGGGCATATCGAACGAAGCCACATTCCACCACAAAGGAATCCCCCTTCCGGTTAGCATACGGAATAGAGGCAATGATTCCAGTAGAGATTGAGGAAAGATCGCCTAGAGTAGTTCATTACAATGAGGGAGCAAACTCCCAACTTCAGAGGGAAGAGCTCAACCTACTACCTGAAATCCAAGAAAGAGCTCGGATCAGGGAGGAAGCTCTAAAGCGCCAAATGGCTTCCAGATATAATCAAAAGGTAGTACCGAGAACTTTTGCAGAGAACGATCTTATCCTAATCCGAAATGATATTGGAACAACTCGACCAGGAGAAGGAAAGCTGGCAGCAAACTGGAAAGGACCCTACCGAGTTATAAAAGTACTTGGGAAGGGCTACTACAGACTGTCCGAACTCGATGGACGAGAGCTTCCCATATCATGGCACGCCTGCAACCTAAGAAGGTACTACAGTTAGAAAAGGTAAAGGATCTCATTATTGGATGCACTCTTTTTCCTGAAAAGGTTTTTTAATGAGGCACCAGGTTGAGACCTAGACACTATCCGACTTAAAAGGGATGAAAAAATTCCCACATATACATATTTCGCACTTTTCTTTGAATAAAATTTATTTAGATATTCTACAAGATTTCAAGATGCATTAATCTGAAGTATTCATCGTCCGATTATAAAGCAACAAATCGGCAGAAAGTGAAAAACAATTTCACTGCATGATCACGATAAAGATAACCGTCCGATAAAGGTGAAAACGTGATTCACCCAAAAGACGATCTAAAGATGCCAACCGCTTTCTACAAATCGACAAAGATGAACACAGAATAATGTAAGAAGTTATCGAAAGCAATCCAAAAAAGAACCTGACGAGGTCTTACGGATAGCTAAAATAATAACTTAAAGACTGGCCGATGATGAGCGGATAATTTATACGCTTTTTGGCATTGTTTTTAGGTAGTTTTTAGTAAGTTTAAGCTACTTTTAGGGATGTTTTCATTAGTTTTTATGTTAAATTCACATTTCTGGACTTTACTATGAGTTTGTGTGTTTTTCTGTGATTTCAGGTAAAATCTGGCTGAAATTGAGGGACTTGAGCAAAACTCTGAAGAAGGCTGACAAAAGGACTGCTGATGCTGTTGGAATCTGACCTCCCTGCACTCGAAATGGATTTTCTGAAGCTACAGAACTCCAATTGGCGCGCTCTCAACGGCGTTGGAAAGTAGACATCCAGAGCTTTCCAGCAATATATAATAGTCCATACTTTATTCGGAGATTGACGACGTAACTTGGCGTTGAACGCCAAGTACATGCTGCTGTCTGGAGTTAAACGCCAGAAAAACGTCATGATCCGGAGTTGAACGCCCAAAACACGTCATAACTCGGAGTTCAACTCCAAGAGAAGCCTCAGCTCGTGAATTGATCAAGCTCAGCCCAAACATACACCAAGTGGGCCCCGGAAGTGGATTTATGCATCAATTACCTACTCATGTAAACCCTAGGAGCTAGTTTATTATAAATAGAACATTTAACTATTGTATTAGAATCTTTGATCACTTTAGGTCTTTGATCATTCGGTCTTGTGACCACATGGGGCTGGCCATTCGGCCATGCCTGAACCTTTCACTTATGTATTTTCAACGGTGGAGTTTCTGCACACCATAGATTAAGGGTGTGGAGCTCTGCTGTACCTCAAGTATTAATGCAATTCTACTTTCTTTTATTCAAATCTCTCTTATTCTTATTCCAAGATATACGCTACACTTAACTTTGATGAATGTGATGATCCGTGACACTCATCATCATTCTCACCTATGAACGTGCGTGATTGACAACCACTCCCGTTCTACCTTAGGCCGGGCGCGTATCTCTTAGATTCCCCAACAGAATCTTCGTGGTATAAGCTAGATAGATGGCGGCATTTATGAGGATCCAGAAAGTCTCACCTTGTCTGTGGTATTCCGAGTAGGATCCTGGGAATCCGGAAAGTCTAACCTTGTCTGTGGTATTCCGAGTAGGATTCCGGTAATGAATGACTGTGACGTGCTTCAAACTTGCAAGTGCTGGGCGTTAGTGACAGACGCAAAAGAATCAAGGGATTCTATTCCAGTAGGAGCGGGAACCAACCAGTGATTAGCCGTGCTGTGACAGAACGCGTGAGCGTAGTTTTCACTGTGAGGATGGGATGTAGCCATCAACCATGGGTGATGCCTCCAGACGATTAGCCATGCGAGTGACAGCCGCAGAGGACTCATCAGCGTAACTTTGCCTTGGCCATTTTCAAAATGGGGATTCGATCTTCTCGGCCCCTTTCCCCAGGGGTCAGGATAAGTTAAATTTCTCATAGTAGGGGTAGATTACTTTACAAAGTGGATCGAGGCAGAACCCCTAGCCAACGCTACCGCTCAAAGAAGCCAGAAATTCCTATATAGAAATATTGTCACAAGGTTCGGAGTCCCATATTCAATAACCACAGACAATGTCACTCATTTCACAGATGCAGGCTTCAGAAAACTAGTGGCCGACTTGAATATAAAGCACAGTACACCTCCGTCGAACATCCACAGGCCAATGGATAGGCCGAAGCCGCCAACAAAGTCATATTGGCCGGGTTAAAACAGAGATTACAAGATGCAAAGGGAGCCTGGGCAGAAGAGCTTCCACAGGTCCTATGGGCATATCGAACGAAGCCACATTCCACCACAAAGGAATCCCCCTTCCGGTTAGCATACGGAATAGAGGCAATGATTCCAGTAGAGATTGAGGAAAGATCGCCTAGAGTAGTTCATTACAATGAGGGAGCAAACTCCCAACTTCAGAGGGAAGAGCTCAACCTACTACCTGAAATCCAAGAAAGAGCTCGGATCAGGGAGGAAGCTCTAAAGCGCCAAATGGCTTCCAGATATAATCAAAAGGTAGTACCGAGAACTTTTGCAGAGAACGATCTTATCCTAATCCGAAATGATATTGGAACAACTCGACCAGGAGAAGGAAAGCTGGCAGCAAACTGGAAAGGACCCTACCGAGTTATAAAAGTACTTGGGAAGGGCTACTACAGACTGTCCGAACTCGATGGACGAGAGCTTCCCATATCATGGCACGCCTGCAACCTAAGAAGGTACTACAGTTAGAAAAGGTAAAGGATCTCATTATTGGATGCACTCTTTTTCCTGAAAAGGTTTTTTAATGAGGCACCAGGTTGAGACCTAGACACTATCCGACTTAAAAGGGATGAAAAAATTCCCACATATACATATTTCGCACTTTTCTTTGAATAAAATTTATTTAGATATTCTACAAGATTTCAAGATGCATTAATCTGAAGTATTCATCGTCCGATTATAAAGCAACAAATCGGCAGAAAGTGAAAAACAATTTCACTGCATGATCACGATAAAGATAACCGTCCGATAAAGGTGAAAACGTGATTCACCCAAAAGACGATCTAAAGATGCCAACCGCTTTCTACAAATCGACAAAGATGAACACAGAATAATGTAAGAAGTTATCGAAAGCAATCCAAAAAAGAACCTGACGAGGTCTTACGGATAGCTAAAATAATAACTTAAAGACTGGCCGATGATGAGCGGATAATTTATACGCTTTTTGGCATTGTTTTTAGGTAGTTTTTAGTAAGTTTAAGCTACTTTTAGGGATGTTTTCATTAGTTTTTATGTTAAATTCACATTTCTGGACTTTACTATGAGTTTGTGTGTTTTTCTGTGATTTCAGGTAAAATCTGGCTGAAATTGAGGGACTTGAGCAAAACTCTGAAGAAGGCTGACAAAAGGACTGCTGATGCTGTTGGAATCTGACCTCCCTGCACTCGAAATGGATTTTCTGAAGCTACAGAACTCCAATTGGCGCGCTCTCAACGGCGTTGGAAAGTAGACATCCAGAGCTTTCCAGCAATATATAATAGTCCATACTTTATTCGGAGATTGACGACGTAACTTGGCGTTGAACGCCAAGTACATGCTGCTGTCTGGAGTTAAACGCCAGAAAAACGTCATGATCCGGAGTTGAACGCCCAAAACACGTCATAACTCGGAGTTCAACTCCAAGAGAAGCCTCAGCTCGTGAATTGATCAAGCTCAGCCCAAACATACACCAAGTGGGCCCCGGAAGTGGATTTATGCATCAATTACCTACTCATGTAAACCCTAGGAGCTAGTTTATTATAAATAGAACATTTAACTATTGTATTAGAATCTTTGATCACTTTAGGTCTTTGATCATTCGGTCTTGTGACCACATGGGGGCTGGCCATTCGGCCATGCCTGAACCTTTCACTTATGTATTTTCAACGGTGGAGTTTCTGCACACCATAGATTAAGGGTGTGGAGCTCTGCTGTACCTCAAGTATTAATGCAATTCTACTTTCTTTTATTCAAATCTCTCTTATTCTTATTCCAAGATATACGCTACACTTAACTTTGATGAATGTGATGATCCGTGACACTCATCATCATTCTCACCTATGAACGTGCGTGATTGACAACCACTCCCGTTCTACCTTAGGCCGGGCGCGTATCTCTTAGATTCCCCAACAGAATCTTCGTGGTATAAGCTAGATAGATGGCGGCATTTATGAGGATCCAGAAAGTCTCACCTTGTCTGTGGTATTCCGAGTAGGATCCTGGGAATCCGGAAAGTCTAACCTTGTCTGTGGTATTCCGAGTAGGATTCCGGTAATGAATGACTGTGACGTGCTTCAAACTTGCAAGTGCTGGGCGTTAGTGACAGACGCAAAAGAATCAAGGGATTCTATTCCAGTAGGAGCGGGAACCAACCAGTGATTAGCCGTGCTGTGACAGAACGCGTGAGCGTAGTTTTCACTGTGAGGATGGGATGTAGCCATCAACCATGGGTGATGCCTCCAGACGATTAGCCATGCGAGTGACAGCCGCAGAGGATCATTTTCCCGAGAGGATTGAAAGTAGCCACCGCTGATGGTGAACCCCTATACACAGCTTGCCATGGAAAGGAGTAAGAAGGATTGAGTTGAAGCAGTAGGAGAACAGGCGTTCTTGAGCCATACAGTATCTCCATTCGCTTATCTGAAATTTCCACCAATGAATCTGCATAAGTATTCTATCCCTTTTATTATTTCCTTTTATTATTTGATTTTCTAAATTCCATTTGACCCTATGATTCCACTCACTAACTGAGATCTACAAGATGACCATAGCTTGCTTCATACCAACAATCTCTGTGGGATCGACCCTTACTCACGTAAGGTTTATTACTTGGACGACCCAGTACACTTGCTGGTTAGTTGAACGGAGTTGTGAATTCAACTGGTGCCACAATAATGATTTCATACAAGTACAAAAGAATATGGATCACAATTTCGTCCACCAAGTTTTTGGCGCCGTTGCCGGGGATTGTTCGAGTATGGACAACTGACGGTTCATCTTGTTGCTTAGATTAGGTAATTTTCTTTTCAAAAAGTTTTCAAAAATCTTTCAAAAATATTTTTTTATTATTATTCTCGTTTTTCTAAAGTATATTTTCGGAAAATATAATAAAAATACAAAAAAATCATAAAATCATAAAAATCAAAAATATTTTGTGTTTCTTGTTTGAGTCTTGTGTTAATTTTTAAGTTTGGTGTCAATTGCATGCTCTTAAAATTTTTCTTGCATTTTTCGAAAATCTCATGCATTCATAGTGTTCTTCATGATCTTCAAGTTGTTCTTGACAAGTCTTCTTGTTTGATCTTGATGAATTCTTGTTTAGTGTTGTTTGTTGTTTTTCATGTGCATTTTTGCATTCATATTTTCCATGCATTAAAAATTTCTAAGTTTGGTGTCTTGTATGTTTTCTTTGCATCAAAAATTTTTCAAAATTATGTTCTTGATGTTCATCATGATCTTCAAAGTGTTCTTGGTGTTCATCTTGACATTCATAGCATTCTTGCATGCATCTTGTGTCTTGATCCAAAATTTTTATGTTTTGGGTCATTTTTGTGTTTTTCTTTAAAAATTCAAAAATCAAAAAAATATCTTTTCCTTATTTCCCTCCAAAAATTTCGAAATTTTGGATTGACTTGGTCAAAATTTTTTTAAATTAGTTGTTTCTTACAAGTCAAGTCAAAATTTCAATTTTAAAAATCTTATCTTTTTAAATCTTTTTCAAAAATCATATCTTTTTCATTTTTTTTATCATTTTCGAAAATTTCAAAATTATTTTTCAAAATATTTTCAAAAATCTTTTTCTTATCTTTATTAGCTAACAAGTAATGTGATTGATTCAAAAATTTGAAGTTTGTTACTTTCTTGTTAAGAAAGGTTCAATCTTTAAGTTCTAGAATCTTATCTTGTAGTTTCTTGTTAGTTAAGTAATTTTAAAAATTAAATCTTTTTCAAATATCTTTTTCTTAAAACTTTTATTTTATCTTTTATCTTATCTTTTTCAAAAATTTTATCTTTTTCAAAATTTGATTTCAAAATATCTTGTTTAACTTCTTATCTTCTTATCTTTTTCAATATTTGATTTCAAATCTTTTTCAATCAACTAACTAACTTTTTGTTTGTTTCTTATCTTTTTCAAAACCACCTAACTACTTTTCCCTCTTCTATTTTCGAAAAATATCTCTCTCTTTTCAAAAATTCTTTTTAATTAATTAATTGTTTCAAATTTTAATTTCAATTACATTTATCTCTAATTTTCGAAAATCACTAACCCCATTTTAAAATTATTTTCGAAATTATCTTTCTCTTTTCTTCTTTTATTTAATTATTTGTTTACTAACACCTCTCTTCACCTCTCTTCATCTAAGAATCCAAACTTCTTATATCCCTTGTATTTGGATTCTTCCCCCTTCCTCTATCTACTAACAGAAAGGAATCTCTATACTGTGACATAGAGGATTCCTCTTTCTTTTCTTGTTTTCTTCTCTTTCATATGAGCAGGAACAGGAAAAAAGGCACTCTTATTGAAATTGATCCAGAACCTGAAAGGACTCTGAAGAGAAAATTAAGAGAAGCTAAATTACAACAATCCAGAAATAACCTTTCAGAAATTTTTGAACAAGAGAAGGAGATGGCAGCCGAAAATAATAATAATAATAATGCAAGGAGAATGCTTGGTGATTTCACAAAGCCAACGTCCAAGTTTGATGGAAGAAGCATCTCCATTCCTGCCATTGGAGCCAATAACTTTGAGCTTAAGCCTCAACTAGTTGCTTTAATGCAACAAAACTGCAAGTTTTATGGACTTCCATCTGAAGATCCTTATCAGTTTTTAACTGAGTTCTTGCAGATCTGTGAGACTGTAAAGACGAATGGAGTTGATCCTGAAGTCTATAGACTCATGCTTTTCCCTTTTGCTGTAAGAGACAGAGCTAGAATATGGTTGGATTCACAACCTAAGGATAGCCTGGACTCCTGGGATAAGCTGGTCATTGCCTTCTTGGATAAATTCTTTCCCCCTCAAAAGCTGAGCAAGCTGAGAGTGGATGTTCAAACCTTCAAACAAAAAGATGGTGAATCCCTCTATGAAGCTTGGGAAAGATACAAGCAGTTGACCAAAAGATGTCCATCTGACATGTTTTCAGAATGAACCCTATTAGATATATTCTATTATGGTCTCTCTGAATTTTTGAAAATGTCATTGGACCATTCTGCAGGTGGATCTATTCACCTGAAGAAAACGCCTGAAGAGGCTCAAGAACTCATTGACATGGTTGCAAACAACCAGTTCATGTATACCTCTGAGAGGAATTCCGTGAATAATGGGATACCTCAGAAGAAAGGAGTTCTTGAAATTGATGCTCTGAATGCCATATTGGCTCAGAACAAAGTGTTGACTCAACAGGTCAACATGATCTCTCAAAATCTGAATGGATTGCAACATGCATCCAACAGTACTAGAGAGGCAGCTTCTGAAGAAGCTTATGATCCTGAGAACCCTGCCATGGCAGAGGTTAATTACATGGGTGAACCATATGGAAACACCTATAACCCATCATGGAGAAATCACCCAAATTTCTCCTGGAAGGATCAACAAAAGCCTCAACAAGGCTTTAACAATGGTGGACGCAATAGGCTGAGCAATAGTAAGCCATATCCATCATCTTCTCAGCAACAGACAGAGAGTTCTGAACAAAACACTTCTAATCTAGCCAATATAGTCTCTGATCTGTCAAAGGCCACTTTCAGTTTCATGAATGAAACAAGATCCTCCATCAGAAATCTGGAGGCACAAGTGGGCCAGCTGAGTAAGAAAGTTATTGAAACTCCTCCCAGTATTCTCCCAAGCAATACAGAAGAGAATCCAAAAGGAGAGTGCAAGGCCATTGATGTGATCAAAGTGGCCGAATGCACAAGGGAGGAGGAGGACGAAAATCCTAGTGAGGAAGACCTCCTGGGACGTTCTTCAAGCAAGAAGGAATTTCCTATTAAGGATCCAGAGGAATCTGAGGCTCATATAGAGACCATAGAGATTCCATTACATCTCCTTCTGCCATTCATGAGCTCTGAAGACTATTCTTCCTCTGAAGAGGATGAAGATGTGACTGGAGAGCAAGTTGCTCAATACTTAGGAGCCATCATGAAGCTGAATGCCAAGTTGTTTGGTAATGAGACTTGGGAAAGTGAACCTCCCTTGCTCATTAGTGAACTAGATACTTGGATTTAGAAAACTCTACCTCAAAAGAAACAAGATCCTGGCAAGTTCTTAATACCTTGTACCATTGGCACCATGAGCTTTGAAAAAGCTCTATGTGATCTGGGGTCAGGGATAAATCTTATGCCACTCTCTATAATGGAGAAGCTAGGGATCATTGAGGTACAGCCTGCCTTGTTCTCATTGCAATTGGCAGATAAGTCATTGAGACAAGCTTATGGAATAGTAGAGGATGTGCTAGTAAAGGTTGAAGGCCTTTATATCCCTGCTGATTCCATAATCTTAGACACTAGGAAGGAAGAGGATGATTGCATCATCCTTGGAAGACCTTTCCTAGTCACAGCAGAAGCTGTGATAGATGTCAACAGAGGTGAGTTAATCCTTCAATTGAATGGGGACTACCTTGTGTTTAAGGCACATGGCCATTCCTCTGTGACAGAAGAGAGTAAGCATGAAGAGCTTCTCTCAGTTCAGAGTCAAGAAGAGCCACCACAGTCAAACTCTAAGTTTGGTGTTGTGAGGCCACAACCAAACTCTAAGTTTGGTGTTAAGATCCCATATCCAAACTCTAAGTTTGGTGTGGACAACTATACAACATTGACCTGATCACCTTGTGGCTCTATGAGAGCCACTGTCAAGCTATTGACATTAAAGAAGCGCTTGTTGGGAGGCAACCCAATTTTATTTAATTTTTATTTTATTCTATATTATTGTTATTTTGTGTTTTATTAGGTACATGATCATGAGGAGTCACGAAAAAAATCAAAAAAATTAAAAACAGAGTCAAAAACAGAAGAAAAAAAATTTTTCACCCTGACACACAGGCTGGCGTTCAACGCGAGTAAGGTGCATCTGGCCGGCGTTCAACGCCAGAACAAAGCACCATTCTGGCGCTGAATGCCAGAAACAAGCAACATCCTGGCGTTGAACGCCAGGAATGTGCCCAGAGAGGAAAAACAGGCGCTGAACGCCAGTAACAAGCATGAAACTGGCGTTCAACGCCAGAAACATGCTTTACATGGGCGTTGAATGCCCAGAACGTGCACCAATGGGCGTTTAAACGCCAGAATGGTGTACAAAGGCATTTTACATGCCTATTTGGTGCAGGAATGGAATTTCTTGACACCTCAGGATCCTGTGGACCCCACAGGATCCCCACCTACCTTTACAATTCAACTTCTCCTTCCCACCCAATCCCACCCATATAGCCGAATCCATCTCCCCTCACTCTCCTCCCTTTTCTTCTTCTTCTCTTCTTTCTTCTCTTGCTCGAGGGCGAGCAATATTTTAAGTTTGGTGTGGTAAAAGCATAGCTTTTTTTCGCTTTTCCATTACCATTAATGGCACCTAAGGCCAGAGAAACCTCAAAGGGAAGACAAAAGCTTCCACCTCCGAGTCATGGGAGATGGAAAGACTAATATAAGCCGTCATAGCTCAGTGGTAGAACATGTGGCTGCAAATCAAGAGATCCCTGAGATACCTCAGGGGATAAATTGTCCTCCACACAAACATTGGAAGCAACTAAGGGTAGAAACACCAAAATTACTAGGAATCATTCAACAGAAGCAAGGAAGAGACATAGAGGAGCTCAAAAAGCACCATTGGACCTTCAAGAAGGCGCCACCCTCACTCAGGTGGATTCATTCCTTGTTCTTATTTCTTTCTGCTTTTCGGTTTTTAATGTTGTGTTTATCTATGTTTTGTGTCTCTACTTCATGATCATTAGTATGTAACCATGCCTTAAAGCTATGAATAAATTCCATTAATCCTTCACCTCTCTTAAATGAGAAATGTTTTAATTCAAAAGAACAAGAAGTACATAAATTTCGAATTTATCATTGAATTTAATTTAATTATATTGATGTGGTGAGAATACTTTTTGTTTTCTGAATGAATGCTTGAACAGTGCATATGTCTTTTGATATTGTTGTTTATGAGTGTTAAAATTGTTGGCTCTTGAAAGAATGATGAATAAAGAGAAATGTTATTGATGATCTGAAAAAAATCATGAAATTGATTCTTGAAGCAAGAAAAAGCAGTGAAAAGCAAAAGCTTGTGAAAAAAAAAATGGCGAAAAAAAATAGAAAGAAAAAGAAGGAGCAGTAGAAAAAGCCAATAGCCCTTAAAACCAAAAGGCAAGGGTAAAAAGAATCGGTTACGGAGCGACAAAAAGGCGTACGAAAGCGAGAAAACCGAGAAACAAGTCGGACCCACATAGACACAAACTCAAAGGATCCAAGCCATAAACAAAATGCACAAAGCAATCCCAAGAAGTCGAGCTGCAAAGTTCCAGCATTCTCAGAAAGCAGAAGAGAAAACAAGTCAAAAACCTTGATATAATCTACAAAATTATAAAAGCATCGGCGGCAATCAACACCTACCAAAGATAGCGAGCTACTCTTTGTTTTTCAAAATAAAAAGTTGCTAAAACAAGCAACTAGAAATTGTCAGCAAAATAAACAAAGTTTTAAAGAGCCCACAAGCCGGGCCAACTACATAAATATCTAGAAAGAAATCAACAAGCATCAGGAGCCTTCTTGGCAGCATCAGGACAAGGAGAAGGAGGGCGAGTCTGAATAGGCACAGCATCTATAGTTCCATCCTCCCGGTTCAGAACCTGGCAATCCGAATCAGGTGCAACCGGAGGAACAGAAGAGGTCGACACTTTGGCAGAGGACACAGGGGGAGGATCAGCATCATCATCAACCTCGTCATCAGGGACAATCTTGCCATCCCTGACAACGTTGTCCAGGCTGAAAAGGGCGAGATCGGCCTCGGGAGCAATGACCCAAACTTGCTCTTTCAAGTTCTCGTAAGTAACAGTCACGCTGCCAACAAGATGACCTTGGAGCTCAGAATAATCTTCCCAGGCATTGTCCAACTCCCCCCTCAGATGCATCACCTCCCGATAAGTCATAACGTAACTCTCCTTATGCATCAGGGCTGTGTCCTTGGCCAACCTCAAAGAAGCTGCCAGTGAAAGGGAACTAGCCTTCTCATTCTCTAGATCCTTCTCCAACTTGGTCACCTTTAATTCAAGTTCCTCCTTCAGCCCCTTCATTCGGTCAAACTCCTGCTTTGCCTCCTCCATAAATGCTTTGGTAGCATGGAGAGGAAGATTCTGAGCAGTCCGGTATATAGCAGCCGCCGTATACGCCATCTGTACATGATTTCGGGCCATAAATTCCAAATGACGGAGGATGGACACATCGTCCATGGAGAGGGTACTATAGGGACCGATTTGCTGATCCACAAATTCAATGGCATTAAAGTCGGGAGCATTGAGGTCGAAAGGCTCAGTTGTTTTTTGTTTTTTATTGGGAGGAGCAACAGAAGGAGCAGCAAAAGTAGGGTGAGGATCCACCAGACGAACTCGGGGAGTAGGGATCACCTTCTTCACCCCAGGGGAACTCGACACAGACGGCTTCACGTGCACTTGGGAGGATCTTTCCCCAGCCGCCTTGGCCGAGATGTTTTTGGCAGCAGTCGCCCTCTGCGCTCTTTTAAAAGATTTCATGGATTCATTATTCTTCATCGCCTCTGCAAATAAAACAGAAATTAAGCTACAAGTCGTTACGAGTAATATAGAACAGATAAAAAAGGAAACACAAAATACCCAGCTCAGTTTGAAGAAGAGAGGGATTGGTTAGAAATTTCTTTGTGTCGAGATGGGGAGGTTGACCCCAGTGTTCTTCCAAGACAGTCACAAAGGTTCGCTCAGCCTCATCCAACATTTTCCACGTATATCGGGACACCCTCACATCTTTTTGCCATTCCAAGGAAAAAGCAGGCTCGTCATTTTCATCCAGAAAGAAGGGCCGAGCTCCTTCAACAGCTCGGACCTTGAAAAAGTAGTTTTTAAAATCATGGAATGACTCATCAAACATGGAAAAAACCTTCTTTCCCTGGGTAGAGCGAAAGGAGACCCAAGCTGCCTTCTTTTTTACCACTCCGGGTTTAGTCAAGACAAACAGATAGAAAAAGAGAGATTGGGAAGCAGGGATACCAAAACCATTGCACAACAATTGAAAAATCTTTATGAAACCCCAGGAATTAGGGTGAAGTTGAGAGGGGGCGACATTGCAGGACCATAACAGGTCGATCTCAAATTTAGTAAAAGGAAGGGTGATACCCAGCTGACCAAAGAAAAAGTCATAAACATAGAAGAAAGGGCGATCATCAACAACCCGAGTAGAGAAGCAGACTCTCTCTTCGGAGGAGGGAGGGACAAGTTCATAGTTCTTCTCATCACCAGGATTACTACAGACCCTATGAAACTGCCTAAGCTGCGCGCAAAACTCGGAATCAACCAAAGAGACACACATAAGAACCATTGAGTCCACCCAATCAGCCATGCTCTCAGGAACCCGGGAAGGCATCTCTACAACGTTATTGCGAGAAGACATGAGGCCAACTAAATCCTACAATAAGAAAAGAAGAGTGGATTACTAAAAAAGCATCTCAGACGAGGGGCAAAACAACTCAACGGACAAACAAATAGGAAAGCCCCAAGATTCAAACCAAAGTCCTGGGGCATCCTTTGGAGGCAGTAACAAAGCAAGGATTCAAGAAATTTCTACAGCTTATGTCCCGGCACTTATCAGAAAGAAAATAAAGTCTCAAAGGAAACAAAGGAAGTAAAAACACAAAGTCACCACCTTTCTACAGTCTATCAGTAAAAAGCATTGTCAAACATCAAAAATGCCAAGCAGAAAATCACCAAAGACGCAAACTTTTTCAGAATCAAGCAAAAATCAAAGGCGCAACCAGAAGCGGCGACAATATGCAAAAGCCCTAAAAAAAGGATTCAAGCAACGAGAAAAGCAAAAAGACTCGCACCAAAAATGAAGAAATTCCAGAACATGCAACGATCAGGCATGGTAAAAATAGAAAGATCCCAACTTTCTCTGAGCAAAATTCAAACTTTCTACAGACATATAAAGAAACAGAGGAAGAAAAATCGAACTTGGAGAAATAGAAGAAAACCTCGAAAGAAAAGCCGAAGAGCAGAAGCAACAAAGCCACCCCTCGAAGCGGAAAACTGAAAAAAATAGATGGAGAAAATCTGGAAATCACCCCTCTTCCGCAGAAAGCAGCGACAGAACAGATGGAAGAAACTACGAAAGAAACAGAAAATGAGAGAGTAAAGGGAGAAGTTACGAAGAAGGAGTGAAGAAGAGAAACCGTTTTTTGATGGAGAAGTTCAAAATAAAAGACCAAGAGAAAACGGGGCAATTAATGCCAATTAAATGCAGATATTAAGACCCTCTCGCGTTCCCAAAAAAGCGCCGGTATAAAAACGCGCGCTTTCAGAGGAAAACATTCTACATTCAAAAGCTACTACAAAGGAATCGAGAAAATGCTTGAGTTCGGCTTCACCAAAGAAGAACTGAAGTCAAAGACTCGACCTCAACAAAAAGACCGAGCTCAAGCAGGGGCACTGTTCATACCCTGAGTCGAGCCGTCCGACCCGGGATGTTCTACAGACAAAGCGACCGACCTCTTTAGGTCAAGTGGACCGACTTCTTCGCAAAGAACTCGGTCCAAATCGACATGAGAGCCCAGTAAAGGACCCAAACAGAGGAACACGACCCAAATCCTAGGGCAACCCAAGCCTATAGAGATAAAGGCGGTTCCATTGAAGATTGACCTCAGCTCAAAGATAAAGATAAGATAAGATAACTAACTTATCTTATCCAAAAGGTCACATCTCATCATTATAAATACGCTGGAGCACCCAGGTATAACATATACTCTGATTCTACTCAATACCTGTTTCATACCCTTGCTAACTTAAGCATCGGAGTCCCTTGCAGGTATCCCCACCCTCCAGGGACGAAGGATCAGCAGCATTCTCAGTTCCACAAGTCGGACATACCAGCTCCGACCGCTACACACCTGCCGGACACGTCAGCTCCGACGAACACAGAAGATCTCATCCGAGATCGGCCTACAGTTTCAGGTAACCCTCGGAACACTTATCTTTTTAAAACTTTTTCAAAAATCAAATCTTTTTCATTTTTCTTATTAATTTACGAAAATCTTTTAAAATATTTTTCAAAAATCTTTTTCTTAGTTTTATCTTTATTTTCGAAAATTATGCTAATAATTAATATGATTGATTCAAAAATTTGAAGTTTGTTACTTTCTTGTTAAGAAATGTTCAATCTTTAAATTCTAGAATCTTATCTTTTAGTTTCTTGTTAGTAAAGTAATCAATTTTAATTTTAATCATATCTTTTTATCTTATCTTTTATATCATATCTTTTTCAAAATTTTATCTTTTTCAAAAATTTGATTTTAAAATATCTTTTCTAACTTCTTATCTTCTTATCTTTTCAAAATTAATTTTCAACTCTTTTTCAACTAACTATTTGACTTTTTGTTTGTTTCTTATCTTTTTCAAAACCACCTAACTACTCTTCCTTCTCTAATTTTCGAAAATACCTCCATCTTTTTCAAAAAATTCTTTTTAATTAATTAATTATTTTAAATTTTAATTTTAATTTTATTTCTTATCTTAATTTTCGAGAATCATTAACTCCTTTTCAAAATTGTTTTCGAAAACTTCTCTCTCATCTTATTCTATTTATTCATTCATTTACTAACACTTCTCTTCATCTCAAATCACTGCCCTTATCCTCACCCTTGTGTTTGGATTCTCCTTTCTTTATTCCCTTTCTTCTTCTACTAATAATAAGGAACCTCTTTACTGTGACATAGAGGATTCCTCTTCTTTTTCTATTCTCTTCTCCTTCATATGAGCAGGAACAAGGAAAAAGGCATTCTTGTTGAAGCTGATCCAGAACCTGAAAGGACTCTGAAGAAGAAACTAAGAGAAGCTAAATTACAACAATCCAGAGACAACCTTGTTGAAATTTTCGAACAAGAAAAGGAGATGGCAGCCGAACCCAACAACAATAATGCAAGAAGGATGCTTGGTGATTATACTACACCTACGTCCAAGTTTGATGGAAGAAGCATCTCAATTCCTGCCATTGGAGCAAACAATTTTGAGCTGAAACCTCAATTAGTTGCTCTAATGCAACAGAACTGCAAGTTTCATGGACTTCCATCAGAAGATCCCTATCAGTTCTTGACTGAGTTCTTGTAGATCTGTGAGACTGTTAAGACTAATAGAGTAGATCCTGAAGTCTACAGGCTCATGCTTTTCCCTTTTGCTGTAAGAGACAGAGCTAGAGCATGGTTGGACTCTCAACCTAAAGATAGCCTGGACTCCTGGGATAAGCTGGTCACGGCCTTCTTGGCTAAGTTCTTTCCTCCTCAAAAGCTGAGCAAGCTTAGAGTGGATGTACAGACCTTCAAACAAAAAGATGGTGAATCCCTCTATGAAGCTTGGGAAAGATACAAGCAGATGACCAAAAGATGTCCTTCTGACATGTTTTCAGAATGGACCATGATAGATATATTCTATTATGGTCTATCTGAGTTCTCTAAGATGTCAGTAGACCATTCTGCAGGTGGATCCATTCACCTAAAGAAAACGCCTGCAGAAGCTCAAGAACTTATTGACATGGTTGCAAATAACCAGTTCATGTACACTTCTAAGAGGAATTCCGTGAATAATGGGATGCCTCAAAGGAAGGGAGTTCTTGAAATTGATGCTCTGAATACCATATTGGCTCAGAACAAAATGTTGACCCAGCAAGTCAACATGATTTCTCAAAGTCTGAATGGATGGCAAAATGCATCCAATAGTACTAAAGAGGCATCTTCTGAAGTAGAAGCTTATGATCTTGAGAATTCTACAATGGCAGAGGTAAATTACATGGGTGAACCTTATGGAAACACCTATAATTCATCATGGAGAAATCATCCAAATTTCTCATGGAAGGATCAATAAAAGCCCCAACAAGGCTTTAATAATGGTGGAAGAAATAGGCTCAGCAATATCAAGCCTTATCCATCATCTTCTCAGCAACAGACAGAAAATTCTGAGCAGAGTACCTCTGAGTTAGCAAATTTAGTCTCTGATCTGTCTAAGGCCACTTTAAGTTTC
Organism: Arachis hypogaea; assembly: GCF_003086295.3. Lineage (NCBI taxonomy): Eukaryota > Viridiplantae > Streptophyta > Magnoliopsida > Fabales > Fabaceae > Arachis > Arachis hypogaea. Next base: position 46,757,985 of record NC_092040.1, read on the forward strand.
ATGAGTGAGACAAGGTCCTCCATCAGAAATTTAGAGGCACAAGTGGGCCAGCTGAGTAAGAAAGTAACTGAAACTCCTCCTAGTACTCTCCCAAGCAATACTGAAGAGAATCCAAAAAGAGAGTGTAAGGCCATTGACATAATCAAAATGGCCGAACCTATGGAAGAAGGAGAGGACGTGAATCCCAATGAGGAAAACCTCATGGGACGTCTCTCAAGCAAGAAGGAGTTCCATATTGAGGACCCAAAGGAATCTGAGGCTCATATAGAGACCATAGAGATTCCACTAAACCTCCTTCTGCCATTCATGAGCTCTAAAGACTATTCTTCCTCTGAAGAGGATGAAGATGTAACTGGAGAGCAAGTTGCTCAATATCTAGGAGCTATCATGAAGCTGAATGCCAAGTTATTTGGTAATGAGACTTGGGACGGTGAACCTCCCTTGCTCATTGGTGAACTAGATACATGGGTTCAGCAAACTTTATCTCAAAAGAAACAAGATCCTGGTAAATTCATAATACCCTGCACCATAGGCACCATGATCTTTGAAAGAGCTTTGTGTGACCTTGGGGTCAGGCATAAATCTTATGTCACTCTCTGTAATAGAGAAGCTGGGGATCATTGAGGTACAGCCTGCCATATTTTCATTGCAAATGGCAGACAAGTCAGTAAGACAAGCTTATGGATTGGTAGAGGACGTGTTGGTAAAGGTTGAAGGCCTTTATATCCCTGCTGATTTCATAATCTTAGACACTAGGAAGGAGGAGGATGAATGCATCATCCTTGGAAGACCTTTCCTAGCCACAGCAAGAGCTGTGATAGATGTTAACAGAGGAGAATTAGTCCTTCAATTGAATGGGGACTACCTTGTATTCAAGGCTCAAGGATCTTCTTCTTTAACAATGGAGAGGAAGTATGAAAAGCTTCTCTCAGTACAGAGTCAAACAAAGCCCCCACAATCAAACTCTAAGTTTGGTGTTGAGAGGGCTCAACAAAACTCTAAGTCTGGTGTTGGGAGTCTACAACATTGACCTGAGTACCTGTGTGGCTCCATGAGAGCCCACTGTCAACTATTGACATTAAAAAAGTGCTTATTGGGAGCAACCCAATTTTTATTTATCTAATTTTATTTTTCTTTTATTGTCCTTTAATGTTTTATTAGGTTCATGATCATATGGAGTCACGAAAAATACTAAAATTAAAAACAGAATCAAAAACATCAGAAGAAAAATCACACCCTGGAGGAAGGACTTACTGGCGTTCAAACGCCAGTAAGGAGCATCTGGCTGGCGTTCAACACCAGAACAGAGCATGGATCTGCGTTGAACGCCAGAAGCAAGCAGCATCCTGGCGTTTGAACGCCAGGAATATACCCTAAGGAGAGCTGGCGCTGAACGCCAGAAACAAGCATGGAAATGGCATTCAACGCCAGAAACATGCTGCAATTGGGCGTTGAATGCCCAACATAAGCATCACTTCGGCATTTAAACGCCATAATTGTATGCAAAGGCATTTTACATGCCTAATTGGTGCAGGGATGTAAATCCTTGACACTTCAGGATCTGTGGACCCCACAGGATCATCTCAAGATCTGTGGACCCCACAAGATCCCTACCTACCTCAACTCACCTTCTCTCCTCTTCTTCACATTCAAACTCTCTTCCCCAAAAACACTCTTCCCCAAAAAAAAACCTTCACCAATCACCTCAATCTCCCTTTCCAATTAACCCCTCTCCTTCCACTATAAATACCCCTCCATTCTTCTTCATTTTCACACAACACAACCCTCTCTTCTCCTCCTTGGCCGAGACACAACCTTCTCTCCCTCTCCTCCATATCTTCTTTTTCTTCATCTATTCTTTCTTCTCTTGCTCGAGGGCGAACAATATTCTAAGTTTGGTGTGGTAAAAAGCATAGCTTTTTGTTTTTCCATAACCACCCATGGCACCTAAGACTGGAGAAACCTCTAAAAAAGGGAAAGGGAAGACAAAAGCTTCCACCTCCGAGTCATGGGAGATGGAGAGATTCATCTCCAAAGCCCATCAAGACCACTTCTATGATGTTGTGGCCAAGAAGAAGGTGATCCCTGAGGTCCCTTTCAAGCTCAAGAAAAATGAGTTTTCGGAGATCCGACATGAGATCCAAAGAAAAAGTTGGGAAGTTCTGACCAACCCCATTCAACAAGTCGGAATCTTAATGGTTCAAGAGTTCTATGCCAATGCATGGATCACTAGGAACCATGATCAAAGTATGAACCCGAATCCAAAGAACTATCTTACAATGGTTCGGGGAAAATACTTAGATTTTAGTCCGAAAAATGTGAGGTTGGCATTCAACTTGCCCATGATGCAAGGAGATGCACACCCCTACACAAGAAGGGTCAACTTTGATCAAAAGGTTGGACTAAGTCCTTATGGACATATGTGTTGAAGGAGCTCAATGGAAAAGAGACTCTAAAGGCAAGCCGGTTCAATTAAGAAGACTGGACCTCAAGCCTGTGGCTAGAGGATGGTTGGAGTTCATCCAACGCTCCGTCATCCCCACTAGCAACCGATCTGAAGTTACTGTGGATCAGGCCATCATGATTCATAGCATCATGAGTGGAGAGGAAGTAGAAGCTCATGAAGTCATCTCCCTTGAATTCTACAAAATAGCCGAAAAGCCCTCTACCTTGGCAAGGCTAGCTTTTCCTCATCCTTTTGCCATCTATGTTACTCAGCTAGAGTCATCATAGAAGAAGACATCCCCATTGAAGAAGACAAGCCCATCACTAAGAAAAAGATGGAGCAAACAAGAGAGCCCACTCATAGAACCCAAGAGACGCATGAGGAAGCTCATCACCAAGAAATCCTGGAAATGCCTCAAGGGATGCACTTTCCTCCCAACAACTATTGGGAACAACTCAACACTTCTCTAGAAGATTTGAGTTACAATATGGATGAATTAAGGATGGAACATCAAGAGCAGTCCATCATTCTCCATGAAATTAGAGAAGATCAAAGAGCAATGAGGGAGGAGCAACAAAGGCAAGGAAGAGACATAGAAGAACTGATAAACCCATATTTCATGGTTTATCTTGTGCTCAATTGAGTGGTTTTTATCAACTCTTTACCCACTTATTCATACTATTTGCATGGTTATACATTTGCCTTCCTAATTATGTGCTTTGATTGAAAACATGTTTCTTTGGACTTATATTTGCTTATTATTAATCCTCTCTTATTACCATTAGATGCCTTAATATGTGTGTTAAGTGTTTTCAGATATTATAAGGCAGGAATGGCTTGGAGGATGGGAAGGAAGCATGCAAAAGTGGAAGGAATACAATAAGTTGGAGAAATTGCTAAGCTGTCCAGCCTGACCTCTCGCACTCAAACGGCTATAACTTTAGCTACAGAGATCCAAACGATGCGGTTCTAGTTGCGTTGGAAAGCTAACGTCCGGGGCTTCAATTTGATATATAATTTTCCATAGCTACCCTGACGCCAAGTGACGCGAACGCGTGAGTCACACGGACGCGTGACCTGGCAGGAACGCAACCCGCGCGGCCGCATAAGCCATGCGGCCGCGTCACTTTTCCGTGACCTGTACGGACCAGAAAGCGCTGGAAGTGACTTCTGGGCTATTTCTGACTCAGTTTTCGGCCCAGAGAACACAGATTAGAGTTTATAAAGTGGGGGAATGCATCCATTCATAATCATGCTCTCATAATTCACTTTTCATATTTTTAGATGTAGTTTTTAGTGAGAGAGGTTCTCTCCTCTCTCTCTTAGGATTAGGATTAGAATTAGGATTAGGATTTAGGACTTCTCTTAGTTTTAGGAGTGACTCTCAATCCCAGGTTCTTTGTATTTATTTATTTTCAATGTTCCATGTTTAGATTGATTTTCTTAATTAATGTTATTTGAGGTATTTTCAGATCTGTGATTTGTGTCTTTTATTTATATAAATAATTTGGATTTTTCTTTACCCTTTTGGCCTTGGTTGAGTAATTGGTGACGCTTGAGCTGTCAAATAAAGCAGTGGTTGAAATTGGGATTGCTAATTAATTTGAGTTCCAATAACTCTAGCCTTTCCAAGGGAAAGACTAGGACTTTAGGTATCAAATTAATTAGTCCACTTGACCTTCCTTTGTTTAGTAAAGGTTAACTAAGTGGGGTTAAAATCCAATTCTCATCATAATTGATAAGGATAGGACTTCCAGTTCTTACACCTTACCAAGAGTTTATTTTACAGTCATTCATTTACTTTTATTGCTTTGAAAATATACCTGTGCCCATTGCCCAACTAACCTTTTACCTTAATCCAAAACCCCAAACACACTTTTTCATAACCAATAATAAGAACATACCTCCCTGCAATTCCTTGAGGTTTAAATACTCGGTTAACAATTTTTAAAGGGGTTTGTTAGTTGTGACAACCAAAACATTTGCACGAAGGGATTTCTGTTAGTTTAGAAGCTGTATCTACAATGCGAATATTTTTAATAATTCTTTACTAGCAAAAATCTTAACGTCAAAATGGCACCGTTTCCGGAGAATTGCAAACGTGTGCCTTATTATTGGTTATTGTAAATATTTTTCAAAAAAAAATTTTAAAAAATTTTTCTTCCTATCTTTTTCAAAAATTATATCTTTTTCAAAATATTTTCTTTTTATTAATTTTTGTTTTTATTTTCTCTTACTACCATGAACTCTCACCCCTTTGGCTATGAGTCTGGTTATAATTATGTTGCAGGAAGAGGAGATTATAATGACAACATGCACCATGGTTGGAACAATCAAAGATGGGAGGAGCCACAAGGATTTGAACAACCATCGTGGCAACAACCACCTCCAATGGACTATCAACAACCATTCTACAATGCATACCAAGATGATAGATATGGTGGACCCCCTTGTAGTTACCAACAAGACCCACCATATGCCTATGAAACCCCTCATCCTCAATATAATTTTGAACCACCATACTCACAAGCCCCTTTCCGCCATTCACCTCCATATGACCCTAACCCTCAACCACCATACCAACCACCTTATGAGCCATATGAACCATATATAGAACCACCCCAATACCAATCCAATTACTCCCACAAACCACCACTCCTCCATACACATTACCCATATCCATCAAAGTCAGAATCACAGGTTAGCCTCGAAGAATCAATGAAACAATGTACTGCAATCCTTCATCAACTGGAGCAAGCAATAGTGGAGAAGTTAAAGCAATTAGCTTCCCGATGTTTGGATACTCAAGGAACCCCCATGGCTTCATGTGGGCAATCTAATGAAGAACGTAGTATGAAGGAGATACTAGAAACTCCAGAGGACAACGAGGAACATGGCTTTGTATTGGAACAAGTAGAGGAAGCCATAATAGTTGCCGAGGAAGAAGTGGTTGAAGACTTAGGAGATGCTGAACCTCCATGGGAAAATTAAGACATAGAGCCTCCGTCCAAGACAGTTGCATTTGATGTTGAGGAGGGTGTACAACCTTCAAGGTATATCACAGTTGAAGACTTGGAAGAGGTTGATCAAGTGATGGAGATTCAAGAAGAAGAAGCACAACCTCCCATGCCCTTGAAAATCAATGAAGAGAAGATTGAATTGGAAGAGAGCTACCAAGAGGAAGAGGTTGAAATTGAAAAAGCTTGCAAAGAGGTGGTAGTTATCCGAAAAGAGCACAAGGGAGTGGAGCTTGCAATCTCATTAAAAATACCTCCCCCTAAGTCGCCATCATCCATCACAACATTCAAGTGGGTAAAATTCATATCCCTTAGCTTTCTAATTCCACTTGAATATGGGCTACTGGAGACGGATGGTCAACTTAGAGCTCTTTGTGACATTAAGAGTAAGCGGAAGATGGCCAGTGGTAAGAATTGTCCTGCAAGGTTCATTATGGTTGGAAGCTTTAAGTTTAAATGCAAAGGTTGGTATAGAGCTCAACTGAATGGGTCTAGGAAGCTTTTTGGTCACTGCAGTGAGAATTCAGATCACCTTTCACCCGGCTGGAAAAATGCAGATCAAGACAAAAACGGGTGTAAAGGTAAGGTTTGGAATCCTAGAATCTGTTCTGACATTTGTCACCCCGGGAGCCTAAGAATCTGTTTGAAGCTTCGTAAGGACTTTACATGCTTAGTCTGGGACCCCGGAGGTTACTGGAGATACAAACATTGGTGGGGATTTCTGGATCAGTACAAGCATAAGCCACCATGACAGGAAGCTCATCAAATGTCCAACTTAAGGACTTTAACTAAAAGTGCTAGGTGGGAGACAACCCACCATGGTATGATCATTCCTTTTTCATTTTTATTCAGTTTTATTTGTTTTCAAGTTTTATTTTATTTTATTGTATTGAACCTGGAATCATGCATAGCATTCACATTAAGCATTGCATTCTGCATACTGCACTCTACATTTTTCAAAAAAAAAGGAAAAACACGCACGCGACGCGGCAGCGTCACTGACGCGTCCGCGTCACTAGTGCGCGAGGAAGAAAAGCATTGAACAGAGAGTCACGCGAGAGCGTGGCTGGAGCTGCGCCTTTAGCATCATTTGACCCCACGCGACCGCGTCATGTGGAACTTTGGCCTCCCACGCGACCGCGTCACCCACGCGGCTGCGTGCCCTGAAAATCGACGTCAAAAAGGTGCATGGCCGAAAGTTGTGCTGGAATTGGGCTGGACTCGTGCTAGAAGCCCAAACCCTCCCACGCGAATGCATGCCCCATGCGGCCACGTCATTTTTCAAAAATGGCCATCCACGCGATCGCGTCACTCACGCGATCGCGTCACCCAAAATTTGGCAAAATAAGATTTTGAACAGAGAGTTGTGCGAGCGCGAGGCTGCCCTCGCGCCAGTAGCATAAATTGAGTCACGCGACCGCGTCGATTAACTTACAGCGCAAGTCGCGCGACCGCGTGCCCCACGCGTCCGCGTCGCTTGCGCCGCACAGCTTATCCTAATTTGCCAAATATCTTATCTTTTCTTCCCCAATCCTAATTTCTTCTATCTTTTCTTCTTTCTTCTTTCTTTCTTACTTTACTTCTTTCCCTTCTCATTCTTCTTATCTTTTATTTTATTTTACTTAATTTATTTGCATATCTCATTCATCGCATCTAAATTTTGTGCATATTGTTTTTATTTTCTTTTCTGAATTTTTTATTTTTCCATTGGTGTTAAAAAAAAATTCTTATTCTACTGTTGCATCTTTTCTTGAATTTATTTTGGTAACTTGTTTTACACTGTAGAATGATATTAATTATCTGCCAATGCCAATCTTTTATGATACTTGCACTCCATTTGCATTGGCATGAACTTGTATTGATACTTTCATTACCCACTCTCCTCCCCTATGTTACAAATTTTATACCACTGGTATGCCATGGCTTCTATTATTTTCTCACGTATATGTTGAAGCTTCCATGTAAATGAGACTCTTATCATTTGGCATTAACCCACCCATACTTTATTTATTTTCTTATCTTTATTTCTGGGTTACTCTTCTTCCCTTTTTCTTTTAGGATGGCCACCCGGATGGGAACCGGAAGACGTTTACATGGGGAGACAAACAAGTCCATCTGCACAATCCTTGAAGAAAGGCATCAGTTGGAACAACCCGTCCACCTGCACATCTCAGCATGCACCGAGAACGGTGCAATATTTAAGTGTGGGGAGGTCGATACCGATCTCCATGGGTTAGTACTTTCTTGTCTCAACACCAATGTTTAAATTTTCTTTGTAGATTAGTTGTTGCACTTGCATGTTTATTTGATTTTTGCATATTTTACCACTTGGTTGAAGTAATATTTTTTTTTAAAAACTTTTTATAGTATTTCACTAATTTAAATTAAAAAACTTTTTGAATAACTTGTATGAAGAAATTTTATTTTGGAATATGGTTTAAAGCTTGAACACACAAAACCAGTGAGATTTTGAGCCTATTTGATTGGTTGCATTTTATCAACCAATATTTTAATTTTGGTGTGTGTTTTTCTCTCTAAAATTGTGATCTTTGTCTTGCTTGATTCTATATTTCCATTGTTTAATGTATGCATACACTTATATGATTGAGGCCTTGTTTCACTGAGCTTACATACCCATATGGCCTTAACCTTTTCATTATCTATTGCAAACCAATTTTGAGCCTATTTTACCCCTTTGTTCTTTATTTTAGCATATCATTAACTCTAAGCGAAAAACAATAATGTCCTTAATTTGAATACTTGGTTAGCTTAGACTAGTGAGAATGCTTATGAATTAAGTATGGGGAAGAGTGGGTTTGGAAACATCTGGTTTGAGAATTGAATATGTTAGAATTTTCTGAAAATGTGAAAGAAATATTTAGGACATGTTCATGCATTCAATAAATTAATCATATGTATTGAGAAAAACAAAAGAAAAAAAAATATATAAAAAAAAGAGCAAAATAAGTGAAAGGGGACAAAATGCCCCAAAGTAAGTGGTGAAAGCAATGCATATGAGTTGTACTTGAAATTAGAATGCATGAATATGTGGAAAACATAGTTAATGGGACGTCAGATTTTATATTATGATTACATGGATTGTCCTAAGTTAGGTGGAATAGTTTATATTAATTAAGGATTCAAATTTTAGTCCACTTGGCCAAATACAATCCTACCGTGACCCTAACCCCATTACAACCCTTAAAAGACCTCTTGATTTGTGTATTGGTGCATTAAATTTTTGTTTATTGTTAGATGAAGAGCAAGCTATAGAAAGCAAGATTAGTAGAGAATTGAGAGAATTGACCCTAGACACTTGAGAGATAGAATGATATACACTACCAGTAAGGGTTCAGTGCTCAATTCTATGTTCTCTGCTTTCATGAGCTATCTTCTTCTTGCAAGTTATTTGTATTGTATTTTGTGATTTGAATTAGTGAAATCCAGTTCATATTTGTCTTGAATAACTTATTTATTTTTAACCAAGTAAGTAGAAACATTTTGCATTTAGTTGCATTTATAGGTTGCATCTCATACATTCTATCATTCCCCTTCATTCCTTTATAGCTTCTCTTGAGCTTAGCATGAGAACATGCTAATGTTTAAGTGTGGGGAGGTTGATAAACCCATATTTCATGGTTTATCTTGTGCTCAATTGAGTGGTTTTTATCAACTTTTTACCCACTTATTCATACTATTTGCATGGTTTTACATTTGCCTTCCTAATTATGTGCTTTGATTGAAAACATGTTTCTTTGGACTTATATTTGCTTATTATTAATCCTCTCTTATTACCATTAGATGCCTTGATATGTGTGTTAAGTGTTTTCAGATATTATAAGGCAGGAATGGCTTGGAGGATGGGAAGGAAGCATGCAAAAGTGGAAGGAATACAATAAGTTGGAGAAATTGCTAAGCTGTCCAGCCTGACCTCTTCGCACTCAAACGACTATAACTTTAGCTACAGAGGTCCAAACGGCGCGGTTTCAATTGTGTTGGAAAGCTAACGTCCGGGGCTTTGATTTGATATATAATTTCCCATAGCTACCCCGACGCCAGGCGATGCAAACGCGTGAGTCACGCGGACGCGTGACCTGGTAGGAACGCAACCCGCGCGGCCGCGTGAGCCAGGCGGCTGCGTCACTTTTCCGCGACCTGTACGGACCAGAAAGCGCTGGAAGTGACTTCTGGGCTGTTTCTGACTCAGTTTTCGGCCTAGAGAACACATATTAGAGTTTATAAAGTGGGAAAATGCATCCATTCATAATCATGCTCTCATAATTCACTTTTCATATTTTTAGATGTAGTTTTTAGTGAGAGAGGTTCTCTCCTCTCTCTCTCTTAGGATTAGGATTAGAATTAGGATTAGGATTTAGGACTTCTCTTAGTTTTAGGAGTGACTCTCAATCCCAGGTTCTTTGTATTTATTTATTTTCAATGTTCCATGTTTAGATTGATTTTCTTAATTAATGTTATTTGAGGTATTTTCAGATCTGTGATTTGTGTCTTTTATTTATATAAATAATTTGGATTTTTCTGTTACCCTTTTGGCCTTGGTTGAGTAATTGGTGACGCTTGAGCTGTCAAATAAAGCAGTGGTTGAAATTGGGATTGCTAATTAATTTGAGTTCCAATAACTCTAGCCTTTCCAAGGGAAAGACTAGGACTTTAGGTATCAAATTAATTAGTCCACTTGACCTTCCTTTGTTTAGTAAAGGTTAACTAAGTGGGGTTAAAATCCAATTCTCATCATAATTGATAAGGATAGGACTTCCAGTTCTTACACCTTACCAAGAGTTTATTTTACAGTCATTCATTTAATTTTATTGCTTTGAAATATACCTGTGCCCATTGCCCAACTAACCTTTTACCTTAATCCAAAGCCCAAAACACACTTTTTCATAACCAATAATAAGAACATACCACCCTGCAATTCCTTGAGAAGACGACCCGAGGTTTAAATACTCGGTTAACAATTTTTTAAAGGGGTTTGTTAGTTGTGACAACCAAAACATTTGCACGAAGAGATTTCTGTTAGTTTAGAAGCTTTATCTACAACGCGAATATTTTTAATAATTCTTTACTAGCAAAAATCTTAACGTCAAGAACTCAAGGACATCATTGGTTCTTCAAGAAGAAAGAGCCACCATCACTAAGGTGGACTCATTCATTGTTCTTATATTCTTTCTGTTTTTTTGAATTTATGCTATATGTTTGTTTATGTTTTGTGTCTCTAATTCATGATCATTAGTATGTAGTAACTATGTCTTAAGGCTATGAATAATTCCATGAATCCTTCACCTCTCTTAAATGAAAAATGTTTCTAATTCAAAAGAACAAGAAGTACATGAATTTCGAAATTATCCTTGAATTTAGTTTAATTATATTGATGTGGTGACAATACTTTTTGTTTTCTGAATGAATGCTTGAACAGTGCATAATTTTGATTTTGTTGTTTATGAATGTTAAAATTGTTGGCTCTTGAAAGAATAATGAACAAAGAGAATGTTATTGACAATCTGAAAAATCATAATTTTGATTCTTGAAGCAAGAAAAAGCAGTGAAAAAGCAAAAGCTTGCGAAAAAAATTTAGAAAGAGAAAGAAAAACCAAGCAGAAAAAGCCAATAGCCCTTAAAATCAAAAGGCAAGGGTAAAAAAGGATCCAAGGCTTTGAGCATCAATGGATAGGAGGGCCCAAGGAAATAAAATCCAGGCTTAAGCGGCTAAATCAAGCTGTCCCTAACCATGCTTGTGGCATGCATGTCCAAGTGAAAAGCTTGAGACTGAATGGTTAAAGTCGTGATCCAAAGCAAGAAGAGTGTGCTTAAGAACTCTGGACACCTCTAACTGGGGACTTTAGCAAAGCTGAGTCACAATCTGAAAAGGTTCACCCAACTATGTGTTTGTGGCATTTATGTATCCGGTGGTAATATTGGAAAATAAAATGCTTAGGGCCACGGCCAAGACTCATAAAAGTAGCTATGTTCAAGAATCAACAAACTTACCTAGGAGAATCAATAACACTATCTGAAATTCTAAGTTCCTATAAATGCCAATCATTCTGAACTTCAAAGGAAAAAGTGAGATGCCAAAATTGTTCAGAAGAAAAAAGCTACAAGTCCCGCTCATCTAATTAGAATTAATATTCATTGATATTTTGGGATTTATAGTATATTCTGTTCTTTGTATCCTAATTGATTTTCAATTGCTTGGGGACAACCAACAATTTAAGTTTGGTGTTGTGATGAGCGGATAATTTATACGCTTTTTGGCATTGTTTTTAGGTAGTTTTTAATAGGATATAGTTACTTTTAGGTTTCATTAGTTTTTATGCTAAATTCACATTTCTGGACTTTACTATGAGTTTGCGTGTTTTTCTGTGATTTCAGGTATTTTCTGGCTGAAATTGAGGGACCTGAGCAAAACTCTGATAAAAGGCTGACAAAGGACTGCTGATGCTGTTGGATTCTGACCTCTCTGCACTCGAAATGGATTTTTTGGAGCTACAGAACTCCAAATGATGCGCTCTCAATGGCGTTGCAAAGTAGACATCCATAGCTTTCCAGAAATATATAATAGTTCATACTTTATTTGTGATTAAACGATGTAAACTGGCGCTCAACGCCAGTTCCATGCTGTATTCTGGAGTCAAACGCCAGAAACACGTCACAAACCAGAGTTGAACGCCAAAAACACGTTACAACTTGGCGTTCAACTCCAAAAGAAGCCTTTTCACGTGTAAAGCTCAAGCTCAGCCCAAGCACACACCAAGTGGGCCCCGGAAGTGGATTTCTGCATCAATTACTTACTTCTGTAAACCCTAGTAGCTAGTCTAGTATAAATAGAACATTTTACTATTGTATTCAGTGTCCTTTGACCACGTTAAATCTTTGGTCTCGGTTTTATTCCATTATTCATCTTAGGAGACTATTGATCACGTTTTGGGGGGGCTGGCCATTCGGCCATGCCTGAACCTTCATCACTTATGTATTTTCAACGGTGGAGTTTCTATACACCATAGATTAAAGGTGTGCAGCTCTGCTGTACCTCGAGTTTTAATGTAATTACTACTACCTTTTATTCAAATTCAATCTTATTTCTGTTCTAAGATACTACTCGTACTTCAACCTGATGGATGTGATGATCCGTGACACTCATAATCATCCGTCCCTATGAACACGTGCCTGACAACCACTTCCGTTCTACAAGCGAAAGCTAGAGTGTGTATCTCTTGGATTCCTGATGCACGACGCATGGTTGCCCTCGCCTGACAATTGAGCCTTCCATTCTGTGAGATCAGAGTCTTCGTGGTATAAGCTAGAATTGATGGCAACATTCATGAGAATCCGGAAAGTCTAAACCTTGTCTGTGGTATTCCGAGTAGGATTCTAGGATTGAATGACTGTGACGAGCTTCAAACTCGTGATTGTTTGGCGTGATGACAAACGCAAAAGAATCAAGAGATTCTATTCCAACATGATCGAGAACTGACAGATGATTAGCCGTGCCGTGACAGAGCATTTGGACCTTTTTCACTGAGAGGATGGGATGTAGCCATTGACAACAGTGATGCCCTACATACAGCTTGCCATGGAAAGGAGTAAGAAGGATTGGATGAAGGCAGTAGGAAAGCAGAGATTCAAAAGGAGCACAGCATCTTCATACGCCTATCTGAAATTTCCATCGATGATCTACATAAGTATTTCTATCTTTATTTTCTGTTTATTTATTATTATTATTCGAAAACTCTATCACCATTTATTATCCGCCTGACTGAGATTTACAAGATGACCATAGCTTGCTTCATACCAACAATCTCTGTGGGATCGACCCTTACTCACGTAAGGTTTATTACTTGGACGACCCAGTACACTTGCTGGTTAGTTGAGCAAAGTTGTGAAATTATGTCTAGACCATGGTATTGAGCACCAATTTTTTGGGGCCATTACCTGGGAATCAATTTTGAACAACAATTTAAGTATGAATCACAATTTCGTCCACCAGGCACCTGCCGCCAAAGCTTCTGTCGTGCTGACTTCTTCAGCTCCTTCAGCTGGAGTTGAGTCAGAATCTGATTGTCAAATTTTGAATCGGGAGGATGGGACAGTGGATGCTATGCCCCTCCAGACTCATCCTCCTTTATCCCGTGTTGATGAAGCTACTGAAAAATCTCTAGACCTTCTTTAATTATTCTTGATGTATTTGTGTATGGCCTGGCCTGTGGGCTTGTTGAACTTTTTAATTTTGTAAATGGTGCTTCTGACTTTGCTACCTCTTTGGTTGCTTGTTTAGAAACTTTATTTTGAAAAACAAAGCAATTTCTGAGCTCTTGGGGCTGATCTTGGTAGCCTCTTGAGTTTGTTTATATCTTATGTTTTTTCATAACATGTTTGTCTGCATCCGCCTGACACCTTTTCAGGATTTTTGGAAATGTTGGAGACTTGTCGACCTCTTTGGATTGCCTTTGTATTTCATACTTGTGGCTTGATTCTTTGAGGTTGTGTATGCTTGGATCCAACTTGTGTGTCGGCCTTCTCACTTTGGCCTGAAGTTATTTCGAGTAATCCGTTTTGTTTGGACCTTTGTGGGGTCTCTGTTAAGGATTACTTTTATAAGTTATTTTTGTAATCCTCTTTCTTGGACCTTGTTCATGTCTCTTTCAGGGATTACTTTTATAACCTTTATGTTTTGGACCGACTTCATCATGTCGGGCCCTTCTAAGTTATTTTTGTAATCCTCTTTCTTGGACCTTGTTCAGGTCTCTTTCAAGGATTACTTTTATAACTTTTAGGTTTTGGGCCGACTTCATCATGTTGTCTTGTCGGGCCCTTCTAAGTTATTTTTGTAATCCTCTTTCTTGGACCTTGTTTAGGTCTCTTTCAGGGATTATTTTTATAACTTTTAGGTTTTGGGCCGACTTCATCATATCGGGCCCTTCTAAGTTATTTTTGTAATCCTCTTTCTTGGACCTTGTTCAGGTCTCTTTCAGGAATTACTTTTATAACTTTTATGTTTTGGGCCGACTTCATCATGTCGGGCCCTTCTAAGTTATTTTTGTAATCCTCTTTCTTGGACCTTGTTCAGGTCTCTTTCAGGGATTACTTTTATAACTTTTATGTTTTGGGCTGACTTCATCATGTCGGGCCCTTCTAAGTTATAGTAATCCTCTTTTATAGGGCTGGCCAGACCTCTTTCCAGGGATTTACTTATAACTTTGGTTTTTGTGACTAGTCTGACTTCTTTAGTCAGCCAATCTTTAAGTTATTTTTTAGCAATCCATTTTATTAAGACCTCGTCAGGTTTTTTCTATGGATCACTTTCAATAACTTCTTGCATTATTCTGTTTTCATCTTTGCCGATTTTGTAGAATTTGGATTTAATCCTCGTTTGGTCAACCTTTTAATGAATTTGGTTTTCATCTCTGTTGGACTTTATCGTGATCGTGTAGTGAATTTGATTTTCACTTTCTGCCGATCTGTAACTTTATAATCGGACGATGAATATTTCAGATTAATACGGCTTGAGAATTTGTAGAAGATCTAAATAGATTTTATTCAAAAGAAAATGCAAATATATACATGCGGGAGTTTTCTCCCTCTAAGTTGGGTGATTTGTAGGTCTTGGCTTGGCATCTCATTAAAAAACCTTTTCAGGAAAAAGAGTGCGCCTTATCCTAAGATCCTTTATCATCCTTAACTATAGTACCTTCTTAAGTTGCAGGTGTGCCATGACCAAGGAAGCTCTCGCCCATCGAGTTTGGACAGTCTGTAGTAGCCCTTTCCAAGTACTTCTATGACTCGATATGGTCCTTTCCAGTTTGCTGCCAGCTTTTCTTCTCCAGGTCGAGTTGTTCCGATGTCATTTCGGATTAGGATGAGGTCGTTCTTAGCAAAAACTTGCTGTACTACCTTTTAATTGTATCTTGAAGCCATTCGACGTTTTAATGCTTCTTCCCTGATCCGAGCTCTTTCTTGAACTTCCGGAAGAAGGTCGAGTTCTTCCCTTTGAAGTTGGGAGTTGGCTTCTTCACTATAGTGGATCACTCTAGGCGAGCCTTCTTCAATCTCTACTGGGATCATTGCCTCTATTCCGTATGCTAATCGGAAGGGTGATTTCTTTGTGGTGGAATGTGGTGTTGTTCGATATGCCCATAGGACTTGTGGGAGCTCCTCAGCCCAGGCTCCCTTTGCGTCCTATTATCTCTGTTTCAGCCCAGCTAATATGACTTTGTTGGCAGCTTCGGCTTGTTCATTGGCTTGGGAATGCTCTACGGAAGTGAATTGTTGTTTTATGTTCAAGTCGGCCACTAACTTTCTGAAACCTGCATCTGTGAATTGGGTACCGTTTTCTGTGGTGATGGAGTATGGAACCCCGAACCTTGTGACAATATTCCTATATAGGAATTTTCAACTTCTTTGAGCCGTGGCATTAGCTAGGGGTTCGGCCTCAATCCACTTTGTGAAATAGTCTACCCCTATTATGAGGAATTTAACTTGTCCCGATCCCTAAGGGATGGGTCCCAGAAGGTCGAGTCCCTATTTTGCGAATGGCCAAGTAGAGGTCACACTGATGAGTTCTTCTGGCGAGGCAATGTGAAAGTTGGCATGTTTCTGACATGGTGGTCATGTCTTCACAAACTCTGTGGCTTTCTTTTGTAAAGTTGGCCAATAAAATCCTGCCCGGAGTACTTTTTTGGTAAGTGCTTGCACTTCGAGATGATTAACACAAATGCCACTGTGTACTTCTTCTAGAACTTTCTTTGTGTTGGAAGTCAGCACACATTTTAACAATGGTATTGAAATCCCTCTTTTGTATAGAGTATTGTTTATGATAGTGTAGTATTTGTGCCTCCCGTTTTAACCTCTTTGCCTCCTTTTCCTCTATGGGGAGTGTTTCTGTTTTGAGGTAATTAATTATGGGAGTCATCCATCCTTGATCCTGACCTGTTATGGCTAGGAATTTTTCTTTTTCTGATATTGATGGGTTCTGCAGAATTTCTTGGATGAGGCTTCTATTGTTGTCCCCTGGTTTGGTGCTGGCTAATTTTGAGAGTGTGTCAGCTCGGGCATTCTATTCTCGGGATATGTGACGGACCTCATATTCTTTGAGTTATCCGGGCTGTTCGCTGGTTTTGTCCAAGTACTTTTTCATGGTGGGATCTTTGGCTTGGTAGCTCCCTGCTATTTGTGAAGTGACTACTTGTGAGTCGCTGAAGATGATAAGCTTTTGAGCTCCAACCTCCCTAGCCAGCTTCAAGCCAGCTAGTAGTGCCTCATTTTCTACTTCGTTGTTTGAGGCAGAGAACCCAAATTTGAGGGAGAGTTCGATCTGGGTTCTTTGGTCGCTTTCAATTATCACATCCGCGCCGCTTCTAGTTTTATTTGAGAAACCGTCCACGTAGAGATTCCATTCTGTAGGGATTTCTGGTGTGTCTGTAAATTCTATAATGAAGTAAGCCAGGTATTGTGATTTGATGGCAGTCTGAGCTTCGTATTGAAGGTCGAATTTGGATAACTCGACTGCTGATGAGCGGATAATTTGTACGCTTTTTGGCATTGTTTTTAGTATGTTTTTAGTATGATCTAGTTAGTTTTTAGTATATTTTCATTAGTTTTTAGTTAAAATTCACTTCTCTGGACTTTACTATGAGTTTGTGTGTTTTTCTGTGATTTCAGGTATTTTCTGGCTGAAATTGAGGGACCTGAGCAAAAATCTGATTCAGAGACTAAAAAGGACTGCAGATGCTGTTGGATTCTGACCTCCCTGCACTCGAAGTGGATTTTCTGGAGCTACAGAAGCCCAATTGGCGCGCTCTCAACGGCGTTGGAAAGTAGACATCCTGGGCTTTCCAGCAATATATGATAGTCCATACTTTGCCCAAGATTTGATGGCCCAAATTGGCGTTCAAAGTCACCTTCAAGATTTCCAGCGTTAAACGCCGGAACTGGCACCCAAATGGGAGTTAAACGCCCAAACTGGCACTAAAGCTGGCGTTTAACTCCAAGAAGAGTCTCTACACGAAAATGCTTCATTGCTCAGCCCAGGCACACACCAAGTGGGCCCAGAAGTGGATTTTTATGTCATTTACTCATTTCTGTAAACCTTAGGCTACTAGTTCTCTATAAGTAGGACCTTTTACTATTGTATTTGGAGACTTTGGTAGCTATCTTCATCTTTATGCTATCTTAGATCATTGGGAGGCTGGCCATTCGGCCATGCCTAGACCTTGTTCTTATGTATTTTCAACGGTGGAGTTTCTACACACCATAGATTAAGGTGTGGAGCTCTGCTGTACCTCGAGTATTAATGCAATTACTATTGTTCTTCCATTCAATTCCGCTTGTTCTTGTTCTAAGATATCACTTGTTCTTCAACTTGATGAATGTGATGATCCGTGACACTCATCATCATTCTCACCTATGAACGTGTGACTGACAACCACCTCCGTTCTACCTTCGATTGGGTGAATATCTATTGGATTCCTGATTGCACGATGCATGGTTGATCGCCTGACAACCGAGTGCTCGCCTGACAACCGAGCCAACCATTCCGTGAGATCAGAGTCTTCATGGTATAGGCTAGAACTGATGGCGGCATTCAAGAGAATCCGGAAGGTCTAACCTTGTCTGTGGTATTCTGAGTAGGATTCAATGATTGAATGACTGTGACGTGCTTCAAACTCCTAGCAGGCGGGGCGTTAGTGACAGACGCAAAAGAATCGCTGGATTCTATTCCGGCCTGACCGAGAACCGACAGCTGATTAGCCATATGCTGTGACAGAGCATAGGAACATTTTCACTGAGAGGATGGGAGGTAGCCACTGACAACGGTGAAACCCTACATAAGCTTGCCATGGAAAGGAGTAAGAAGGATTGGATGAAGACAGTAGGAAAGCAGAGAGACGGAAGGGAAGGCATCTTCATGCGCTTATCTGAAGTTCCTACCAATGAATTACATAAGTACCTCTATCTTTACCTTTATGTTTATTTCATTCATCACCATATCCATTTGAGTCTGCCTGACTAAGATTCACAAGATGACCATAGCTTGCTTCATACTAACAATCTCCATGGGATCGACCCTTACGCGCGTAAGGTTTATTACTTGGACGACCCAGTGCACTTGCTGGTTAGTTGTGCGAAGTTGTGTTTATGCCATGGTATTGAACACCAAGGTTTTGGATTCATTACCGGGGATTATTTGAGTTGTGAAAAGTATTGATCACAATTTCGTGCACCAAGTTTTTGGCGCCGTTGCCGGGGATTGTTCAGTTTGGACAACTGACGGTTCATCTTGTTGCTTAGATTAGGTATTTATTTTTTTCGAAATTCTTGAAGAGGAATTCTAGAGTTTCATGATGATTTGTTGAAGTCTGGCTGGCTGAGAAGCCATGTCTAATTTCATTGGACCGAGGTTTCAACTTATCATCACAAGAGCTTGTTGATTTTTATCAATCTTGCTTTTGGAGCAGTGATCTGCTAAGGCTTGACTGGCCATTGGCCATGTCTAGAGTTTTGGACCGAAGCTTTCTTTGAAAGCTTGGCTGGCTGTGAAGTCATGTCTAATTCCTGGACCGGAGTCTTAGACTAGCATTGCACTGATTCCTGGGATTCTCATTGAGAATTTTGATACCTTTATTTTCTTCTTCCACTTAATTTTCGAAAAACACAAAAAAATTTACAAAATCATAAAATCCAAAAATTTCTTGTTTGAGTCTAGTGTCTCATCTTAAGTTTGGTGTCAGTTGCATGCATTCATTCATGTGTCTTAGTGATCTTCAAGATGTTCTTGATGATTTCTTACTCTAATCTTTAAATTCTCTTGACTTGAGTGTTTTGTGTGTCTCATATGCATTCTCATTAGTGTCAGCAGTATACAAACTGCTAAGTTTGGTGTCTTGCATGCATTGTTATTTGATTTTAGTTGCATCTTGATTATTAAAAATCCAAAAATATTTTTTTATTTATGTCTTCTCAAGTCAATAATACAGAGAATTAAAGATTCAGAACATACAGCAGAGGAATTGCACAGAAAAAGCTGGGCGTTCAAAACGCCCAGTGAAGAAGGACAGACTGGCGTTTAAACGCCAGCCAGGGTACCTGGTTGGGCGTTTAACGCCCAAAAGGGTATAGTTTTGGGCGCTAAACGCCAGAATGTGCACCATTCTGGGCGTTTAACGCCAGGATGGCACAAGAGGGAAGATTCTGTTTTTCAATGCAATTTTTTTCAGGTTTTCAAAGTTTTTCAAAATCAAATCTTTTTCAAATCATATCTTTTCAATCATGTGTTTTCAAAATCAATTTCTTTCCATTTTCAAAGATACTTACTATCAATTAATGATTTGATTCAACACTTCAAGTATGTTACCTTTTCTGTTGAGAAGGGTTTAATGTTTGAATCATATCTTTTCTTGTTAGTCAAGTTTTTAATTTTCAAAATCAAATCTTTTTTAAAATGTTTTTCAAATCATATCTTCTCAATCACATCTTTTTTAAAACTAACCATATTTTCACATCTTTTTCAAAATAGTTTTCAATCAAATCTTTTTGATTTCTAATTTTAAAATCTTTTTCAAAAATCACTTGATTTCTTTTCCACTTTCATTTTCGAAAATCAAGTAATGTTTTCAAAAATGTTTTCAAAATCTTTTACTTAATTTTCGAAAATTACTTCCCTTCTTCTCACATCCTTCTATTTATGAACTAACACTATCCCTTAATGCAAAATTCGAACTCCATCTCCTTTGATAAGTTCGAATTTTCTACTTCTGTCTTCTACTTTTCTTTTCCTCTGACACCTAAAGGAATTTCTATACTGTGACATAGAAGATTCCACATTTTCTTATTCCCTTCTCTTTCTTATGAGCAGGAGCAAAGACAAAGGCATTCTTGTTGAGGCTGATCCTGAACCTGAAAGGACCTTGAAGAGAAAGCTAAGAGAAGCCAAAGCACAACTCTCTTTAGAGGACCTGACCGAATTCTTCAAAGAAGAAGAACACATGGCAGCCGAAAACAACAATGCCAACAATGCAAGAAAGGTGCTGGGTGACTTTACTGCACCTACTCCCGACTTCTATGGGAGAAGCATCTCTATCCCTGCCATTGGAGCAAACAACTTTGAGCTTAAGCCTCAATTAGTTTCTCTAATGCAACAGAATTGCAAGTTCCATGGACTTCCATTGGAAGATCCTCATCAGTTTTTAGCTGAATTCTTGCAAATCTGTGACACTGTCAAGACTAATGGGGTTGACCCTGAGGTCTACAGACTTATGCTATTCCCTTTTGCTGTAAGAGACAGAGCTAGAGCATGGTTGGACTCTCAACTTAAAGAAAGCCTGGACTCTTGGGAAAAGCTAGTCAATGCCTTCTTGGCAAAGTTCTTTCCACCTCAAAAATTGAGTAAGCTTAGAGTAGAAGTCCAAACCTTCAGACAGAAGGAAGGAGAGTCCCTCTATGAAGCTTGGGAAAGATACAAACAATTAATCAGAAAGTGTCCTTCTGATATGCTTTCTGAATGGAGCATCATAGGTATTTTCTATGATGGTCTCTCTGAACTATCCAAGATGTCTTTGGATAGCTCTGCAGGAGGATCTCTTCATCTGAAGAAGACGCCTACTGAAGCTCAAGAACTGATTGAAATGGTTGCAAATAACCAATTCATGTACACTTCTGAAAGAAATCCTGTGAACAATGGGACTAGTCAGAAGAAAGGAATTCTTGAGATTGACACTCTGAATGCCATATTGGCTCAGAACAAAATATTGACTCAACAAGTCAATATGATTTCTCAAAGTCTGTCTGGAATGCAAAATGCACCAAGCAGTACTAAGGAAGCGTCATCTGAGGAAGAAGCTTATGATCCTGAGAACCCTTCAATGGAAGAGGTGAATTACATGGGAGAACCCTATGGAAACACCTATAATCCTTCATGGAGAAATCATCCAAATCTCTCATGGAAGGATCAACAGAGACCTCAACAAGGTTTCAATAACAATAATGGTGGAAGAAACAGGTTTAGCAATAGCAAGCCTTTTCTATCATCTTCTCAGCAACAGACAGAGAGTTCTAAGCAGAATAACTCTGACTTAGCAACCATGGTCTCTGATCTGATCAAAACCACTCAAAGTTTCATTACTGAAACAAGGTCCTCCATTAGAAATTTGGAGGCACAAGTGGGTCAGCTGAGCAAGAAAATTACTGAACTCCCTCCTAGTACTCTTCCAAGCAATACAGAAGAGAATCCAAAAGGAGAGTGCAAGGCCATCAACATGGCCGAATTTTGGGAGGGAGAAGAGGCAGTGAACGCCACTGAGGAAGGCCTCACTGGGCGTCCACTGGCCTCCAATGAGTTCCCCAATGAGGAACCATGGGAATCTGAGGCTTAAAATGAGACCATAGAGATTCCACTAGACTTACTTCTGCCATTCATGAGCTCTGATGAGTATTCTTCCTCTGAAGAGGATGAGTATGTCACTGAAGAGCAAGTTGCTAAATACCTTGGAGCAATCATGAAGCTAAATGACAAGTTATTTGGAAATGAGACTTGGGAGGATGAATCCCCTTTGCTCACCAAGGAACTGGATGACTTGTCTAGGCAGAAACTGCCTCAAAAGAGGCAGGATCCTGGGAAGTTTTCAATACCTTGTACCATAGGCA
The DNA here is from genome assembly GCF_003086295.3 of Arachis hypogaea. NCBI lineage: Eukaryota > Viridiplantae > Streptophyta > Magnoliopsida > Fabales > Fabaceae > Arachis > Arachis hypogaea. The sequence goes on from NC_092040.1 coordinate 46,780,104, forward strand.
CCATGACCTTCAAGAAGGCCTTGTGTGACTTAGGGTCAAGTGTAAACCTCATGCCTCTCTCTGTAATGGAGAAGTTAGGGATCTCTGAGGTGCAAGCTGCAAAAATCTCACTAGAGATGGCAGACAACTCAAGAAAACAAGCCCATGGACTTGTAGAGGATGTTCTGGTAAAGATTGAAGACCAATACATCCCTACTGATTTCATAGTCCTAGAGACTGGGAAGTGCATGGATGAATCCATCATCCTTGGTAGACCCTTCCTAGCCACAGCAAGGGCTGTGATTGATGTTGATAGAGGAGAGTTGATCATTCAAGTGAATGAAGAATCCTTGGTGTTTAAGGCCTAAGGATATCTCTCTGTCATCATGGAGAGGAAGCATGAAGAGCTTCTCTCAAAACAGAGCCAAACAGAGCCCCCACAGTCAAACTCTAAGTTTGGTGTTGGGAGGCCACAACCAAACTCTAAGTTTGGTGTTGAACCCCCACATTCAAACTCTAAGTTTGGTGTTGGGAGGTTCCAACATGGCTCTGAGTATCTGTGAGGCTCCATGAGAGTCCTCTGTCAAGCTACTGACATTAAAGAAGCGCTTGTTGGGAGGCAACCCAATGTTATATTTTATCTATTTTATTTTGTTATTTTCTCTTTTTTGTAGGTTGATGATCATGAGGAGTCACAAAATCAATGAAAAAAGCAAAAACAGAATGAAAAACAGGAAGAAAAACAGCACACCCTGGAGGACGCACCTACTGGCGTTTAAACGCCAGTGAGGTTAGCTGTTGGGCGTTTAACGCCCAGTCTGGCACCATTCTGGGCGTTTAACGCCAGAAAGGGGCACCAGACTGGCGTTAAACGCCAGAAAAGGGTAAGAAGCTGGCGTTAAACGCCAGAAATGGGCACCAGCCCGGCGTTTAACGCCAGAAATGGCTAAAAACGTGATTTTGTTTGCCATTTGGTGCAGGGATGACTTTTCCTTGATACCTCAGGATCTGTGGACCCCACAGGATCCCCACCTACCCTACCACTCTCTCTCTTCTTCACCCATTCACCAATCACCTCAACACCTCTTCCCCAAAAACCCTTCACCTATCAAATCCCATCTTTCTCTTCACCACTCACATCCATCCTTCATAAAACCCCACCTACCTCACCATTCAAATTCAAACCACCTTCCCACCCAAACCCACCCTCAAATGGCCGAACCCTCCCATCCCCCTCTCCTATATAAACCCTCCTTCACTCCTTCATTTTCACACATCCTAAACACCATTTCTCTCCCCTTTGGCCGAACACAAAGCCATTCCCTTCTTCCTCATTTCTTCTTCTTCTACTCTCTTCTTTCTTCTTTTGCTCGAGGACGAGCAAACATTTTAAGTTTGGTGTGGTAAAAGCATTGCTTTTTGTTTTTCCATAACCATTTATGGCATCCAAGGCCGGAGAAACCTCTAGAAAGAGGAAAGGGAAGGCAAAAGCTTCCACCTCCGAGTCATGGGAGATGGAAAGATTCATCTCAAGGGTGCATCAAGACCACTTCTATGAAGTTGTGGCCTTGAAGAAGGTGATCCCCGAGGTCCCTTTTTCACTCAAAAAGGGTGAATATCCGGAGATCCGACATGAGATCCGAAGAAGAGGTTGGGAAGTTCTTACCAACCCCATTCAACAAGTCGGAATCTTGATGGTTCAAGAGTTCTATGCCAATGCATGGATCACCAAGAACCATGATCAAAGTGTGAACCCGAATCCAAAGAATTATCTTACTATGGTTCGGGGGAAATACTTGGATTTTAGTCCGGAAAGTGTGAGGGTGGCGTTCAACTTGTCTATGATGCAAGGAGATGAACATCCTTACACTAGAAGGGTCAACTTTGATCAAAGGTTGGACCAAGTCCTCACAATCATATGTGAAGAGGGCGCCCAATGGAAGAGAGATTCAAGACGAAAGCCGGTTCAATTGAGAAGGCATGACCTCAAACCCGTGGCTAGAGGATGGTTGGAGTTCATCCAACGCTCAATCATTCCCACTAGCAACCGGTCCGAAGTTACCATAGACTGGGCTATCATGATTCATAGCATCATGATTGGAGAAGAAATAGAAGTTCATGAGGTTATAGCCCAAGAACTCTATAAAGTGGCGGACAAGTCCTCTACCTTGGCAAGGTTAGCCTTCCCTCATCTCATTTGTCACCTCTGTTATTCAGTTGGAGTTGACATAGAGGGAGACACCCCTATTGATGAGGACAAGCCCATCACTAAGAAGAGGATGGAGCACACAAGAGACCCCACTCATCATGAGATCCCTGAGATACCTCAAGGGATGCACTTTCCTCCACAAAACTATTGGGAGCAATTAAACACCTCCCTAGGAGAATTGAGTTCCAACATGGGACAACTAAGGGTGGAGCATCAAGAACACTCCATCATCCTCCATGAAATTAGAGAAGATCAAAGAATCATGAGAGAGGAGCAACAAAGACAAGGAAGAGACATTGAGGAGCTCAAGCACTCCATAGGATCTTCAAGAGGAAGAAAGAGCCGCCATCACTAAGGTGGACCCGTTCCTTGATTTCCTTGTTCTTTATTCTTCTGTTTTTCAAATTTTAGTGCTTATGTTTATCCATGTTTGTGTCTTGTGATCATTAGTGTCTTAGTGTCTATGCCTTAAAGTTATGAATGTCCTATGAATCCATCACCTTTCTTGAATAAAAACGTGCTTAAATTGAAAAGGAAAGAATTGCATGAATTTTGAATTTTATAACAGTTTAATTATTTTGATGTGGTGGCATTACTTTTGTCTTCTAAATGTATGCTTAAACAGTGCATATGTATCTTGAATTTGTGGTTCATGAATGTTGGCTCTTGAAAGAATGATGAAAAAGGAGACATGTTACTGAGGATCTGAAAAATCATAAAAATGATTCTTGAAGCAAGAAAAAGCAATGAAAAAAAAATCGAAAAAAAAAGAGAGAAAAGAAAGAAATAAAGTTGTGATCCAAGGCAATAAGAGTGTGCTTAAGAACCCTGGACACCTCTAATTGGGGACTTTTGCAAAGCTGAGTCATAATCTGAAAAGGTTCACCCAATTATGTGTCTGTGGCATGTATGTATCCGGTGGTAATACTGGAAGACAGAGTGCTTTGGGCCACAGCCAAGACTCAATAAGTAGCTATGTTTAAGAATCATCATACTTAACTAGGAGAATCAATAACACTATCTGGATTCTAAGTTCCTAAAGAAGCCAATCATTCTGAATTTCAAAGGATAGAGTGAGATGCCAAAACTGTTCAGAGGCAAAAAGCTAAAAGCCCCGCTCATCTAATTGATACTGATCTTCACAGATGTTTTTGGAATTCATTGCATATTCTCTTCTTTTTATCTTAATTGATTTTCAGTTGCTTGAGGACAAGCAACAATTTAAGTTTGGTGTTGTGATGAGCGGATAATTTGTACGCTTTTTGGCATTGTTTTTAGTATGTTTTTAGTATGATCTAGTTAGTTTTTAGTATATTTTCATTAGTTTTTAGTTAAAATTCACTTCTCTGGACTTTACTATGAGTTTGTGTGTTTTTCTGTGATTTCAGGTATTTTCTGGCTGAAATTGAGGGACCTGAGCAAAAATCTGATTCAGAGACTAAAAAGGACTGCAGATGCTGTTGGATTCTGACCTCCCTGCACTCGAAGTGGATTTTCTGGAGCTACAGAAGCCCAATTGGCGCGCTCTCAACGGCGTTGGAAAGTAGACATCCTGGGCTTTCCAGCAATATATGATAGTCCATACTTTGCCCAAGATTTGATGGCCCAAATTGGCGTTCAAAGTCACCTTCAAGATTTCCAGCGTTAAACGCCGGAACTGGCACCCAAATGGGAGTTAAACGCCCAAACTGGCACTAAAGCTGGCGTTTAACTCCAAGAAGAGTCTCTACACGAAAATGCTTCATTGCTCAGCCCAGGCACACACCAAGTGGGCCCAGAAGTGGATTTTTATGTCATTTACTCATTTCTGTAAACCTTAGGCTACTAGTTCTCTATAAGTAGGACCTTTTACTATTGTATTTGGAGACTTTGGTAGCTATCTTCATCTTTATGCTATCTTAGATCATTGGGAGGCTGGCCATTCGGCCATGCCTAGACCTTGTTCTTATGTATTTTCAACGGTGGAGTTTCTACACACCATAGATTAAGGTGTGGAGCTCTGCTGTACCTCGAGTATTAATGCAATTACTATTGTTCTTCCATTCAATTCCGCTTGTTCTTGTTCTAAGATATCACTTGTTCTTCAACTTGATGAATGTGATGATCTGTGACACTCATCATCATTCTCACCTATGAACGTGTGACTGACAACCACCTCCGTTCTACCTTCGATTGGGTGAATATCTATTGGATTCCTGATTGCACGATGCATGGTTGATCGCCTGACAACCGAGTGCTCGCCTGACAACCGAGCCAACCATTCCGTGAGATCAGAGTCTTCATGGTATAGGCTAGAACTGATGGCGGCATTCAAGAGAATCCGGAAGGTCTAACCTTGTCTGTGGTATTCTGAGTAGGATTCAATGATTGAATGACTGTGACGTGCTTCAAACTCCTAGCAGGCGGGGCGTTAGTGACAGACGCAAAAGAATCGCTGGATTCTATTCCGGCCTGACCGAGAACCGACAGCTGATTAGCCATATGCTGTGACAGAGCATAGGAACATTTTCACTGAGAGGATGGGAGGTAGCCACTGACAACGGTGAAACCCTACATAAGCTTGCCATGGAAAGGAGTAAGAAGGATTGAATGAAGACAGTAGGAAAGCAGAGAGACGGAAGGGAAGGCATCTTCATGCGCTTATCTGAAGTTCCTACCAATGAATTACATAAGTACCTCTATCTTTACCTTTATGTTTATTTCGTTCATCACCATATCCATTTGAGTCTGCCTGACTAAGATTCACAAGATGACCATAGCTTGCTTCATACTAACAATCTCCGTGGGATCGACCCTTACTCGCGTAAGGTTTATTACTTGGACGACCCAGTGCACTTGCTGGTTAGTTGTGCGAAGTTGTATTTATGCCATGGTATTGAACACCAAGTTTTTGGATTCATTACCAGGGATTATTTGAGTTGTGAAAAGTATTGATCACAATTTCGTGCACCAACTGCCCATTGCAAGATTATGCCTGCTAGGTCCATTTTCTGCAAAATCCCTTTTATGGGCTGGTTGGTCCGAACCCTAATGGTGTGAGCTTGGAAGTATGGACGAAGTCATCGAGATGTTAGTATGAGAGCGTAGGCAAATTTTTATATTTTTTGGTAGTTCAGCTCGGATCCTTGTAGTGCTTTACTAATGAAGTATACGGGTTGTTGCCCACTACTGTCTTCTCGAACTAGTGCTGAGGCTATCGTCCGACTTCCTACCGCGAGGTACAATATGAAAGGTTCTCCTTCCCGTGGCTTAGTTAGGATAGGTGGCTATCCCAGGAATCTTTTGAAATCTTGGAAGGCTTGCTCGCACTTCGTTATCCATTCAAACTTCTTTCCCTTCCTTAGAGTGGCGTAGAAGGGAAGAGATCTTATTGCCGATCTGGCTAGAAATCTGGACAAGGCTGCTAACCTCCCGTTGAGTTGTTGTACCTCTTTGACACAAGTTGGACTCTTCATGTCGAGTATGGCCCATCATTTATCCGGATTTGCCTCGATTCCTCTTTGTGTGAGCATAAAACCTAAGAATTTGCCAGCTTCTACTGCTAAGGTTCATTTTGTAGGATTGAGTCACATGCCATGCCGTCTTATAGTGTCGAATACTTGGGTCAAGGTGGACAACAGCGTCTCTTCATTTTGTGTCTTTATTAACATGTCGTCCACACAGACTTCCATGATTTTTCCGATGTGATCCATAAAGACCTTATTCATTAATCTCTGATAAGTAGCTCCCGCGTTTTTAAGACCAAAAGGCATGATGATGTAGCAGTAGTTTACTTTTGGGGTTAAGAAGGAAGTTTTTTCTTGGTCGGGTGGATACATTGGGATTTGAATGTATCCCGAGTATGCGTCCATAAACGAGAGGTATTTATATCCGAAGGAGGCATCTACCAGAGCGTCGATACTTGGGAGTGGATAAGGATCTTTTGGGCAGGCTTTGTTGAGATCAGTGCAGTCGGTGCACATTCGCCACTTCCCGTTTGATTTTTTCACCAAGACGACGTTAGCTAGCCATAGTGGGTATTTGACTTCTCTTATGAATCCTGCCTCCAATAGAGCTTGTACCTGCTCTTCCACAGCTTGGGATCGTTCTGGTCTGAGCTTTTTACGCCTCTGTTGTACTGGCCGAGATCCTGGGTAGACTGCTAGCTTGTGGCACATTAACTTGGGGTCTATGCCTAGCATGTCTGTGGCCTTCCATGCAAAGAGGTCGACGTTATCTCGCAAGAACTGTATGAGTGATTCTTTTATGTCTCCTTTTAGGATTGTACTGATATTGGTTGTTTGGTCCCGGGTGTCCCTAATCTGGACTTTCTCTACTTCACCTTCAGGTTGTGGGCGGAGTTCTTCCCGCCTCTGCACTCCACTGAGTTCGATTGTGTGGAATTCTTCTCCTCTGCCTCTGAGGTTTAGACTTTCGTGGTAACAGCAACACACCATCTTCTGGTCTTCTTTTATTATAGCTATCCCTTCTGCAGTTGGGAATTTTATACATAGATGTGGAGTCAAGACTATTGCGCCGAGCTGATTCAATGTTGTCCGACCTATTAAGGCGTTGTAGGCTGAACTTACGTCAACCACGATGTAATACATCTTGAGTGTTCTTGACTAGTTTCTTTTTCCGAAGGTTGTGTGTAGTGAGATGTATCCAAGCGGTTGAACCGGGGCGTCTCCCAGTCTGAACAAGCTATTCGGATATGCTCTAAGTTCTTTTTCTTCCAGGCCGAGCTTATCGAAGGCAGTTTTGAACAAGATGTCGGCGGAGCTCCCTTGGTCTATCAGTGTGCGGTGGAGATTTGCGTTTGCCAGTATAACAGTGATGACCATGGGATCGTCGTGTCCTGAGATGATGCCGAATGCGTCTTCTTTGGTGAAAGTAATTACGGGGATGTCAGGTGCTTCCTCCTTCCCCTCAACATGATATACTTCTTTAATGTATCTTTTGCAAGATGATTTGGAGATTCCTACTCCCGCAAATCCGCCATGTATCATGTGGACGTGTCTTTCTGGTGTACGAGGTGATCGCTCGGTTCGTTCGATATCTTCTTCCCTTCTTCTTTTTCTTTGCTCGTCATCCCGGGTGGCTAGGTACCGATCTGATTTCCCTTCTCTTACTAGTTTTTCTATGACATTCTTTAAGTCAAAACATTCGTTGGTGAAATGCTTGTGGATTCGATGTTATTCACAATATTCGGTCCAATTTCCTCCTTCTTTTTTGCCTTTGAGTGGTTGAGCTGGAGGTATTTTTTCAGTGTGGAAAACTTTTCTGTAGACATCCACAAGGGACACCCGAAGAGGGTTGTAATTGTGGTATTTTTTAATTTTTTCCCCATGTCGATCTTCCTTCTTTTTGGACTCTTTGTCCTTATCCCAGGAGGGATAGATGAATCCGGATTTTGAGGTCTCTCCTAGTCGAGAGTTTTCCTCCATGTTGATGTACTTCTCTGCTTGTTCTTGCACTTCGTTCAAAGATGTGGGGTGTTTTTTCGATATAGATTGGCTAAAAGGTCCCTCTCGCAAGCCATTGATGAGGCCCATAATGGCAGCCTCTGTTGGTAGGCTTTGTATGTCCAGCCATGTTTTGTTGAATCTTTCCATGTAGTTGCGAAGACTTTCCCGTTCTCCTTGCTTGATTCCTAATAGACTTGGGGCGTGCTTAGCCTTATCTTTTTGGATGGAGAATCTGGCCAAAAACTTCTTGGCTAAGTCGTTGAAACTCGAGATGGACCTATGAGGTAGATTGTCGAACCATCTAATTACTGTCTTTGTTAAAGTAGTTGGAAAGGCTTTGCAGCGAACTGCATATGAGGCGTCGGTGAGGTACATTCTACTTCTGAAATTGCTGAAATGATGGACGGGATCTGTAGTGCCATCGTACAAAGTCATATCTGGGAGTTTAAATTCTTTTGGGATTTTGGTCTTCATGATCTCCTTGGTGAATGGATCTTGGTCCTTGGGGGAGCTATCCTCATGAGGGGATCGGTTAGCTTTGGTCTTGAGATCGGCTTCGAGTTTTAAGAGTTTGTCCTCCAATTCCCGGCGTCGCCTTATTTCCCTTTGTAGGTCTTTCTCAGCCTCTCGTTGACGTAGGGCTTCTTCTTCAAGTTATTTTAAACGGTCTTGAAGTGCCTCCATGGCTCCCGCATTTGGAGAATTCTTTTTGTTGTTAAGTTGAGGAGTATCCTTTGGTGTAGTGTCCGCGTTTTTGTGCATCATTCTATCCTCTAGATCTGAATCATGGTTGTTGTCACGGTCGTCTGCCATGGTGATGGGATGACTTCCAGGATCCCTAGCAACGGTGACAATGTTTCGAGGATTACCTGAAATTGTAGGTCGATCTCGGACGAGATCTTCTGTACTAGTTGGAGATGACGTGTCCGGCGAGTAAGAGATGGCCAGAGCTGTCGCGTCTGACTTGTTGGACTGCCAATGGTGCTGATCCTTGGTTACCGGAGGGTGGTGGTACCTGCAAGGGACTCCGATGCTTAAGTTAGCAAGGGTATCAAACAGGTTTTTAGTAGAATCAACGTATGAGTTATACCTGGGTGCTTGATAAACCACTATTTTATGGTTTATATTGTGTTTAATTGAGTGGTTTTTATCAAATTCTTGCCCACTTATTCATATGATTTGCATGATTTTACAATTCCTTCCTAGTTTAGTTCTATGGTTGAAAACTTGCTTCCTAGAGATCTTTTAATTACGTATTTTAATTCTCCTTTATACCATTTGATGCTGTGATCCGTGTGTTAAGTGTTTTAGGCATCATAGGGCAGGAATGACTTAGAGAATGGAGAGGAAGCTTGCAAAAATGGAAGGAACACAAGAAACCAAGGAGATGACTAGCGAACATCGACGCGGACGCATGGCTCACGTGACCGCGCGAATTGGAAAAAATTACAGCGACGTGTACGCGTGCTTGACGTGTACGCGTGGATTGAAGTTCGCGTAAATGACGCGAGCGCATGCCTGACGCGTACGTGTGGAGAGGAAAATCGTCAAACGATGCGTACGCGTGACTGACACATACGGATGACATGCACAATCTGCAGAAAATTCAAGAAATGCTGGAGACGATTTTGGGCCGCGTTTTGACCCAAATTTCGGCCCAGAAACACATATTAAAGTCAGGGAATATGCAGAGACTCAACATATCAGATCATAATTCACTTTTCATAATTTAGATGTAGTTTTTAGAGAGAGAGAACCTCTCTCTCTATCTCTTAGGATTTAGGATTAGGATTCCTCTTAAAGGAATTAGGATTATTTCTTCTAAGTTCCAGGTTTAATGTTCCTTTTATTTATTTTCCCAAATTAATTTATGAACTTTTCCATGTTAGAATTGATATCTTCATTTAATATAATTTGAGGTACTTCAGAATTATGATTGATTTCTTTTATTTATATAAATAATTTAGATTTTTGCCTTTTGGATTTAGTGGATTAATTGGTAACTCTTGAGTCGTCAAACTCATCGTGATTGATAATTGATATCTTTGCTGATTGATTTAGATCCATATAACTCTAGTCTTTCCTCAGGAGTTGACTAGGACTTTAGGTATTAAATTGATTTATCCACTTGACTTGCCTTCATAGTTTGAGGTTAACTGAGTGGGAGCAAAAATATAATTCTCATCACCATTGATAAGGATAACTAGGATAGGACTTCCAGTTTTCATACTTCGCCAAAAGTTTTTCTTTGCTATTGATTTAATTCCCTGCAATCTATTTTTCTCATTCAACCTTTCTTCAAACCCAAAAATACTATTTTCCATAACCAATAATAAATCATACTTCCCTGCAATTCCTTGAGAAGACGACCCAAGGTTTGAATACTTCAGTTTATAAATTTTATTGGGTTTGTTACTTGTGACAACCAAACGTTGTACGGAAGGATTTTCTGTTGGTTTAGAAGCTATACTTACAACGCAAACTTATTTGTGAATTTCTTTACTGATAGAGAAATTCGATCGTCAAAAATGGCGCCGTTGCCGGGGAATTGCAAACGTGTGCCTTATTATTGGTTATTGTAAATATTTTTCAAAAAAAAATTCAGATTTTTATTTTAAAATTTTTTATCTTATCTTATCTTAGTTTTAAATTTCAAAAATCAAATCTTTTTTTCAAAAAATTATATCTTTTTCAAAATATTTTCTTTTTGTTAGTTTTTGTTTTTATTTTCTCCTACTACTATGAACTCTCACCCCTTTGGCTATGAGTCTTGTTACAACTATGTTGCAGAAAGAGGAGATTACAATGAGAACATGCACCAAGGATGGAACAATCAAAGATGGGAGGAGCCAGAAGGATTTGATCAACCCTCATGGCAACAACCACCTCCAATGGACTATCAACAACTATTCTGCGATGCATATCAAGGCAATGGATATGGTCGAGGGTATGAACACCGGTCAAGGACACTCAACAAAGACTACATCATGGTCAACGTGAGTTCAGCCTACAATGCCCTAATAGGTCAGACAACCCTAAATCAGCTCGCCGCAGTAGTCTCGACTCCACATCTATGCATGAAGTTCTCAACTACAGAAGGGATCGCTACGATAAAAGGAGACCAGAGGATAGCGCATCGCTGTTACAACGAAAGTCTGAACCTTAGAGGCAAAGGAGAAGAAATCCACACCATCGAGCTTGGGGGAGCTCAAGGGCGAGAAGAACTTCGTCCACAACCTGAGGGCGAGATAGAAAAAGTCCAGATCAGAGATGTCCCAGATAAAACAACCAATATTGGCGCAATCCTAAAAGGAGATGTAAAGGAGTCTCTCATACAGTTCTTAAAAGATAATGTCCACCTCTTCGCGTGGAAGGCCATAGACATGGCGGGCATTGACCCCAAACTAATGTGCCAAAAGCTGGCAGTATACCCAGGATCCTGGCCAGTACAACAGAAGTGTCGGAAACTCAGACCTGAAAGATCCCAAGCTGTGGAAGAACAGGTACAAGCTCTACTGTAGGCAGGATTCATAAGAGAAGTCAAATATCCACTATAGCTAGCCAATGTTTTCTTAGTGAAAAAATCAAATGGGAAGTGGCGGATGTGCACCGAGTACACCGATTTCAACAAAGCTTGCCCAAAAGATTCCTATCCACTCCCAAGCATTGACGCTCTGGTAGATGCCTCCTCTGGATACAAATACCTCTCGTTTATGGACGCTTATTTGGGATACAATCAAATCCCGATGTATCCGCCTGATCAAGAAAAAACCTCATTCTTAACCCCAAAAGCAAACTACTGTTACGTCGTCATGCCATTCGGACTCAAAAACGCAGGAGCTACCTATCAAAGATTAATTAACAAGGTCTTTGCAGATCATATCGGGAAACTCATGGAGGTATATGTGGATGACATGTTAGTAAAAACACAAAGCGACGAGTCATTACTGTCCGACCTCGCCCAAATGTTCAATACCATAAGAAAGCAGGGCATGCGACTTAACACTGCAAAATGCACCTTCACAGTAGAAGCGGGCGAATTCTTGGGTTTCATGCTCACACAAAGAGGAATCGAAGCAAACCCGGACAAGTGCCGAGCCATACTCGACATGAAAAGCCCGACCTGTGTCAAAGAAGTGCAACAGCTCAACGGGCGACTGGCAGCCTTGTCCAGATTTCTAGCCGGATCAGCCATAAGATCTCTCCACTCCTACGCCACACTAAGGAAGGGAAAGAAGTTCGAATGGACACCAGAGTGCGAGCAAGCCTTCCAAGATTTCAAAAGATTCCTGGGACAACCACCCATTCTTACCCGACCGCAGGAAGGAGAAGCACTCATATTATACCTTGCAGTAGGAAGTCGGGCAGTAGCCTCAGCACTAGTCAGAGAGGATGAAAGTGGACAACAACATATATACTTCATCAGTAAAGCACTACAAGGGTCCAACCTGAACTATCAAAAGATAGAAAAGTTCGCATACGCTCTCATATTAACCTCTCGATGACTTCGCCCATACTTCCAGGCTCACACCATCAAAGTTCGGACCAATCAACCCATAAAAGGCATTCTTTAGAAAACATATTTAGCGGGAAGAATCCTACAGTGGCCAGTCGAGTTGTCCGAATTTGATCTTCAATATGAAGCTCGGACAACCATCAAATCACAGTATTTGGCTGACTTCATTGCAAAGTACACTGACACCCCAGAAATCCCCACAAATTGGAATCTCTATGTGGAACCGGAAGTGGAGCAGGTGTGATAATAGAAAGTAATCAGGGAACTCATATCAAACTCTCCCTGAAGTTCGACTTTCCTGCTTCCAATAATCAGGCTGAGTATGAGGCACTATTGGCTGGTTTAAAGCTGGCTAAAGAGGTCGGAGCCCAAAAACGGGTTATCTTCAATGATTCACAGGTTGTCACCTCGCAAATAGCAGAGACCTACCAAGCCAAAGATCCTGCCATGAAAAAGTACAAGGACAAAACTAGGGAACAACTCAGACAATTTCAGGAATATGAGATCCAACATATACCTCGGGAACAGAATGCTCGAGCTGACGCACTCTCAAAATTAGCCAGCACCAAACCAGGGGGCAATAATAGGAGCCTCATCCAGGAAATATTGCAGAACCCGTCAATCTTAGAAGAAGAAAAAGTCCTAGCCATATCTGGCCAAGACCAAGGATGGATGACTCCCATAATCAGCTACCTCAAATCAGAGATACTCCCTACAGATAAGAAGGAGGCAAAGAGGTTAAAGTGGGAGGCACAGTAATACACCATCATAAACAATATCCTATACAAGAGAGGGATTTCAATGCCTCTATTAAAATGTGTACCGACCTCTAACACAAAAGAGGTCTTGAAAGAGATACACAGTGGCACATGCGGCAACCATCTCGGAGCACGAGCTCTTGCCAAGAAAGTACTCCGAGCCAGATTCTTTTGGCTGACTTTGCAAAAAAAAAAGCCACCAAATGGATTGAGGCAGAGCCCCTAGCCAATGTATGTAGAATGTATGTATGTTAGGTGATAGCTCAGGATACTCAAAGATTCAATTTATAGCTCACTTAGCCATACATATATCCTCACCCTTGCCTTGGCCCCATTACAACCTTGAAAAGACCTCATGATGTGTGCATGGGTATACTAAATATTTGTTGATTGGTTAGATGAAGGACAAAGTTTAGAAAGCATGATTAGGGAAGAATAGAGTGATTGACCCTAGACACTTGAGAGATTAGAGTGATGTACACTACCAGTGAGGGTTCAGTGCTTGATTCTATATTTCCTGCTTTCACGAGCTATCTTCTTACAAGTTTACTTGTCTTTTATTGTGTAATTTGAATTGGTGGAATTTGATTCATATTTGTCTTGAAAAACTTGTTTACTTTTAACCAAGTAGGTAGAAACATTTTGCATGTAGTTGCATTCACATTCATAGGTTGCATTGCATGAGTCTTGCCTTTCCCTACTCATTTATTTGGTCTCCTTGAATTTAGCATGAGAACATGCTAATGTTTAAGTGTGGGGAGGTTGATAAACCACTATTTTATGGTTTATATTGTATTTAATTGAGTGGTTTTATCAAGCTTTTCACCCACTTATTCATATGATTTGCAGGATTTATATTTCCTTCCTAAAATTATTACATGATTGAAAACCTACTTCCTAGAGACTTTTAATTAGGTATTTTAATTCTCCTTTATTCCATTCGATGTTGTGATCTGTGTGTTAAGTGTTTCAGGTTTTATAGGGCATAAATGAGTGGGAGATTGGAGAGGAAGCTTGCAAAAATGGAAGGAATACAAGAAATTAAGGAGATGACCAGCGAGAAGTGACGCGACCGCAAGACTCACGCGACCGCGCGGAAGAGAGGAAATCGCAGTGACGCGGTCGCATGGCTCACGCGACAGCGCGGATTGGAAAAGCACGAACGATGCGAATGCGTGGACGACGCGCATGCATAGTACGAAAATGCTGAGTGACGCGATCGCGTGGACGACGCGGACGCGTGACGTGCGCGATCTGCAGAATTACAAAAGTTGCTGGCAGAGATTCTGGGCCGCATTTCAACCCAGTTTTCGGCTCAGAAACACAGATTAAAGTCAGGGAACATACAGAGACTCAACAGGCTTTCATAATTCATAATTTTATGATTTAGATGTAGTTTTGAGGGAGAGGTTCTCTCCTCTCTCTCTTAGGTTTTAAGATTAGGATTCCTCTTAAAGGATTTAGGATTTCAACTCTTCATCAGGTTCAATATTTCTTTTACTTTATATTTCTCTTTTACTTTCAGATACTTTAATGCTCTCATTTAATTACTTATGTTGCCAGATTGACTTATGAATTCTTTATGTTTAGATTGATTTTCTCTTATTAATGCAATTGAGGTATTTCAGATCTAAGATTCTTATTTAGTTTTTTATATTATTGGCTTTAATTGATTAACTGGAAGCTCTTGAGTTGTCAACTATTCAGGATTGATTGTTATGTCGGCTGATTTATTGGAATTCCACTAACTCTAGTCTTTCCTTAGGAGTTGGCTAGGACTAGGGAAATCTAACCAATTGGTTCACTTGACTTTCCCTTGCTTACGCAAAGGTTAACTAAGTGGGATTAACTTCCATTCTCATAGGAGTAACTAGGATAGGACTTCCGAATTTTCATATCTTGTCAAGAGTTTATTTTATAGTTAATTATTTATTTTATTTGTCATTTAATTTACTTGTTCCTCACTTTCAAAACCCCAATTTACAAAACCCATAACCAATAATAAGAACATACCTCCCTGCAATTCCTTGAGAAGACGACCCGAGGTTTGAATACTCGGTTATCAATTTTAAAAAGGGTTTGTTACTTGTGACAACCAAAACGTTTGTAAGAAAGGACTTCTATTGGTTTAGGAGCTATACTTGCAACGAGTACCAAATTGTAAAGATTCTTAGACCACGCAAAGTTCTTCTCTTCAAAATGGCGCCGTTGCCGGGGAATTGCAAAGGTGTGCCTTATTATTGGTTATTGTAAATATTTTTCTTTTACTTGTTTATTTGTTCCTTCTCTTCCCTCTTATTTCTGATAGCTACTATGAATTCTCACCCCTCTCGCTTTGAGTTTGGTTCTAATTTTGTTGCAAGGAATGGAAGCTATAACAGGACTATGCATCAAGGTCTAAGCAATCAAAGATGGATGGAGCCACAAGGATCTGATCACCCCTTTAGGCAACAACACCCTCCTAGATATCATGGACAGAGACCATTCTACAATGCATACCAAGCTGACAAATATGGTGGACCACCTTGTAGCTACCAACAGGCCCCACCCTGTGCTCAGAGACCATCCTTTCAACACAACCTCAATCCACCATCCTCACAAGCTCTTTTTCACCATTCGCCACCATATGATTCTTATCCACCCCAACGCCAATCCAACTATTCCCAAGAACCACCACACACCTATGCACCATGTCCATATCCATCAAGCCAAGAATCACAGGTTCGCCTCGAAGAATTAGTAAAACAGTTTAATGCAACCCTTCATCAACTGGAGCAAGCAATAAATCAATTATCTTCCAGACGTTCAGGCACTCAACAGACTCCCAGGACTTCATGTGGACAATCTAATGAAGAACGCAGCATGAAGAAGACACTAGAGACTCTAGTAGACAGCAAAGAGCATAATTTCGTACTGGAACAAGTAGAGGACGCTGTCTTCTTGGTGTTGAGACTCCCTCATTCTCAGATAAAAATGGGGTCTCCATGGTGGAAATTGGGCATTCACTGCAGCAGACTGCAGGCAATCAACTTTTCTATCTCTCAGCTCCATGTGTTGCTGTGTTTGATGGTGCATTTGTTTGTTCAGGTTCACGCATGCATTCACTCCTTCAAAATTCTTTACTTCTTTTTCTAGGATTGCATTTTGTGGTTTCTCATATGAGTGTTGGTTGTTGACTCCTTGGTCATTGAAATTTGCAATTCCTTGGGCAGTTGTTGTTGCTTTGAGTAGGCCATCTGAGAAGTAGTCCACTGCTTTTCTTGTTTCTGGGGTTAATCCTTCATAGAAAGCTCGGAAGCCCACTTTATCAGTTGCTTTCTTGTATCTTTCCCATGCCTTGAAGAGTGGTTCTTTTTCTCCTTGTGTGAATGGACATTCCCCCTCTTCCAGCTTGATGATCTGTCGGGGTGGGAGAATTTGGCCAGAAATTTGGTGACCAAATCGTCCCAACTAGTGATACTTCCTTGGGGAAAAGCTTCAAGCCATTGTGCAGCTTCACCCCTTAATGAGAAAGGGAATAACAGGATCTTATAAGTGTCATGATCTAGACCATTAGTTTTGACAGCACTACAAGTCTTCAGAAAAGTGGATATGTGCTGTTGAGGATCCTCCAATGGATTTCCGTCGTAGGAACAATTGTTCTTGATCAATGTAATGAGTGGTGGCTTCATGTCATGCTATTCTTCATCTGCAGAGATTTCTTTTCCAATGATAGTCTTTCTTCTGACTTCCCTATTTTCTTGTGGCATGCAAACAATCAGGAGGAACAAACAGCAGCACTCTTGAGAATTTAGTGCAGTTAGTTGAGACAAACTCTCAAACAGTTAGCGAGTTGATAGAGGCAAATTTTCAAACAGTTAGTGGGTTAGTCAAAAATTAAAGAAACAGAAAAGACAAAGTGCTTGATCTAGATCTCCACTTCACTTAATCATTGTCAATCTATTTCAATCCCCGGCAACGGCGCCAAAAACTTGATGTGTGGAAAACAATCCAACACAAAACTCACCGGCAAGTGTACCGGGTCACATCAAGTAATAAAACTCACGGGAGTGAGGTCGATCCCACAGGGATTGAAGGATTGAGCAATTTTAGTTCAGTGATTGATTTAGTCAAGAGAATCAAGTATTGGTTGAGTGGTTTATCTTTAACAGAAGCTAAATTACTTGAAATGTAAAGGGAGAGGGGAGAATTGCAGTAAATTAAAGAGCAGGAAAGTAAAAGATGCTGAATCTTAAAGAACAAGAAATTAAATGACTGAAACTTAAAGTGCAGAAATGTAAATTGCAGTAACTTAAAGTGCAAGAAATATAAATTGCTTGAATGGAAAAGGGATTTGAGGATTGGGAGTTCAGAATTTCAGCAAGGAAAATTAAATTGCAACAATTAATAAAGCAGAAGTTGAATTAGAAATAACTAGAATTCAAACAGAAATAGAAATTAACTTGCAGCAGAGGTTCACAGAAGAACCAAAAGGAAAAATGGGATCTCAGGACTCAAGAGACTAAATAGCAAAGTCTAGATCTCAATTTCCTTCCCAGATCCAAGTTCACAAAGCAATTAACAAGAAATTGAAGAAGAAGAAGTGAAGGAATTGTAATTGAACTCAATTATGCAGAAGAGAAATTAAAGAGATCTTGAATGGAGATTGAGACAGAAATTCCTCAATTCTTCACACCCAAGATTCAAACAAGAAAAGTAAAAATGCCCACACAAGAACGAGGAAGAAGAGAGATCAATTCTCCTCCCCAATTCTCTGAAATCTCAGTGAAGTCTCCAAGAGAAGTTCAAAAGTTCAAAAATAAAAGTAAAGATTCAAAGAAAGGTTCAAAGTTCAAAAGTAAAGTAAAAAGTCCCTAATTACATCAAACTATATCCTATTTATACACTTTCTATTCTTGGATCTTGGGATTTGGATGGGCTTTTGATTTGGTGAAGAAATGAATTAAATTGGATTTTTAATCCAATTTTTAGCCCAAAACAATTTGCTTCCAGGAGGCTACCCTGCCCTTGTGGATGGCAGGGCAGAAAATGATGCGTCTGGCCCATGGTGCGTGCGTGTGGTGCGAGTTGTTGCTGCAGGATGCTGCCCTGCCCTTGTGGAGGGCAGGGCAGAAATTTTTGGTGCGCCAGATTTTGCTTGTGCGTGCGTGTTGATGCTGCCGAAGCTTCCTTGGTGCGCCAATCTGGTGTGCTGGCCGTGCACCACAAAATGCTGCCCTGCCCTTGTGGAGGGCAGGGCAATGTTTCCAAAGTTGAAGCCCCGTGTTCGAAACTCGGGCAATGCACACGCTACACTTTTCCTTGATTTTCTTGGCACCAAAGTGAGGCCTAGTTCCTTGCTTCCTCATGGTGCCGTGTTCGATTCTTGTGGCAAGTATTGGTGAGCTTTTTCTTTGAATTTCTTCCTTTGGTGAGCCCGATATTGCCCTTGAGGAGGGCAGGGCAGTATTTTTGCTCTCCTTGATTCATGGCACCAATTTGTGCTCTGCCCTTGTTGTGGGCAGGGCAGTGTTGCCTCTCAAGGCTTGTTTCTTTATGTTGCCCTCCTAGAGGGCAGTGTGCCTTTGTGGAGAGCAATGCTTGCTTCCTCCTTCTATGCGCCACACTTCTTCTCTCTTAGGCCACGCTTCCTCTTTTCTTTTTTTTTTCACCTTTAAATAATCAAAACAACCACTCAAAGTATCACTAAATTCACAAGGCTTATAAATCAATTAAAAATCAATTAAATTTAGCTCAAACCTCATGAGTTAGCATCAATTTAATGGTAGTTGCTTGATTTAAAGAAGTTATGAATTTTCATTCCAAATCACTTACTTAGGATGCAAGAAAGTGCATAAAGACTAATAAAACAAGTGAAATTAGCTTGAAAAATGGGTATATGATGACTTGTCATCAATGATGCTGAGGTCGACTTCTCTCAACCTCCTATTTATGACTAAAGTGATGAGGAAGATATCAATGACTTTGATCAAGACATGGTTGAAGTTGAAGAAATTTGCAAAGAAGTGGAGGAATTCATAGAAGACCACAAGGGAGTAGAGCTTGCAAAGCCACTAGAAACACCTATCCCAAGGCCATTACCGCCCAACACAGACTTCAAGTGGGTAAAATTCTTAGTTTTTATCTTTACTTTTCCACTTGAATATGGTTTACTTGAAACAGATGGCCAGCTTAGAGCTCTTTGCAGCTTTAAGAGCAAAAGGGAAATGACTCGCACTCAGAGCTGGTATGCAAGATTCAATGAGGCTTCGCACTTCAATTTGAGGTGCAAGGATTGGTGTCAAGCTCAATTGAAAGGATCTCGGAAGCTGTTTGGTCACTGCAGTGAGAATTCAAACTACTCACCACCTGGCTGGAAAGATGTAGATCAAGACAAAGACGGGTGTAGAAGAAAAGTTTGGGATCCTGGAGTCTGTTCTGACATTCAACACCCCGGGAGCCTTAAAGCCTGTTTGAACTCACTAAGGGCTTTACATGCCTCGTTTGGGACCCCAAAGGCTGTTGGAATTCCAAACATTGGTGGAGATTTCTGGATGAATTCAAGCACAAGCCACCATAGCAGGAAGCTCATCAAATGTCCAACTTAAGGACTTTAACTAAAAGTGTTGGGTGGGAGACAACCCACCATGGTATGATCATTCCTTTTTCAGTTTTAATTCTATTTTGTTTTGTCTATTTTTGAATTTTTACTGAACCTGGAATCATGCATAGCATTCATATTACGCATTGTATTCTGCATACTGCATTATAAAAAAAATAAAAAAAATTATTTCGCACGCGACGCGTCCACGTCATAGATGCGTTAGGAAGAAAATAAATTGAACAGAGAGTCACGCGAAACATGGCTGGAGGCGTGCCTTTGGCACAAATTGATCGACGCGACCGTGTCGCTGACGCATCCGCGTCATGTGGGAAAAATACCTCCCACGCGTCCGCGTCACCCACGCGAACGTGTGACCTGAAATTCGACATAAGAAAGGGTGCACAACCGAAAGTTGTGCTGGAGTGGTGCTGGAATGGTGCTGAACGCGCAAGCCTTACCACGCGGGCGCATGGCTGACGCGTCCGTGTCACATCCCTATAATGGCCACTCACGCGATCGCGTCGACCACGCGACCGCGTCACCTTGGAATTTGGCAATAATGAATTTTGAACAGAGAGTTGTGCGAGCGCGAGGCTGCCCTCGCGCTAGTAGCACAAAATGCGTCACACGTCCGCATGACCGACGCGACCGCGTCGATTAATTTAATCGCAAGTCGTCCGCGTCGCTTGCACCACACAGCTGACCCTAAATTGCCAAAATATCTTATCTTTTCTTCTCTAATCCTAATTTTTCCTCCCTCCTTTCTTCCTTACTTCTTTCTTCCCTTCTTTCCCTTCTCATTCTTCTTATCTTTCATTTTATTTTACTTAATTTATTTGCATATTTCATTCATTGCATTTTAATTTAGTGCATATTTTTCTTTTCTTTTCTAAATTCATTATTTTTCCTTTGGTGTTGATTTTCTTATTTAACTGTTGCATCTTCTCTTGAATCATTTTGAGTGCTTAGTGACTTATTTTATCCTGGTTAGGTAATATTATTTAAATCAGTGCCAATCTTTTATACCTGTACTACTTTTGCATTGACATGAATTTATATTATCTCTCCTTACCCACACCCTCTTCACTATTGTTGCAAATTTTTGCACTCTTGATTTGCCATGTGCTTCTACTGTTTTCTCGCTTGCATGTTGTAGCTACCATGTAATTGAGACCCTTTTTATCTGGCATTAACACCCATATTTTATTTGTTTTCTATCTTTATTTTTGGATTACTTTTCTTCTTTTCCCTCTTCTTTCAAGATGGCCACCACGAAGGGAGAGGAAAAGCTTCTTACTGGGGAGACAAACAAGTTCATCTGCTCAATCTTTGAAGAAAAGCATCAGTTGGAACAGCCCGTCCACCTGCACATCTTAGCATGCACCGAGGACGGTGCAATCTTTAAGTGTGGGGAGGTCGATACCGATCTACATGGTTTAGTTATTCTCTTATCAATACCAATATTCTATTTTCTTTGTTTATTCATTGTTGCATTGCATAATAGATTGCATGTGTAGTTGATTGTTTGCATTTAAGTACTCCTTGGTTGAAAAATAATAAGTTTCTTTTAAAGACCCTATTTTTGAAAATTTTCACTAATTTAAATTAAAAAAAATTAAAATTTTCTATGTGTTAAATTTGTTTGAAGTTGTATTTGGAACATGGTTTTTGAGCCAAAGAACACATAACCTGTTAGGTTTGAGCTTATTTATATGGTTACATTATTTAACCATAAATTTTTATTCTTGTGTGTTTTCTTCTCTATGATTGTAATCTTTATTTTGTTCCAATCTATATGTCCAATATTTAGTGTATTTACATGCTTGCATATGATTGAGGCCATTACTTGTTTTTGCTCACTTATCCCAAATAAGCCTACCCTTTTATGTCACCCTTGTTAGCCACTTTGAGTTTTTTAATCCCCTTCTGTTCTATAACCACATCACTAGCCTTAAGCAGAAAAACAAATTAAATATCCCAATTGAATCTTTGGTTAGCTTAAGATAGAGATTTTGCATCAACTAAGTGTGGGGAAACTGTGGGAACATGGATTAATAAGGGAATGTATCATGTTTCTAATTCTGAATATTGGGAAATTTGGGTATCTACTCATGTAAATAGAAAATTAAAAAATTCCATATACATTGATATGTTATTTTAGTTTTTATGTCTCTATAAAAAAAGATATATATATATATATATATATATATATATATATATATAATATAAATAAATAAATAAGGGGACAAAATTACCCCAATGTTAAGTTAATAAAAGATCAATGCATACGTGACACAAATCAAAAGAAAAGTTGACACATGAGTATGTGATATAAAAGTGGGAATTATGGGTAGCTAGGCATGATTTTAGAAATTATATAGAATGTATGTATGTTAGGTGATAGCTCAGGATACTCAAAGATTCAATTTATA
Organism: Arachis hypogaea; assembly: GCF_003086295.3. Taxonomy (NCBI): domain Eukaryota; kingdom Viridiplantae; phylum Streptophyta; class Magnoliopsida; order Fabales; family Fabaceae; genus Arachis; species Arachis hypogaea. The sequence continues at coordinate 46,802,028 of NC_092040.1, forward strand.
GCTCACTTAGCCATACATATATTCTCACCCTTGCCTTGGCCCCATTACAACCTTGAAAAGACCTCATGATGTGTGCATGGGTATACTAAATATTTGTTGATTGGTTAGATGAAGGACAAAGTTTAGAAAGCATGATTAGGGAAGAATAGAGTGATTGACCCTAGACACTTGAGAGATTAGAGTGATGTACACTACCAGTGAGGGTTCAGTGCTTGATTCTATATTCCCTGCTTTCATGAGCTATCTTCTTACAAGTTTACTTGTCTTTTATTGTGTAATTTGAATTAGTGGAATTTGATTCATATTTGTCTTGAAAAACTTGTTTACTTTTAACCAAGTAGGTAGAAACATTTTGCATGTAGTTGCATTCACATTCATAGGTTGCATTGCATGAGTCTTGCCTTTTCCTACTCATTTATTTGGTCTCCTTGAATTTAGCATGAGGACATGCTAATGTTTAAGTGTGGGGAGGTTGATAAACCACTATTTTATGGTTTATATTGTATTTAATTGAGTGGTTTTATCAAGCTTTTCACCCACTTATTCATATGATTTGCATGATTTATATTTCCTTCCTAAAATTATTACATGATTGAAAACCTACTTCCTAAAGACTTTTAATTAGGTATTTTAATTCTCCTTTATTCCATTCGATGCTGTGATTTGTGTGTTAAGTGTTTCAGGCTTTATAGGGCATGAATGAGTGGGAGATTGGAGAGGAAGCTTGCAAAAATGGAAGGAATACAAGAAATTAAGGAGATGACCAACGAGAAGTGACGCGGCCGCATGACTCACGCGACCGTGCGGAAGAGAGGAAATCGCAGTGACGCGGCCACATGGCTCACGTGACCGCGCGGATTGGAAAAGCACGAACGATGCGAATGCGTGGACGACGCGCACGCGTAGTACGAAAAATGCTGAGTGACGCGATCGCGTGGATGACGCGGACGCGTGACGTGCGCGATCTGCAGAATTACAAAAGTTGCTGGCAGAGATTCTGGGCCGCATTTCAACCCAGTTTTCGGCTCAGAAACACAGATTAAAGTCAGGGAACATGCAGAGACTCAACAGGCTTTCATAATTCACAATTTTATGATTTAGATGTAGTTTTGAGGGAGAGGTTCTCTCCTCTCTTTCTTAGGTTTTAAGATTAGGATTCCTCTTAAAGGATTTAGGATTTCAACTCTTCATCAGGTTCAATATTTCTTTTACTTTATATTTCTCTTTTACTTTCAGATACTTTAATGCTCTCATTTAATTACTTATGTTGCCAGATTGACTTATGAATTCTTTATGTTTAGATTGATTTTCTCTTATTAATGCAATTGAGGTATTTCAAATCTAAGATTCTTATTTAGTTTTTTATATTATTGGCTTTAATTGATTAACTGGAAGCTCTTGAGTTGTCAACTATTCAGGATTGATTGTTATGTCGGCTGATTTATTGGAATTCCACTAACTCTAGTCTTTCCTTAGGAGTTGGCTAGGACTTGGGAAATCTAACCAATTGGTTCACTTGACTTTCCCTTGCTTACGCAAAGGTTAACTAAGTGGGATTAACTTCCATTCTCATAGGAGTAACTAGGATAGGACTTCCGAATTTTCATATCTTGCCAAGAGTTTATTCTATAGTTAATTATTTATTTTATTTGTCATTTAATTTACTTGTTCCTCACTTTCAAAACCCCAATTTACAAAACCCATAACCAATAATAAGAACATACCTCCCTGCAATTCCTTGAGAAGACGCTCGAGGTTTGAATACTCGGTTATCAATTTTAAAAAGGGTTTGTTACTTGTGACAACCAAAACGTTTGTAAGAAAGGACTTCTGTTGGTTTAGGAGCTATACTTGCAACGAGTACCAAATTGTAAAGATTCTTAGACCACGCAAAGTTCTTCTCTTCAAAATGGCGCCGTTGCCGGGGAATTGCAAAGGTGTGCCTTATTATTGGTTATTGTAAATATTTTTCTTTTACTTGTTTATTTGTTCCTTCTCTTCCCTCTTATTTCTGATAGCTACTATGAATTCTCACCCCTCTCGCTTTGAGTTTGGTTCTAATTTTGTTGCAAGGAATGGAAGCTATAACAGGACTATGCATCAAGGTCTAAGCAATCAAAGATGTATGGAGCCACAAGGATCTGATCACCCCTTTAGGCAACAACACCCTCCTAGATATCATGGACAGAGACCATTCTACAATGCATACCAAGCTGACAGATATGGTGGACCGCCTTGTAGCTACCAACAAGCCCCACCCTATGCTCAGAGACCATCCTTTCAACACAACCTCAATCCACCATACTCACAAGCTCTTTTTCACCATTCGCCACCATATGATCCTTATCCACCCCAACGCCAATCCAACTATTCCCAAGAACTACCACACACCTATGCACCATGTCCATATCCATCAAGCCAAGAATCATAGGTTCGCCTCGAAGAATCAGTAAAACAATTTAATGCAACCCTTCATCAACTGGAGCAAGCAATAAATCAATTATCTTCCAAATGTTCAGGTGATGAGCGGATAATTTATACGCTTTTTGGCATTGTTTTTAGGTAGTTTTTAGTAAGTTTGAACTACTTTTAGGGATGTTTTCATTAGTTTTTATGTTAAATTCACATTTCTGGACTTTACTATGAGTTTGTGTGTTTTTCTGTGATTTCAGGTAAATTCTGGCTGAAATTGAGGGACTTGAGCAAAACTCTGAAGAAGGCTGACAAAAGGACTGCTGATGCTGTTGGAATCTGACCTCCCTGCACTCAAAATAGATTTTCTGGAGCTACAGAACTCCAATTGGCGCGCTCTCAACGGCGTTGGAAAGTAGACATCCAGAGCTTTCCAACAATATATAATAGTTCATACTTTATTCGAATATTGACGATGTAACTTGGCGATGAACGCCAAGTATAAGCTGCTGTCTGGAGTTAAACGCCAGAAAAACGTCATGATCCGGAGTTGAACGCCCAAAACACGTCATAACTCGGAGTTCAACTCCAAGAGAAGCCTCAGCTCGTGGATTAATCAAGCTCAGCCCAAACATACACCAAGTGGGCCCCGGAAGTGGATTTATGCATCAAATACTTACTCATGTAAACCCTAGTAGCTAGTCTAGTATAAATAGGATAAGTTACTATTGTATTAGACATCTTTTGACAGTATAATCTCTTGAATATTCGGTCACTTGATCATGGAGAGGGCTGGCCATTCGGCCATGCCTGAACCTTTTACTTATGTATTTTCAACGGTGGAGTTTCTGCACACCATAGATTAAGGGTGTGGAGCTCTGCTGTACTTCAAGTATTAATGCAATTCTATTTTCTTTGATTCAAATCTCTCTTATTCTTATTCCAAGATATTCATTCGCACCCAAGAACATGATGAGTGTAATGATGAAAGTGACGATCATTATCATTCTCACTTATGAACGCACGTGATTGACAACCACTTCCGTTCTACATGCAACCGAGCTTGAATGTGTATCTCTTAGATTCCCCAACAGAATCTTCGTGGTATAAGCTAGATAGATGGCGGCATTTATGAGGATCCGGAAAGTCTCACCTTGTCTGTGGTATTCCGAGTAGGATCCTGGGAATCCGGAAAGTCTCACCTTGTCTGTGGTATTCCGAGTAGGATTCCGGTAATGAATGACTGTGACGTGCTTCAAACTTGCAAGTGCTGGGCGTTAGTGACAGACGCAAAAGAATCAAGGGATTCTATTCCAGTAGGCGCAGGAACCAACCAGTGATTAGACGTGCTGTGACAGAGTGCGTGAGCGTAGTTTTCACTGCGAGGATGGGATGTAGCCATCAACCATGGGTGATGCCTCCAGACGATTAGCCGTGCGAGTGACAGCCGCATAGGATCATTTTCCCGAGAGGATTGAAAGTAGCCACCGCTGATGGTGAACCCCTATATACAGCTTGCCATGGAAAGGAGTAAGAAGGATTGAGTTGAAGAAGTGGGAAAGCAGGCGTCCTTGAGCCATACAGTATCTCCATTCGCTTATCTGAAATTTCCACCAATGAATCTGCATAAGTGTTCTATCCCTTTTATTATTTATTTTCTTATTTCTATTTTCGAAACCATAAGCCAATTTAATCTGCCTAACTGAGATTTACAAGGTGACCATAGCTTGCTTCATACCAACAATCTCTGTGGGATCGACCCTTACTCACGTAAGGTTTATTACTTGGACGACCCAGTACACTTGCTGGTTAGTTGAACGGAGTTGTGAGCTTCTCTAACAGTGCCTGAAACTCTTATATCACAATTTCGTCCACCAAGTTTTTGGCGCCGTTGCCGGGGATTGTTCGAGTATGGACAACTGACGGTTCATCTTGTTGCTCAGATTAGGTAATTTTCTTTTTAAAAACTTTTTCAAAAACTTTTTCTTTTCTTTTTCGTTTTTCTAATAATGTTTTTCGAAAAAAAAAATTAATAAAAATACAAAAAAATTAGAAAATCATAAAAATAAAAAATATTTTGTGTTTCTTGTTTGAGTCTTGTGTTAATCTTTAAGTTTGGTGTCAAATGCATGCTTTTAAAATTTTTCTTGCATTCTTTTCGAAAATCTCATGCATTCATAGTGTTCTTCATGATCTTCAAGTTGTTCTTGATAAGTCTTCTTGTTTGATCTTGATGATTTCTTGTTTTGTGTTGTTTGTTGTTTTTCATGTGCACTTTTGCATTCATATTTTCCATGCATTAAAGATTTCTAAGTTTGGTGTCTTGCATGTTTTCTTTGCATTAAAAATTTTTCAAAATTTTGTTCTTGATGTTCATCATGATCTTCAAAGTGTTCTTGATGTTCATCTTGACATTCATAGCATTCTTGCATGCATTCATTGTTTTGATCTAAAAATTTCATGCATTGAATATTTTTGTTGTTTTTCTCTTTCATAATTAAAAATTCAAAAAATCAAAAAAATATCTTTTCCTTATTTTCCTCCAAATTTTCGAAATTTTGGGATTGACTTGGTCAAAAATTTTCAAAATTAGTTGTTTCTTACAAGTCAAGTCAAAATTTTAATTTTAAAATTCTTATCTTTTCAAAATCTTTTTCAAAAATCATATCTTTTTCTTTTTTTTTATAATTTTCGAAAATTTCAAAAATTATTTTTCAAAATATTTTCAAAATCTTTTTCTTATCTTTTTATCAAATTTTCGAAAATTAAGCTAACAATTAATGTGATTGGTTCAAAAATTTGAAGTTTGTTACTTTCTTGTTAAGAAAGGTTCAATCTTTAAATTCTAGAATCCTATCTTGTAGTTTCTTGTTAGTTAAGTAATTTTTAAAATTAAATCTTTTTCAAAATATCTTTTTCAAATATATCTTTTTATCTTTTATCTTATCTTTTTCAAAAATTTTATCTTTTTCAAAATTTGATTTCAAAATATCTTATCTAACCTATTATCTTCTTATCTTTTTCAAAATTTGATTTCAAATCTTTTTCAATCAACTAACTAACTTGTTGTTTGTTTCTTATCTTTTTCAAAACCACCTAACTACTTCTCCCTCTCTAATTTTCGAAAATTCTCCCTCTCTTTTTCAAAAATTCTTTTTTGTTTTAAATTTTAATTTTAATTATATTTTGTCTTTGATTTTCGAAAATTACTAACCTCTTTTTCAAAAATTATTTTCGAAAATTTCTCTTCTCTTCTCTTCTTCTATTTAATTAATTAATTACTAACACTTCTCTTCACCTCTCTTCATCTAAGAATCCAAACTTCTTATATCCCTTGTATTTGGATTCTTCACCCCTTTCTTCTTCTACTAACATAAAGGAATCTCTATACTGTGACATAGAGGATTCCTCTTTCTTTTCTTGTTTTCTCCTCTTTCATATGAGCAGGAACAGGGAAAAAGGCACTCTTGTTGAAGTTGATCCAGAACCTGAAAGGACTCTGAAGAGAAAATTAAGAGAAGCTAAATTACAACAATCCAGAAATAACCTTTCAGAAATTTTCGAACAAGAGAAGGAGATGGCAGCCGAAAATAATAATAATAATAATGCAAGGAGAATTCTAGGTGACTTCACAAAGCCAACGTCCAAGTTTGATGGAAGAAGCATCTCCATTCCTGCCATTGGAGCCAATAACTTTGAGCTGAAACCTCAGCTAGTTGCTTTAATGCAACAAAACTGCAAGTTTTATGGACTTCCATCTGAAGATCCTTATCAGTTCTTAACTGAGTTCTTGCAGATCTGTGAGACTGTAAAGACGAATGGAGTTGATCCTGAAGTCTACAGACTCATGCTTTTCCCTTTTGCTGTAAGAGACAGAGCTAGAATATGGTTGGATTCACAACCTAAGGATAGCCTGGACTCCTGGGATAAGCTGGTCACTGCCTTCTTGGATAAATTCTTTCCTCCTCAAAAGCTGAGCAAGCTGAGAGTGGATGTTCAAACCTTCAAACAAAAAGATGGTGAATCTCTCTATGAAGCTTGGGAAAGATACAAGCAGTTGACCAAAAGATGTCCATCTGACATGTTTTCAGAATGGACCCTATTAGATATCTTCTATTATGGTCTCTCTGAATTTTCGAAAATGTCACTGGACCACTCTGCAGGTGGATCTATTCACCTGAAGAAAACGCCTGAAGAGGCTCAAGAACTCATTGACATGGTTGCAAACAACCAGTTCATGTATACCTCTGAGAGGAATTCCGTAAATAATGGGATACCTCAGAAGAAAGGAGTTCTTGAAATTGATGCTCTGAATGCCATATTGGCTCAGAACAAAATGTTGACTCAACAGGTCAACATAATCTCTCAAAATCTGAATGGATTGCAACATGCATCCAACAGTACTAGAGAGGTAGCTTCTGAAGAAGCTTATGATCCTGAGAACCCTGCCATGGCAGAGGTCAATTACATGGGTGAACCTTATGGAAACACCTATAATCCATCATGGAGAAATCACCCAAATTTCTCTTGGAAGGATCAACAAAAGCCTCAACAAGGCTTTAACAATGGTGGACGCAATAGGCTGAACAATAGTAAGCCATATCCATCATCTTCTCAGCAACAGACAGAGAACTCTGAACAAAACACTTCTAATTTAGCCAATATAGTCTCTGATCTGTCAAAGGCCACTTTCAGTTTCATGAATGAAACAAGATCCTCCATTAGAAATTTGGAGGCATAAGTGGGCCAGCTGAGTAAGAAAGTCATTGAAACTCCTCCCAGTATTCTCCCAAGCAATACAGAAGAGAACCCAAAAGGAGAGTGCAAGGCCATTGATTTGATCAAAGTGGCCGAATGCACTAGGGAGGAGGAGGACGAAAATCCTAGTGAGGAAGACCTCCTGGGACGTCCTTCAAGCAAGAAGGAGTTTCCTATTAAGGATCCAGAGGAATCTGAGGCTCATCTAGAGACCATAGAGATTCCATTAAATCTCCTTCTGCCATTCATGAGCTCTGAAGACTATTCTTCCTCTGAAGAGGATGAAGATGTGACTGGAGAGCAAGTTGCTCAATATTTAGGAGCTATCATGAAACTGAATGCCAAACTGTTTGGTAATGAGACTTGGGAAAGTGAACCTCCCTTGCTCATTAGTGAACTAGATACTTGGATTCAGAAAACTCTACCTCAAAAGAAACAAGATCCTGGCAAGTTCTTAATACCTTGTACCATTGGCACCATGAGCTTTGAAAAAGCTCTATGTGATCTGGGGTCAGGGATAAATCTTATGCCACTCTTTGTAATAGAGAAGCTGGGGATCATTGAGGTACAACCTGCCTTGTTCTCATTGCAATTAGCAGATAAGTCATTGAGACAAGCTTATAGAATAGTAGAGGACGTGCTAGTAAAGGTTGAAGGCCTTTACATCCCTGCTGATTTCATAATCCTAGACACTAGGAAGGAAGATGATGAATGCATCATCCTAGGAAGACCTTTCCTAGCCATAGCAGGAGCTGTGATAGATGTCAACAGAGGAGAATTAGTCCTTCAATTGAACGGGAACTACCTTGTGTTTAAGGCACATGGCCATCCCTCTATGACAAAAGAGAGTAAGCAGGAAGAGCTTCTCTCAGTTCAGAGTCAAGAAGAGCCCACACAGTCAAACTCTAAGTTTGGTGTTGTGAAGCCACAACCAAACTCTAAGTTTGGTGTTCAAACCCCATATCCAAACTCTAAGTTTGGTGTTGGGACTACACACTAACATTAACCTGATCATCTTGTGGCTCCATGAGAGCCACTGTCAAGCTATTGACATTAAAAAAGCGCTTGTTGGGAGGCAACCCAATTTTATTTATCTAATTTTATTTTATTTCTTTGTTATTTTTGTGTTTTATTAGGTACATGATCATGAGGAGTCACGAAAAAATCAAAAAAATTAAAAACAGAGCCAAAAACAGAAGAAAAAAATTGTTCACCCTGGAGGTAGCGCAGACTGGCGTTCAACGCCAGTAAGATGCATCTGGCTGGCGTTCAACGCCAGAACAGAGCACCATTCTGGCGCTGAACGCCAGAAACAAGCAACATCCTGGCGCTGAACGCCAGGAATGTGCCTGGAGGAGACAAGCTGGCGTTAAACGCCAGCAACAAGCATGAAACTGGCGTTCAACGCCAGAAACATGCATTACATGGGCGTTGAACGCCCAGAACGTGCACCAATGGGCGTTTGAACGCCAGAATGATGCACAAAGGCATTTTACATGCCTATATGGTGAAGGAATGGTATTTCTTTTTCACCTCAGGATCTGTGGACCCACAGGATCACCTCAGGATCTGTGGACCCCACAGAATCCCTACCTACCATATTCCTACCTTTTCTTTCAATCCTAATCACACTCTCCTAATCCAAACCTCATTTCACCCTTTCCCATATCACACTTCCCAAAAACCTTCACCAATCACCTCAATTCCTCTTCCCAATTACCCCATTCACCATTCACATCACCCCACTCTTCCCCATAAACCCCACCTACCTTCATAAAATTCAAATTCAATTTCCCACCCATTCCCACCCAAAATGGCCGAATACCCACCCTCCCTCTCCCTATAAATACCCTTCCCTTCTACTTCATTTTTCACACAACACAACCCCTTCTTCTCCCACATAGCCGAACCTACTTCTTCCCCTTCTACCATCTTCTCTTCTTCTTCTTCTACTCTTCTTTTCTTTCTTGCTCGAGGGTGAGCAAAATTTTAAGTTTGGTGTGGTAAAAGCATAAGCTTTTTGTTTTTCCATTACCATCAATGGCACCTAAGGCCGGAGTATCCTCTAGAAAAGGGAAAGGGAAGACAAAAGCTTCCACCTCTGAGTCATGGGAGAAGGAGAGATTCATCTCCAAGAGCCATCAAGACCACTTCTATGATGTTGTGGCAAAGAGGAAGGTGATCCCCGAGGTCCCTTTCAAGCTCAAAAAGAATGAGTATCCGGAAATCCGACATGAAATCCAAAGAAGAGGTTGGGAAGTCATAACCAACCCCATGCAACAAGTCGAAATATTGATGGTTCAAGAGTTCTATGCCAATGCATGGATCACTAGGAATCATGATCAAAGTATGAACCCGAATCCAAAGAACTACCTCACAATGGTTCGGGGGAAATACTTAGATTTTAGTCCGGAAAATGTGAGGTTGGCGTTTCACTTGCCTATGATGCAAGGAGATGAACGCCCCTACACTAGAAGGGTCAACTTTAATCAAAGGTTGGACCAAGTCCTTATGGACATATGTGTGGAAGGAGCCCAATAAAGAATAGATTCCAAAGGCAAGCCAGTCCAACTAAGAAGACTGGACCTTAAGCCTGTGGCTAGAGGATGGTTGGAGTTCATCCAAAGATCCATCATTCCTACTAGCAACCGATCTGAAGTTACTGTGGATCGGGCCATCATGATCCATAGCATCATGATTGGAGAGGAAGTAGAAGTTCATGAGGTCATCTCCAATGAACTCTACAAAATAGCTGACAAGTCCTCCACCATGGCACGGCTAGCCTTCCCTCACCTTATTGGCCATCTATGTTACTCAGCTGGAGTTATCATAGATGGAGATGTCTCCATCGAAGAAGACAAGCCCATCACCAAGAAAAGGATGGAGCAAGCAAGAGAAGCTCCTCACGGCCCTCAAGAAGTGCATGAGGAAGCTCATCATCAACAAATTCCTGAGATGCCTCAAGGAATGCACTTTCCTCCCAACAACTATTGGGAGCAACTCAACACCTCCTTAGAAGATTTGAGCCATAATGTTGAACAATTAAGGGTGGAACATCATGAGCACTCCATCATTCTCCAAGAAATAAGTGAAGATCAAAGAGCAATGAGGGAGGAGCAACAAAGGCAAGGAAGGGACATAGAAGAGCTTAAAGACATTGTTGGTCCTTCAAGACGAAGACGCCACTAGAGGTGGATTCATTCCTTGTTCTTTATTTCTTTCTGTTTTCGGTTTTTAGTATTGTGTTTATCTATGTTTTGTGTCTCTACTTCATGATCATTAGTATGTAACCATGCCTTAAAGCTATGAATAAAATCCATTAATCCTTCACCTCTCTTAAATGAAAAATGTTTTAATTCAAAAGAACAAGAAGTACATGAATTTCGAATTTATCCTTGAATTTAATTTAATTATATTGATGTGGTGGCAATACTTTTTGTTTTCTGAATGAATGCTTGAACAGTGCATATTTTTGATCTTGTTGTTTATGAGTGTTAAAATTGTTGGCTCTTGAAAGAATGATGAACAAAGAGAAATGTTATTGATGATCTAAAAAATCATGAAATTGATTCTTGAAGCAAGAAAAAGCAGTGAAAAAGGAAGCTTGCGAAAAAAAATGGCGAAAAAAAAATAGAAAGAAAAAGAAGGAGCAGTAGAAAAAGCCAATAGCCCTTAAAACCAAAAGGCAAGGGTAAAAAGGATCCAAGGCTTTGAGCATCAATGGATAGGAGGGCCCAAGGAAATAAAATCCAGGCCTAAGCGGCTAAATCAAGCTGTCCCTAACCATGTGCTTGTGTCATGAAGGTCCAAGTGAAAAGCTTGAGACTAAGTGGTTAAAGTCGTGATCCATGGCAAAAGAGTGTGCTTAAGAGCTCTGGACACCACTAACTGGGGACTCTAGCAAAGCTGAGTCACAATCTGAAAAGGTTCACCCAGTTATGTGTCTGTGGCATTGATGTATCCGGTGGTAATACTGGAAAACAAAGTGCTTAGGGCCACGGCCAAGACTCATAAGTAGCTGTGTTCAAGAATCAACATGCTTAACTAGGAAAGTCAATAACACTATCCGAAATTCTGAGTTCCCAGAGACGCCAATCACTCTGAACTTCAAAGGAAAAAGTGAGATGCCAAAACTATTCAGAAGCAAAAAGCTACAAGTCCCGCTCATCTAATTAAATTAATATTCATTGATATTCTGAAATTTATAGTATATTCTCTTCTTTTATCCTATTTGATTTTCAGTTGCTTGGGGACAAGCAACAATTTAAGTTTGGTGTTGTGATGAGCGGATAATTTATACGCTTTTTGGCATTGTTTTTAGGTAGTTTTTAGTAAGTTTGAGCTACTTTTAGGGATGTTTTCATTAGTTTTTATGTTAAATTCACATTTCTGGACTTTACTATGAGTTTGTGTGTTTTTCTGTGATTTCAGGAAAATTCTGGCTGAAATTGAGGGACTTGAGCAAAACTCTGAAGAAGGCTGACAAAAGGACTGCTGATGCTGTTGGAATCTGACCTCCCTGCACTCAAAATAGATTTTTTTCTAGAGCTACAGAACTCCAATTGGCGCGCTCTCAACGGTGTTGGAAAGTAGACATCCAGAGCTTTCCAACAATATATAATAGTCCATACTTTATTCGAAGATTGACGACGTAACTTGGCGATGAACGCCAAGTACAAGCTGCTGTCTGGAGTTAAACGCCAGAAAAACGTCATGATCCGGAGTTGAACGCCCAAAACACGTCATAACTCGGAGTTCAACTCCAAGAGAAGCCTCAGCTCGTGAATTAATCAAGCTCAGCCCAAACATACACCAAGTGGGCCCCGGAAGTGGATTTATGCATCAAATACTTACTCATGTAAACCCTAGTAGCTAGTCTAGTATAAATAGGATAAGTTACTATTGTATTAGACATCTTTTGACAGTATAATCTCTTGAATATTCGGTCACTTGATCATGGAGAGGGCTGGCCATTCGGCCATGCCTGAACCTTTTACTTATGTATTTTCAACGGTGGAGTTTCTGCACACCATAGATTAAGGGTGTGGAGCTCTGCTGTACCTCAAATATTAATGCAATTCTATTTTCTTTGATTCAAATCTCTCGTATTCTTATTCCAAGATATTCATTCGCACCCAAGAACATGATGAGTGTAATGATGAAAGTGACGATCATTATCATTCTCACTTATGAACGCACGTGATTGACAACCACTTCCGTTCTACATGCAACCGAGCTTGAATGTGTATCTCTTAGATTCCCCAACAGAATCTTCGTGGTATAAGCTAGATAGATGGCGGCATTTATGAGGATCCGGAAAGTCTCACCTTGTCTGTGGTATTCCGAGTAGGATCCTGGGAATCCGGAAAGTCTCACCTTGTCTGTGGTATTCTGAGTAGGATTCCGGTAATGAATGACTGTGACGTGCTTCAAACTTGCAAGTGCTGGGCGTTAGTGACAGACGTAAAAGAATCAAGGGATTCTATTCCAGTAGGCGCAGGAACCAACCAGTGATTAGCCGTGCTGTGACAGAGTGCGTGAGCGTAGTTTTCACTGCGAGGATGGGATGTAGCCATCAACCATGGGTGATGCCTCCAGACGATTAGCCGTGCGAGTGACAGCCGCATAGGATCATTTTCCCGAGAGGATTGAAAGTAGCCACCGCTGATGGTGAACCCCTATATACAGCTTGCCATGGAAAGGAGTAAGAAGGATTGAGTTGAAGAAGTGGGAAAGCAGGCGTCCTTGAGCCATACAGTATCTCCATTCGCTTATCTGAAATTTCCACCAATGAATCTGCATAAGTGTTCTATCCCTTTTATTATTTATTTTCTTATTTCTATTTTCGAAACCATAAACCAATTTAATCTGCCTAACTGAGATTTACAAGGTGACCATAGCTTGCTTCATACCAACAATCTCTGTGGGATCGACCCTTACTCAAGTAAGGTTTATTACTTGGACGACCCAGTACACTTGCTGGTTAGTTGAACGGAGTTGTGAGCTTCTCTAACAGTGCCTGAAACTCTTATATCACAATTTCGTCCACCATCAGGCACTCAACAGACTCCCATGGCTTCATGTGGAGAATCTAATGAAGAACGCAGCACAAAGAAGACATTAGAGACTCCAATAGACAGCAAAGAGCATAATTTCGTACTGGAACAAGTAGAGGACGCTGTCATTGTAAAAGAAAAAGAGAAGGTTGAAGATTTAGGAGATGCTGAACCTCCTAGGGAATACAGAGTCATGAAAGACCCCGTGAAGGATGTTACAACTGATGTTAAAGAGGATGTTGCATGGTGCACGAAATTGTGATCATCAATGGCGCCATCAACATGGTACGCTCAATTGCAATCTCAACTCTTTATCACAACTTCGCACAACTAACCAGCAAGTGCACTGGGTCGTCCAAGTAAAAAACCTTACGCGAGTAAGGGTCGATCCCACAGAGATTGTTGGTATGAAGCAAGCTATGGTCATCTTGTAAATCTCAGTCAGGCAGATTCAAATGGTTATGGGTGATTTATGAATAAAGCATAAAACATAAAGATAGAGATACTTATGTAATTCATTGGTGAGAATTTCAGATAAGCGTATGGAGATGCTTTGTCCCTTCCGTCTCTCTGCTTTCCTACTGTCTTCATCCAATCCTTCTTACTCCTTTCCATGGCAAGCTGTATGTTGGGCATCACCGTTGTCAGTGGCTACAGTCCCGTCCTCTCAGTGAAAATGTTCAACGCGCTTTGTCACAGCACGGCTAATCATCTGTCGGTTCTAAATCAGGTTGGAATAGAATCCAGTGATTCTTTTGCGTCTGTCACTAACGCCCAGCCTTCAGGAGTTTGAAGCTCGTCACAGTCATTCAATCCTTGGATCCTACTCAGAATACCACAGACAAGGTTTAGACCTTCCGGATTCTCTTGAATGTCGCCATCAATTCTAGCTTATACCACGAAGATTCTGATTAAGGGATCCAAGAGATATCCACTCAATCTAAGGTAGAACGGAGGTGGTTGTCAGGCACACGTTCATATGTGAGAATTATGATGAGTGTCACGGATCATCACATTCATCAAGTTGAGGAACAAGTGATATCTTTGAACAAGAATAAGCTAAATTGAATAGAAGAACAATAGTAATTGCATTGATACTCGAGGTACAGCAGAGCTCCACACCTTAATCTATGGTGTGTAGAAACTCCACCGTTGAAAATACATAAGAACAAGGTCTAGGCATGGCCGAATGGCCAGCCTCCCAATGATCTAAGATAGCATAAGACTACTCAAAGATAGCTACCAAGATTGATCCTAAGATCTAAAGTGGTCAAAAGATGACGAATACAATAGCAAAAGGTCCTATTTGTAGAGAACTAGTAGCCTAGGGTTTACAAAGATGAGTAAATGACATAAAAATCCACTTCCGGGCCCACTTGGTGTGTGCTTGGGCTGAGAATTAAAGCTTTCATGTGTAGAGACTTTTCTTGGAGTTAAACGCCAGCTTTTGTGCCAGTTTGGGCGTTTAACTCCCATTCTTGTGCCAGTTCCGGCGTTTAACGTTGGGCAGTTTTGAGCTGATTTGGATTCTGAAGCTCCAGAAAATCTACTTCGAGTGCAGGGAGGTCAGAATCCAACAACATCTGCAGTCCTTTTCAGCCTCTGAATCAGATTTTTGCTCAGGTCCCTCAATTTCAGCCAGAAAATACCTGAAATCACAGAAAACACACAAACTCATAGTAAAGTCCAGAAAAGTGAATTTTAACTAAAAACTAATAAAAATATAATAAAAACTAACTAAAACATACTAAAAACATACTAAAAACAATGCCATAAAGCGTATAAATTATCCGTTCATCACAACACCAAACTTAAATTGTTGCTTGTCCCCAAGCAACTGAAAATCAAATAAGATAAAAGAAGAGAATATGCCATGAATTCCAAAAACATCTATGAAGATCAGTATTAATTAGATGAGCGGGGCTTTTAGCTTTTTGCCTCTGAACAGTTTTGGCATCTCACTTTATCCTTTGAAATTCAGAATGATTGGCTTCTATAGGAACTCAGAATCCAGATAGTGTTATTGATTCTCCTAGTTAAGTATGATGATTCTTGAACACAGCTACTTTATGAGTCTTGGCCGTGGCCCAAAGTACTCTATCTTCTAGTATTACCACCGGATACATGCATGCCACAGACACATAACTGGGTGAACCTTTTCAGATTGTGACTCAGCTTTGCTAGAGTCTCCAATTAGAGGTGTCCAGGGTTCTTAAGCACACTCTTTTGCCTTGGATCACAACTTTATTTTTTTTCTTTTTCTTTTTCTTTTTCCCTTTTTTTCGTTTTTTTTTTAATATTCATTGCTTTTTCTTGCTTCAAGAATCATTTTTATTATTTTTCAGATCCTCGGTAACATGTCTCCTTTTTCATCATTCTTTCAAGAGCCAATCATTCATGAACAACAAATTCAAAAGACATATGCACTGTTCAAGCATACATTCAGAAACCAAAAGTATTGCCACCACATCAAAAATAATTAATTTGTTATAAAATTCAAAATTCATGCAATTCTTCTCTTTTTCAATTAAGAACATTTTTCATTTAAGAAAGGTGATGGATTCATAGGACATTCATAAATTTAAGGCATAGACACTAAGACACTAATGATCATAAGACACAAACATAGATAAACATAAGTATGAAAATTCGAAAAACAGAAAAATAAGGAACAAGGAAATTAAAAAACGGGTCCACCTTAGTGATGGCGGCTTGTTCTTCCTCTTGAAGATCTTATGGAGTGCTTGAGCTCCTCAATGTCTCTTCCTTGCCTTTGTTGCTCCTCTCTCATGATTCTTTGATCTTCTCTAATTTCATGGAGGAGGATGGAATGTTCTTGGTGCTCCATCCTTAGTTGTCCCATGTTGGAACTCAATTTTCCTAGGGAGGTGTTGATTTTCTCCCAATAGTTTTGTGGAGGAAAGTGCATCCCTTGAGGCATCTCAGGGATTTCATGATGAGGAATTTACTCATGCTCATGTCTATGAGTGGGATCTCCTGTTTGCATTGAGCTCCTTCCACACAGATATCCATGAGGACTTGGTCCAACCTTTGATTAAAGTTGACCTTTTTGAGTTTGAAAAGGGACCTCGGGGATCACCTTCTTCTTGGCCATAACTTCATAGAAGTGGTCTTGATGCACCCTTGAGATGAATCTCTCCATCTCCCATGACTCGGAGGTAGAGGCTTTTGCCTTCCCTTTCCTCTTTCTAGAGGTTTCTCTGGCCTTAGGTGCCATAAATGGTTATGGAAAAACAAAAAGCAACGCTTTTACCACACCAAACTTAGAAGGTTTGCTCGTCCTCGAGCAAAAGAAGAAAAAAGAGAGTAGAAAAAGAAGAAATGGGGGAGATGGAGGTGGCTTTGTGGTTCGGCCAAGGACGAAGAAGTAGTGTTCAGGTTGTGTGAAAATGAAAGAGTGAAGATGGGTTTATATAGGAGTGGAGAGGGTGTGTATGGTTCGGCCATTATGGGTGGGTTTGGGAGGGAAAGTGGTTTGAATTTGAATGGTAAGGTAGGTGGGGTTTTATGAAGGATGGATGTGAGTGGTGAAGAGAATGGTAGGATTTGATAGGTGAGGACTTTTTGGGGAAGAGGTGTTGAGGTGATTGGTGAATGGGTGAAGAAGAGAGAGTGGTGGGGTAGGTGGGGATCCTGTGGGGTCCACAGATCCTGAGGTGTCAAGGAAAATTCATCCCTGCACCAAGTGGCGAGCAAAAATGCTCTTTATGCCAATTCTGGCGTTAAACGTCGGGCTGGTGCCCATTTCTGGCATTTAACGCCAACTTCTTGCCCTTTCCTGGCGTTTAACGCCAGTCTGGTGCCCATTTCTGGCGTTACACACCCAGAATGGTGCCAGACTGGGCGTTAAACGCCCATTTGCTGCCCTTACTGGCGTTTAAACGCCAGCAAGGTTTTCTTCCAGGGTGTGCTATTTTTCTTTCTGTTTTTCATTCTATTTTTGCTTTTTCCAATTGATTTTGTGACTTCCCATGATCATCAACCTATAGAAAACATAAAATAACAAAGGGAAAATAGATAAATATAGCATTGGGTTGCCTCCCAACAAGCGCTTCTTTAATGTCAATAGCTTGACAGAGGGCTCTCATGGAGCCTCACAGATACTCAGAGCAATGTTGGAACCTCCCAACACCAAACTTAGAGTTTGAATGTGGGGGTTCAACACCAAACTTAGAAGTTGGTTGTGACCTCTCAACACCAAACTTAGAGTTTGACTGTGGGGGCTCTGTTTGACTCTGTTTTGAGAGAAGCTCTTCATGCTTCCTCTCCATGGTAACAGAGGGATATCCTTGAGCCTTAAACACAAAGGATTCTTCATTCACTTGAATGATCAATTCTCCTCTGTCAACATCAATCACAGCCTTTGCTGTGGCTAGGAAGGGTCTGCCAAGGATGATGGATTCATCCATGCACTTCCCAGTCTCTAAGACTATGAAATCAGCAGGGATGTAATGGTCTTCAACTTTCACCAAAACATCCTCTACAAGTCCATAAGCTTGTTTTCTTGAATTGTCTGCCATCTCTAGTGAGATTCTTACAGCTTGCACCTCAAGATTCCTAGCTTCTCCATTATAGAGAGAGGCATAAGGTTTATGCTTGACCCTAGGTCACACAGAGCCTTCTTAAAGGTCATGGTGCCTATGGTACAAGGTATTGAGAACTTCCCAGGGTCTTGTCTCTTTTGAGGTAATTTCTGCCTAGACAAGTCATCCAGTTCTTTGGTGAGCAAAGGGGGTTCATCCTCCCAAGTCTCATTACCAAATAACTTGTCATTTAGCTTCATGATTGCTCCAAGTTATTTAGCAACTTGCTCTTCAGTGACATCTTCATCCTCTTCAGAGGAAGAATACTCATCCAAGCTCATGAATGGCAGAAGTAAATCCAATGGGATCTCTATGGTCTCAGATTCCCATGGTTCCTCATTAGGGAACTCATTGGAGGCCAGTGGACGTCCATTAAGGTCTTCCTTAGTAGCGATCACTGCCTCTTCCTCCTCTCCAAGTTCGGCCATGTGGGTCATGTTAATGACCTTGCATTCTCCTTTTGGATTCTCTTCTGTATTGCTTGGAAGAGTACTAGGAGGGAGTTCAGTAATTTTCTTGCTCAGCTGTCCCACTTGTGCCTCCAAATTTCTAATGGAAGACCTTGTTTCAGTCATGAAACTTTGAGTGTTTTTGATTAGATCAGAGACCATGGTTGCTAAGTCAGAGTGGTTTTGCTTAGAATTCTCTATCTGTTGCTGAGAAGATGATGGAAAAGGCTTGCCATTGCTAAACCTGTTTCTTCCACCATTATTGTTGTTGAAACCTTGTTGAGGTCTCTGTTGATCCTTCCATGAGAGATTTGGATGATTTCTCCATGAAGGATTATAGGTGTTTCTATAGGATTCTCCCATGTAATTCACCTCTTCCATTGAAGGGTTCTCAGGATCATAAGCTTCTTCTTCAGATGAAGCATTCTTAGTACTGTCTGGTGCAGCTTGCATTCCAGACAGACTTTGAGAAATCATATTGACTTGTTGAGTCAATATTTTGTTCTGAGCCAATATGGCATTCAGAGTATCAATCTCAAGAACTCCTTTCTTCTGATTCGTCCCATTGTTCACAGGATTCCTTTCAAAAGTGTACATGAATTGGTTATTTGCAACCATTTCAATGAGTTCTTGAGCTTCTGCAGGCGTCTTCTTCAGATGAAGAGATCCTCCAGCAGAGCTATCCAATGACATCTTAGATAGTTTAGATAGACCATCATAGAAGATACCTATCATGCTCCATTCAGAAAGCATGTCAGAAGAACACTTTCTGATCAATTGTTTGTATCTTTCCCAAGCTGCATAGAGGGATTCACCTTCCTTCTGTCTGAAGGTTTAGACTTCCACTCTAAGCTTACTTAATTTTTGAGGTGGAAAGAACTTTGCCAAGAAGGCATTGACTAGTTTTTCCCAAGAGTTCAGGCTTTTTTTAGGTTGTGAGTCCAACCATATCCTAGCTCTGTCTCTTACAGCAAAAAGGAATAGCATAAGTCTGTAGACCTCAGGGTCAACCCCATTAGTCTTGACAGTGTCACAGATTTGCAAGAATTCTGCTAAAAACTGATGAGGATCTTCCAATGGAAGTCCATGGAACTTGCAATTCTATTGCATTAGAGAAACTAATTGAGGCTTAAGCTCAAAGTTGTTTACTCCAATGGCAGGGATAGAGATGCTTCTCCCATAGAAGTCGGGAGTAGGTGCAGTAAAGTCACCCAGCACCTTCCTTGCATTGTTGGCATTGTTGTTATTTTCGGCTGCCATGGGTTCTTCTTCTTTGAAGATTTTTGTTAGGTCCTCTACAGAGAGTTGTGCCTTAGCTTCTCTTAGCTTTCGCTTCAAGGTCCTTTCAGGTTCAGGGTTAGCCTCAACAAGAATGCTTGTCTTTTCTCCTGCTCATATGAAATAGAAGAAAACAAGAAAATATGGAATCCTCTATGTCACAGTATAGAGATTCCTTGAGGTGTCAGAGGAAAAGAAAAATAGAAGGAAGAGGTAGAAGAATTCGAACTTATCAAGAAAGATGGAGTTCGAATTGTGCATTAAGGAGGAGTGTTAGTCCATAAATAGAAGGATGTGAGAAGAGGGGAAGAAATTTTCGAAAATTAAGTAAAAGATTTTAAAAACATTTTGAAAAAAACACTAATTGATTTTCGAAAACTAAGAGTGGAAAAGAAATCAAGTGATTTTTGAAAAAGATTTTGAAATTAGAAATTAAAAAGATATGATTGAAAACTATTTTGAAAAAGATGTGATTAAAGAGATATGATTAAAAAGTTATGGTTTTAAAACGATGTGATTGAGAAGATATGATTTGAAAAACAATTTAAAAAGATTTGATTTTTAAAATTAATGACTTGGCTAACAAGAAAAGATATGATTCAAACATTAAGCCTTTCTCAACAGAAAAGGCAACATACTTGAAATGTTGAATCAAATCATTAATTGTTAGCAAGTATTTTTGAAAAGTGGAAAGAAATTATTTTGAAAAATATATGATTGAAAAGATATGATTTGAAAAAGATTTGATTTTGAAAAATTTTGAAAACTTGAAAAAAAATTGAGTTAAAAACAAAATCTTCCCTCTTGTGCCATCCTGGCGTTAAACGCCCAGAATGGTATCCATTCTGGCGTTTAACGCCCAAAACACTACCCTTTTGAGCATTAAACGCCCAGCCAGGCACCCTGGCTGGCGTTTAAACGCCAGTTTTCCTTCTTCACTGGGCGTTTTGAACACCCAGCTTTTTCTGTGTAATTCCTCTGCTGTATGTTCTGAATCTTCAATTCTCTGTATTATTGACTTGAAAAGACATAATTTAAATTTTTTTTTTGGATTTTTAATAATGAGGAATAATCAAAATGCAACTAAAATCAAATAAACAATGCATGCAAGACACCAAACTTAGAAGTTTGTATACTACTGACACTAACAAACTGAGAATGCATATGAGACACAACAAAACACTCAAGATAAGAGAATTTAAAGATCAGAGCAAGGAAATCATCAAGAACAACTTGAAGATCAATGAAAACACATGAATGAATTCAAAAAATGCAAGAAGAAAAGAAACATGCAATTGACACCAAACTTAAAATGAGACACTAGACTCAACAAGAAACATAAAATATTTTTGGTTTTTATGATTTTGTAATTTTTTTGGATTTTTCAAAAATTGAGTAGAAAAGAAAATAAGGATATCAAAATTCTTAATGAGAATTCCAGGAATCATGCAATGTTAGTCTAAAGCTTTAGTCTAAAGGAATTAGACATGGCTAGCCAAGCTTCAGCAGGACATTACATTCAAGAGCTAAATTGATGAGAATCAATCAGCTTTGGTGATGATAAGAACATTACCTTGAAACACTAGAATTCATTCTTAAGAACTCTGAAAAATACCTAATCTAAGTAACAAGATGAACCGTCAGTTGTCCAAACTCTAGACAATCCCCGGCAACGGCGCTAAAAACTTGGTGCACGAAATTGTGATCATCAATGGCGCCATCAACATGGTACGGTCAATTACAATCTCAACTCTTTATCACAACTTCGCACAACTAACCAGCAACTGCACTGGGTCGTCCAAGTAATAAACCTTACGCGAGTAAGGGTCGATCCCATAGAGATTGTTGGTATCAAGCAAGCTATGGTCATCTTGTAAATCTCAGTCAGGTAGATTCAAATGGTTATGGGTGATTTATGAATAAAGCATAAAACATAAAGATAGAGATACTTATGTAATTCATTGGTGAGAATTTCAGATAAGCGTATGGAGATGCTTTGTCCCTTCTGTCTCTCTGCTTTCCTACTGTCTTCATCCAATCCTTCTTACTCCTTTCCATGGCAAGATGTATGTTGGGCATCACCGTTGTCAGTGGCTACAGTCCCGTCCTCTCAGTGAAAATGTTCAATGCGCTCTGTCACAGCACGGCTAATCATCTGTCGGTTCTCAATCAGGTTGGAATAGAATCCAGTGATTCTTTTGCGTCAGTCACTAACGCCCAGCCTTCAGGAGTTTGAAGCTCGTCACAGTCATTCAATCCTTGAATCCTACTCAGAATACTACAGATAAGGTTTAGACCTTTCGGATTCTCTTGAATACCGCCATCAATTCTAGCTTATTGGTGCACGAAATTGCAATCACACTTTTGCAATCCCGCACAACTAACCAGCAAGTGTACTGGGTCGTCCAAGTAATACCTTGCGTGAGCAAGGGTCGATCCCACAGAGATTGTCGGCTTGAAGCAAGCTATGGTTATCTTGTAAATCTTAGTCAGGATATCAGAAATTATCAGGATTGATTGTGAAAAGCAAAAGAACATGAAATGAGTACTTGTTTTGCAGTAATGGAGAATAGGTTGAGGTTTGGAGATGCTCCATCTTCTGAATCTCTGCTTTCCTACTGTCTTCTTCTTCAAACACGCAAGTCTCCTTCCATGGCAAGCTATATGTAGGGTTTCACCGTTGTCAATGGCTACCTCCCATCCTCTCAGTGAAAGCGATTGCATATGCTCTGTCACAGCATAGCAGAATTCATCTGTCGGTTCTCAATCAGGCCGGAATAGAATCCAGTGATTCTTTTGCGTCTGTCACTAACGCCCCGCCTTCAGGAGTTTGAAGCATGTCACAGTCATTCAATCATTGAATCCTACTCAGAATACCACAGACAAGGTTTAGACCTTCCAGATTCTCTTGAATGCCGCCATCAATTCTAGCCTATACCACGAAGATTCCGGTTAAAGAACCCAAGAGATAACTACTTAATCTAAGGTAGAACGGAGGTGGTTGTCAGGCACGCGTTCATAGTTGAGAATGATGATGATTGTCACGGATCATCACATTCATCCGGATTAAGAACAAGTATTATCTTAGAATGGAAGCGAGCATGATTGAATGAGAAACAGTAGTAATTGCATTAATCCATCAAGACACAGCAGAGCTCCTCACCCCCAACCATGGGGTTTAGAGACTCATGCTGTGGAAGATACACAAAGAAAGGTGTAAAGTGTCATGAGGTCATAAGGTACTGATACAATGTCAAAAGATCCTATTAATAGTAAACTAGTAGCCTAGGGTGTACAGAAATGAGTAAATGACGTAAAAATCCACTTCTGGGTCCACTTGGTATGTGCTTGGGCTGAGCAATGAAGCATTTTCGTGTAGAGACCTTTTCTGGAGTTAAATGCCAGCTTTCATGCCAGTTTGGGCGTTTAACTCCAAGTTTTATGCCAGTTCCGGCGTTTAACGCTGGAATTTCTGAGGGTGACTTTGAGCGCCGGTTTGGGCCATCAAATCTTGGGCAAAGTATGGACTATCATATATTGCTGGAAAGCCCAGGATGTCTACTTTCCAACGCCATTGAGAGCGCGCCAATTGGGCTTCTGTAGCTCCAGAAAATCCACTTCGAGTGCAGAGAGGTCAGAATCCAACAGCATCTGCAGTCCTTTTTGGTCTCGGAATCAGATATTTGCTCAGGACCCTCAATTTCAGCCAGAAAATACCTGAAATCACAGAAAAACACACAAACTCATAGTAAAGTCCAGAAAAGTGAATTTTAGCTAAAAACTAATAAAAATATACTAAAAACTAACTAGATTACACTAAAAACATACTAAAAACAATGCCAAAAAGCATACAAATTATCCGCTCATCACAACACCAAACTTAAATTGTTGCTTGTCCCCAAGCAACTGAAAATCAAAATAGGATAAAAAGAAGAGAATATACTATAGACTCCAAAATATCAAGGAAACTTAGCTCCAATTAGATGAGCGGGACTAGTAACTTTTTGCCTCCGAACAGTTTTGGCATCTGACTCTATCCTTTGAAGTTCAGAATGATTGGCATCTATAAGAACTCAGAACTCAGATAGTGTTATTAATTCTCCTAGTTAAGTACAATGATTCTTGAACATAGCCAGTGTATGAGTCTTGGCCGTGGCCCAAAGCACTCTGTCTTCCAGTATTACCACCGGATACATACATGCCACAGACACATAATTGGGTGAACCTTTTCAGATTGTGACTCAGCTTTGCTAAAGTCCCCAATTAGAGGTGTCCAGGGTTCTTAAGCACACTCTTGTTGCCTTGGATCACAGCTTTATTTCTTTCCCTTTTTTTTTCTTTTTCTTTCTTTCTCTCTTTTTTTTTCGAAAATTTTTTTTTCACTGCTTTTTCTTGCTTCAAGAATCAATCTGATGATTTTTTTAGATCCTCAATAACAGTTCTCTTTTTCCTCATTCTTTCAAGAGCCAACAATTTTAACATTCTCAAAACAACAAATTCAAGAGACATATGCACTGTTCAAGCATTCATTCAGAAAACAAAAAGTATTGTCACCACATCAAGCTAATTCAACTAGTTTCAAGGATAAATTTCGAAATCCTGTACTTCTTGTTCTTTTGTGATTAAAGCATTTTTCATTTAAGAGAGGTGATGGATTCATAGGACATTCATAGCTTTAAGGCATAAAATTTCAATTTTATTAATTATGAATTAAAACAAGACTAAAAAATAGATATAAAATGAGACTAGAAAAACGAAAAATACAAACAAAACAAGGAAAAAAAACGCAAACATAGGCTCCTAATGATAGAGGTTTTCACAGAGTTAGGACTCAACAACCTTGATTTTGAGAAGTGGATGCTCCCTCAGCTTGAGAGGAGAACTTTTGGCGTTTCAACTCTTGGAGTTCACGCCCCTGCTTCTCTTGTTCCTTCAGCAATTTGCAGAGCATGCTGTTCTGATTCTGCTGTTCTTCCTTCAGTTGCTCTATAGTCTCTTGCAGCTTGGAGATAGATGCTTCTAGGCTGGTCCAGTAGTCAATTCTTGGGAATTCAGGGAGGAATTCCTGCGCCCTCCTCTTGATAGAGTTGTCTTGCACTTGTCCTTCCATTGACTTCTTGGTGATTGGGTGTTCAATGGGTATGAACTCATCTACTCCCATCTTCACCCCAGCCTCTTTACAAAGCAAGGAGATCAAGCTTGGATAAGCCAGTTTGGCTTCAGTGGAATTCTTATTTGCAATTGTGTAGATCTCACAAGCAATCACATGATGGACCTCCACTTCTTTTCCAAGCATAATGCAATGAATCATCACTGCTCTCTTGATGGTGACCTCAGAACGGTTGCTAGTGGGCAATATGGAACGCCCAATAAAGTCTAGCCAACCTCTTGCAATTGGTTTGAGGTCTCCCCTCTTGAGTTGGTTTGGGACACCCTTTGAATTGGTTATCCACTTAGTCCCAGGGAGGCATATATCCTCTAGAACTTGATCCAACCCTTTATCTACTCTCACCATCCTCCTATTGAAGGAATCAGGATCATCTTGCAGTTGAGGTAGTTTGAAGATTTCTCTTATTTTGTCCAGATGGAAGTACATAACTTTCCCTCTGACCATGGTTCTGTAGGTATGGTAAGCAGTTCCAGTCATTCTTTGCTTATCTGTTAGCCACAGATTAGAGTAGAATTCCTGAACCATGTTCCTTCCAACCTTTATTTCAGGATTGGTCAGAACTTCCCATCCTCTGTTTCGAATTTGCTCTTGGATCCCCGGATATTCATCTTCTTTCAGATCAAATTTAACTTCCGGGATCACTGACCTCAGACCCATTATTTTGTGATAATGGTCTTCATGTTCTTTGGTTAAGAACTTCTCTTGATTCCAAAGATTCTTTGGATTAGTTTCTTTCTTTCCTCTTAAATTGGTTTGTTTTCCTTTAGGGGCCATGATCTTGATGAATCTTGGCTTAGTGATCACGGAAAAGCACACCAAACTTAGAGGTTTGCTTGTCCACAAGCAAAAAGAAAAGAAAGAAGAGAAGAGAGAGAGAGGAAGAGGAAATTCGAATGGTGTGGGGAATGAGGGGTGAGAAAACGTTTATTTATAGAGTGGGGGGAAGAGATTTTCGAAAAAAAAGAAAAATTTGAAAGGAGATTTGAGGAGATATGGAAAGAAATTGAAAGAAGAGTGAGTTTTTGAACAAAATTTGGGAATGATTTGAGAGAATTGAAGAGTGATTTTAGATATTTGAAAATTTGAAAGTGAATAATGAGAGATTGAAATGTATTTTTGTAGAAAAGTATGGGTGAGAAAAGGAAAGTTTGAAAAAATCTGATTTGAAAACAAAATTGTGGTTCCCCCACCTTTCTGGCGTTAAACGCCCAGAATGGCACTCATTCTGGCGTTTAACGCCCAATTGGCACCCCTTTTGGGCGTTTAACGCCCAGCCAGGTGCCCTGACTGGCGTTAAATGCCAGAAAACCTTTATCACTGGGCGTTTTTCTGAACGCCCAGGATGCTGCATACCTGGCGTTAAACGCCCAGAATGGTGCCCATTCTGGCGTTTAACGCCCAAAATGGCACCATTCCTGGCGTTAAACGCCCAGAATGGTACCCATTCTGGCGTTTAACGCCCAAAATGCCCCTTACTGGCGTTTTTTCGCCAGTAAGCTCATTTTCTCTGCTTTTTGAGCTGAATCCTTCTGTAACTCTGTGAATTCCTTCATTTTTGATACTTGCCTCTGTAAGAACAATTCATACAACCTCCTAATGACTGGGTTGCCTCCCAGCAAGCGCTTCTTTACTGTCTTTAGCTGGACCTTCACTGAGAATCACTCAAGTCTCAGTTTTGAGCATTCCTGCTCAAAATTTCCTTCAAGATAATGCTTGATTCTCTGTCCATTGACAATGAACCTTTTGTCAGAATCAGTATCCTGAAGCTCAACATATCCATATGGTGACACTCCTGTAATCACATACGGACCCCTCCACCGGGATTTGAGTTTTCCTGGAAACAGTCTGAGCCTAGAGTTGAAGAGCAGGTCTTTTTGTCCTGGCTCAAAGACTCTGGTTGACAACGTCTTGTCATGCCATTTCTTTGCCTTTTCCTTATAGATTTTTGCATTTTCAAAGGCATTGAGTCTGAACTCCTCTAGCTCATTTAACTAGAGCAATCTTTTTTCACCAGCTAACTGTGCATCCATGTTTAGGAATTTGGTTGCCCAGTAGGCTTTATGTTCCAGTTCCACAGGCAAATGACAAGCCTTCCCATACACCAGTTGGTATGGAGAGGTTCCTATAGGAGTCTTGAATGCTGTTCTGTATGCCCACAGAGCATCATCCAAGCTCTTTGCCCAATCCTTTCTTCGGGCTATCACAGTCCGTTCCAGGATTCTTTTTAGTTCTCTGTTAGAGACCTCAGCTTGCCCATTTGTCTGTGGATGATACGGAGTTGCCACTTTGTGGCTAATTCCATACCTAACCATAGCAAGGTGTAGCTGTTTATTGCAGAAATGAGTTCCCCCGTCACTGATTAGCACTCTGGGAACGCCAAACCTGCTGAAAATGTTTTTCTGGAGGAATTTCAGTACGGTCTTGGTATCATTAGTGGGTGTAGCAATCGCTTCTACCCACTTAGATACATAGTCCACTGCCACCAGAATGTAAGTGTTTGAGTATGATGGTGGGAATGGCCCCATGAAGTCAATTCCCCATACATCAAACAATTCTATCTCTAATATCCCTTGTTGAGGCATGGCATATCCATGAGGCAGGTTACCAGCTCTTTGGCAACTGTCACAGTTACGCACAAACTCTCGGGAATCTTTATAGAGAGTAGGCCAGTAGAAGCCACATTGGAGGACTTTAGTGGCTGTTCGCTCACTTCCAAAATGTCCTCCATATTGTGATCCATGGCAGTGCCATAGGATCCTTTGTGCTTCTTCTCTGGGTACACATCTGCGGATCACTCCGTCAGCACATCTCTTAAAGAGATATGGTTCATCCCAGAGGTAGTACTTGGCATCTGAGATTAATTTCTTTCTCTGCACGTAGCTGTACTCTTTGGGAATGAACCTCACAGCTTTAAAATTTGCAATATCTGCAAACCATGGAGCTTCCTGAATGGCAAATAGTTGCTCATCTGGGAAAGTCTCAGAGATCTCAGTAGAAGGGAGGGACGCCCCAGCTACTGGTTCTATTCGGGACAGATGATCAGCTACTTGGTTCTCTGTCCCTTTTCTGTCTCTTATTTCTATATCAAACTCTTGCAGAAGCAACACCCATCTGATGAGCCTGGGTTTTGAATCCTGCTTTGTGAGTAGATATTTAAGAGCAGCATGGTCAGTGTACACAACCACTTTGGATCCCACTAGATAGGATCTAAACTTGTCAATGGCATAGACCACTGCAAGCAACTCTTTTTCTGTGGTTGTGTAGTTCTTCTATGCGTCATTTAGAACACGGCTGGCATAGTAAATGACGTGCAGAAGCTTGTTATGCCTCTGTCCCAATACTGCACCAATGGCATGGTCACTGGCATCACACATTAGTTCAAATGGCAATGTCCAATCTGGTGCAGGGATGACTGGTGCTGTGACCAGCTTAGCTTTCAGGGTCTCAAATGCCTGCAGACACTGTGTGTCAAACACAAATGGTGTGTCAGTAGCTAACAAGTTACTCAGAGGTTTTGCAATTTTCGAAAAATCCTTTATAAACCTTCTGTAGAATCCTGCATGCCCCAGAAAGCTTCTGATTGCCTTAACATTGGCAGGTGGTGGTAATTTTTCAATTACCTCTACCTTTGCCTTATCCACCTCTATTCCCTTGTTTGAAATTTTGTGCCCAAGGACAATTCCTTCAGTCACCATAAAGTGACATTTCTCCCAGTTTAAAACCAGGTTAGTCTCTTGGCATCGTTTTAAGACAAGTGCTAGGTGATTAAGACAGGAGTTAAATGAGTCTCCATATACTGAAAAGTCATCCATGAAGACTTCCAGAAATTTCTCTACCATATCTGAGAAGATAGAGAGCATGCACCTCTGAAAGGTTGCAGGTGCATTGCACAGACCAAAAGGCATCCTTCTGTAGGCAAACACGCCAGAAGAGCAAGTGAATGCTGTTTTCTCTTGGTCCTGAGGGTCTACTGCAATTTGGTTGTAGTCTGAATAGCCATCCAAAAAGCAGTAATAATCATGGCCAGCTAGTCTTTCTAGCATTTGGTCTATGAATGGTAAAGGAAAATGATCCTTTCTGGTGGCTGTATTGAGCCTTCTGTAGTCAATACACATGCGCCATCCTGTGACTGTCCTTGTAGGAACCAGTTCATTTTTTTCATTATGAACCACTGTCATACCTCCCTTTTTGGGAACAACTTGGACAGGGCTCACCCAGGGGCTATCAGAAATAGGATAAATAATCCCAGCCTCTAGTAATTTAGTGACCTCTTTCTGCACCACCTCCTTCATGGCAGGATTTAGCCTCCTCTGTGGTTGGACCACTGGTTTGGCATTATCCTCCAATAGGATCTTGTGCATGCATCTAGCTGGGCTAATGCCCTTAAGGTCACTTATGGACCACCCAAGAGCTGTCTTGTGTGTCCTTAGCACTTGAATCAGTGCTTCCTCTTCCTGTGAATTTAAAGCAGAGCTTATAATCACTGGAAAAGTGTCACCCTCTCCCAGAAATGCATATTTCAGGGATGGTGGTAGTGGTTTGAGTTCAGGCTTGGGAGGCTTATCCTCCTCCTGAGGAATTTTCGAAAATTCCTTTGCCTCCTCTAGTTCTTCTTGATCAGGTTGAGCATCTTTGAAGATGTCTTCAAGCTCTGATTCTAGGCTTTCAGCCATATTGATCTCTTCTACCAGAGAGTCAATAATGTCAGCGCCCATGCAGTCATTTGGTGTGTCTGGATGCTGCATAGCTTTTACAGCATTCAACTTGAACTCATCCTTATTGACTCTTAGGGTTACTTCCCCTTTGTGTACATCAATGAGAGTTCGTCCAGTTGCTAGGAAAGGTCTTCCTAGAATGAGAGTTGCACTCTTGTGCTCCTCCATTTCCAGCACTACAAAGTCAGTGGGAAAGGCGAATGGCCCAACCTTGACAATCATGTCCTCAATTATGCCTGATGGGTATTTAATGGAGCCATCAGCAAGTTGGAGGCATATCCGGGTTGGTTTGACTTCTCCAGTCAACCCAAGCTTTCTGATAGTGGATGCAGGTATTAGATTGATGCTTGCTCCAAGATCACATAGGGCTGTCTTGGTGCAGGCACCTTCTAATGTGCATGGTATCATAAAGCTCCCTGGATCTTGAAGCTTTTCTGGTAAGCTTTTTAATATGACTGCACTGCATTCTTCAGTGAGAAACACTTTTTCAGTTTTCTCTCCAATCCTTCTTATCTCTTAAGATTTCTTTCATGAACTTAGCATAAGAAGGTATTTGCTCAAGTGCCTCTGCAAACGGAATCTTTATTTTAAGAGTCCTTAGATAGTCTGCAAAGCGGGCAAATTGCTTATCCTATTCCGCTTGGCGGAGTTTTTGAGGATAAGGCATCTTGGCTTTATATTCTTCAACCTTAGATGCTGCAGGTTTATTCCTTACAGAAGTGGTTGAAGAAGCCTTGTTAGAGGGATTACTGTCAGCACTCTCAGGTGTCTGATTCTCCCTAGGCGTCTGAACGCCAGGATTGGGAGGAAATTGGGCGTTTAACGCCAACTTTTCCCCCTTTTCTGGCGTTTGAACGCCAGAACTGGGCAAGGAATGGGCGTTTAACGCCAGCTTTCCTTCCCTTTCTGGCGTTTGAACGCCAACAACATTCCTCTCTGGGCTCTTACTGTCCTCAGAGGGATTTTGAACAGTAGTTTGGTTGTCCTCTGTCAATTGTTCCTTGTTTGGCTTTTTACTTTTTTGAGCAGTGTTATTCAGGGTCTTCCCACTCCTCAATTGAACTGCTTGACATTCCTCTGTTATCTGTTTAGATATTTGCTGTTTTGCTTGATTCAACTGCAGTTCTATGCTCTTATTAGCAACTTTAGTTTCATAGAGCATCTCTTTAAAGTCTGCTAACTGTTCTGTCATCAGGAGTAATTGTTGATTAAGCTCAATTATCTGTTCTTGAGGACTAGGGTCAGTGACTACAGCCATGACTTCCTTTTTTGGAGAGAACTCATTGCTAGAGTACAAATATTGGTTTCTAGCAACAGTGTCTATAAGCTCTTGAGCTTCTTCAATTGTCTTCCTCATGTGTATAGATCCACCAGCTGAGTGGTCTAAAGACATCTGAGCTTTTTCTGTAAGCCCATAGTAGAAAATGTCTAATTGTACCCACTCTGAAAATATTTCAGAGGGACATTTCCTTAGCATACCTCTATACCTCTCCCAGGCATTATAAAGGGATTCATTATCCTCTTGTTTAAAGCCTTGGATGTCCAGCCTTAGCTGTGTCATCCTCTTAGGAGGGTAAAAATGATTCAGGAATTTGTCTGACAACTGTTTCCATGTCTTTATGCTTGCTGTAGGTTGGTTATTCAACCACCTTTTTGCTTGATCTTTTACAGCAAATGGAAACAATAATAGTCTGTAGACATCCTGATCTACCTCTTTATCATGTACTGTGTCAGCAATTTGTAAAAACTGTGCCAGAAACTTAGTAGGTTCTTCCTGTGGAAGACCGGAATACTGGCAATTTTGCTGCACTATGATAATGAGTTGAGGATTTAGTTCAAAGCTGCTTGCTTTGATGGGAGGTGTACAGATGCTACTCCCATATGCAGCTGTAATGGGGTTAGCATATGACCCCAGAGTCCTCTTGGACTGATTGATCCCACTTAAGTCCATAATGGACAAAAGGGAAATGATAATGATTGCAAAGAGATAAATTTTGTTTGTTTGTTTTTTTTTTTTTTTTGAATTTACGAAAAAAAGAATAAAACAAAATAAAATTAAAATAAAAATTCAAAAATCAAAAAGAAAATAAGATCAAAGCAAATTGAGAACTGAATCAATTAGTTAATTAAAAAGATTTTGAAAATAGCAATTAGAAAGATATGATTGAAAAATTTTTATGAAAAAGATTTGATTTTTGAAAAGAGGAAAGAGAAAAACACAAAAAGACACCAAACTTAAAATTTTAGAAAATCAAACTCAAATTTTTCGAAAAATTTTTAAGGGAAGAACACAAAGAGGACACCAAACTTAGAATTTTTATGAATTAAAAAGGACTAAGAACATGCAAAAATCGAAAATTAAAAGAAAGGCAAAAGCATGTAATGGACACCAAACTTAAAATATGAAACTAGACTCAACTAAAAGACTCTAAACCAACAAAAAATAAAACAGTCCTAATCTAAGCAACAAGATAAGCCGTCAGTTGTCCAAACTCAACAATCCCCGGCAACGGCGCCAAAAACTTGGTGCACGAAATTGCAATCACACTTTTGCAATCCCGCACAACTAACCAGCAAGTGTACTGGGTCGTCCAAGTAATACCTTGCGTGAGCAAGGGTCGATCCCACAGAGATTGTCGGCTTGAAGCAAGCTATGGTTATCTTGTAAATCTTAGTCAGGATATCAGAAATTATCAGGATTGATTGTGAAAAGCAAAAGAACATGAAATGAGTACTTGTTTTGCCGTAATGGAGAATAGGTTGAGGTTTGGAAATGCTCCATCTTCTGAATCTCTGCTTTCCTACTGTCTTCTTCTTCAAACACGCAAGTCTCCTTCCATGGCAAGCTATATGTAGGGTTTCACCGTTGTCAATGGCTACCTCCCATCCTCTCAGTGAAAGCGATTGCATATGCTCTGTCACAGCATAGCGGAATTCATCTGTCGGTTCTCAATCAGGCCGGAATAGAATCCAGTGATTCTTTTGCGTCTGTCACTAACGCCCCGCCTTCAGGAGTTTGAAGCATGTCACAGTCATTCAATCATTGAATCCTACTCAGAATACCACAGACAAGGTTTAGACCTTCCGGATTCTCTTGAATGCCGCCATCAATTCTAGCTTATACCACGAAGATTCCGGTTAAAGAACCCAAGAGATAACTACTTAATCTAAGGTAGAACGGAGGTGGTTGTCAGGCACGCGTTCATAGTTGAGAATGATGATGATTGTCACGGATCATCACATTCATCCGGATTAAGAACAAGTATTATCTTAGAATGGAAGCGAGCATGATTGAATGAGAAACAGTAGTAATTGCATTAATCCATCAAGACACAGCAGAGCTCCTCACCCCCAACCATGGGGTTTAGAGACTCATGCTGTGGAAGATACACAAAGAAAGGTGTAAAGTGTCATGAGGTCATAAGGTACTGATACAATGTCAAAAGATCCTATTAATAGTAAACTAGTAGCCTAGGGTGTACAGAAATGAGTAAATGACGTAAAAATCCACTTCTGGGTCCACTTGGTATGTGCTTGGGCTGAGCAATGAAGCATTTTCGTGTAGAGACCTTTTCTGGAGTTAAACGCCAGCTTTCATGCCAGTTTGGGCGTTTAACTCCAAGTTTTATGCCAGTTCCGGCGTTTAACGCTGGAATTTCTAAGGGTGACTTTGAGCGCCGGTTTGGGCCATCAAATCTTGGGCAAAGTATGGACTATCATATATTGCTGGAAAGCCCAGGATGTCTACTTTCCAACGCCGTTGAGAGCGCGCCAATTGGGCTTCTGTAGCTCCAGAAAATCTACTTCGAGTGCAGGGAGGTCAGAATCCAACAGCATCTGCAGTCCTTTTTGGTCTCGGAATCAGATATTTGCTCAGGACCCTCAATTTCAGCCAAAAAATACCTGAAATCACAGAAAAACACACAAACTCATAGTAAAGTCCAGAAAAGTGAATTTTAGCTAAAAACTAATAAAAATATACTAAAAACTAACTAGATTACACTAAAAACATACTAAAAACAATGCCAAAAAGCATACAAATTATCCGCTCATCACTTATACCACGAAGATTCCGAGTAAAGGATCCAAGAGATATCCACTCAATCTAAGGTAGAATGGAGGTGGTTGTCAGGCACATGTTCATAGGTGAGAATTATGATGAGTGTCACGGATCATCACATTTATCAAGTTGAGGAACAAGTGATATCTTAGAACAAGAATAAGCCGAATTGAATAGAAGAACAATAGTAATTGCATTGATACTCGAGGTACAGCAGAGCTCCACACCTTAATCTATGGTGTGTAGAAACGCCACCGTTGAAAATACATAAGAACAAGGTCTAGGCATGGCCGAATGGCCAGCCTCCCAGTGATCTAAGATAGCATAAGACTACTCAAAGCTAGCTACCAAGATTGATCCTAAGATCTAAAGTGATCAAAGATGATGAATACAATAGCAAAAGGTCTTATTTGTAGAGAACTAGTAGCCTAGGGTTTACAAATATGAGTAAATGACAGAAAAATCCACTTCCGAGCTCACTTGGTGTGTGCTTGGGCTGAGCATTGAATCTTTCATGTGTAGAGACTTTTCTTGGAGTTAAACGCCAGCTTTTGTGCCAATTTGGGCGTTTAACTCCCATTCTTGTGCCAGTTCCGGCGTTTAACGCCGGGCAATTTTGAGCTGATTTGGAACGCCAGTTTGGGCCATCAAATCTTGGGCAAAGTATGGACTATTATACATTGCTGGAAAGCCCAGAATGTCTACTTTCCAACACAATTGAGAGCGTGCCAATTGGGCTTCTGTAGCTCCAGAAAATCCACTTTGAGTGCAGGGAGGTCAGAGTCCAACAACATCTACAGTCCTTTTCAGCCTCTGAATCAGATTTTTGCTCAGGTCCCTCAATTTTAGTCAGAAAATACCTGAAATCACAGAAAAACACACAAACTCATAGTAAAGTCCAGAAAAGTGAATTTTAACTAAATACTAATAAAAATATAATAAAAACTAACTAAAACATACTAAAAACATACTAAAAACAATGCCAAAAAGCGTATAAATTATCCGCTCATCATTGCACAGCCTCCAATACAGATATCTTATGAAGTATTAAGCCAGGACGCATGTTTCCTCGATGATGATAGTCACCAGTCAAGTCCTCTTAGTAATGTGCTTTACACGTGCAGAGGCTTCTCTTGGAGTTGAGTGCCACGTTGTAACGTGTTTTTGGCGTTCAACTCTGGTTCGTGACGTGTTTCTGGCGTTTGACTCCAGAATGCAACATGGAACTGGCGTTGAGAGCACACCATTTGGAGTTCTGTAGCTCTAGAAATTCCATTTTAGTGCAGGGAGGTCAGAATCCAACGGCATCAGCAGTCCTTTGTCAGCCTTTTTTCAAAGTTTTGCTCAGGTCCCTCAATTTTAGCCAGAAAGTACCTGAAATCACAGAAAAACACACAAACTCATATTAAAGTCCAGAAATGTGAATTTAGCATAAAAACTAATGAAAACATCCCTAAAAGTAGCTAGATCCTACTAAAAACTACCTAAAAACAATGCCAAAAAGCGTATAAATTATCTGCTCATCAGCACTCAATTTACAGACACAGTATTTAGAAAGCTAGTGGCCGAATTGAAAATAAAGCACCAATTTACATCCGTAGAACACCCACAGGCTAATGGACAAGCAGAAGCTGCCAATAAAGTCACACTAGCTGGGCTGAAGAGCTCCCACAAGTCCATGGGCCTATCGGACAACTCCACATTCCACCACAAAGGAATCACCTTTCCGACTGGCTTACGGAATAGAGGCAATGATACCGGTAGAGGTCAAAGTAGGATCTCCCAGAACGATCCTCATCCTAATCCGAATTGATATCGGAACAAGTCAACCCGGAGAGGGGAAGTTAGTGGCTAACTGGAAAGGACCCTACCGAGTCACAGAGATACTAGGAAAGGGCTACTACAAAGTGTCCGAACTCGAGAGGCGAGAGCTACCAAGGTCATGGCATGCCTGTAACCTAAGAAGATATTATAGTTAAAAGGTAATAAAAGATTTTAGGACAAAGGTGCACTCTTTTTCCTGAAAAAGGTTTTTTAATGAGGCACAAAGCCAAGATCTGCAAAATTACCTAACTTAAAGACGGGTGAGCACTCCCATGTATATATTTTCATATTTTCTTTTTTAAATAAAGTTTT
This sequence comes from Arachis hypogaea, assembly GCF_003086295.3. Taxonomy (NCBI): domain Eukaryota; kingdom Viridiplantae; phylum Streptophyta; class Magnoliopsida; order Fabales; family Fabaceae; genus Arachis; species Arachis hypogaea. Next base: position 46,837,666 of record NC_092040.1, read on the forward strand.
TTTAGATTTTGTACAAATTCCCTTTAGCAAGACGCATTAATTTGAAACGCAAAAATTCATCGCCCGATTATAAAGCTACAGATCGGCAAAAGTGAAAACCAAAATCACTGCTCGATCGTGATAAGGCTAAACAAAGATGAAAGCCGAATTCATCAAAGGTCGGCCAAGAGAGGATCAAAATGGGCAAAGATGAAAAGTGACCAAAATAGAAATAATGCAAGAAGTTATAAAAAAGTGATCCATAGATAAAGGCCTGACGAGGTCTGAAAAAAAAATGATTGCTAGAAATAACTTAGGAGGGGGCCGACATAAAGAAGTCGGACTAGACTAATCAAAACGACAAAAAAGTTATAAAAAGTAATCCATAGAAAAGAGGCCTGGCCAGCCCTGAAAATGGATTACTGAAAATAACTTAGACGGGACCGACGTGACGAAGTCGGCCTAAAAAGCTACAAAAGTTATAAAAAGTAATCCATAAAAAGAGACCTGACAAGGTCCAATAATAAAATGGATTACTAGAAATAACTTAGATGGGACAGACGTGAAGAAGTCGGCCCAAGCCGATCAAAAGCGATAGAGTTATAAAAAAATAAATCCATAAAAGAGACCCAGCGAGGTCCAGTTAAAAATGGATTACTAAGAATAACTCGAAGGACTCAACGAAAGAAGTCGACACAACAGAAGACGTGTGCTAGAAGGGACACAGCTCGACCTAAAGAAAGCCACGACCTCACTAACTAACAGGTATTCTATGAGAATACTAAAAAGAATAGCCAAACAAGGCTAGCCTTGAAAGGTCACTTTGACCAAAGCAGGAAAATAAACCAACTCACAGGCAATAAAAAAGAGGTCGGACAACAGAAAGCTCCAACACTCTTAAGATTTCTGGAAAGTTCTAAAAGACTGCAAACAAACACATAAAAAGGAAAAACAAAGCTACTATAATAAAGACTCAGAAGGTCACCCGAGAATCGACCTCAAGAGTTCAAAAGCATTTGTTTTCTAAATAAAGTTGCTAAATGGGTCAAAATCAAACAACTACGAGCTGTAGAAGATAGAGTTTAAAAGCCCACAAGATCGGGCTATACCAAAATACATCAAAGAACAAAGAGTCAAAAGACCCACTGATAAACTGCTATTTTACGGTTTATCTTGTACTCAATTGAGTGGATTTTATCAATCTTTCATACACTTGTTCATACAAAATGCGTGGCTTTACATTCTCCTTCCTGATTTTGTGCTATGACTGAAAACATGCTTCTTTGGTCTTAATTTAGCTAATCTTAATTCTCTCTTATTACCATTCGATGCCTTGATATTTGTGTTAAGTGATTTCAGAGATTATAGGGCATGAATGGCTTAGAGGATGGGAAGGAAGCATGCAAAACTGGAAGGAATACAAGGAACTGAAGGAACTGCTAAAGCTGTCTAGCCTGACCTCTTGGTACTAAATCGACCATAACTTGAGCTACAGAGATCCAAATGACATGGTTTTAGTTGCGTTGGAAAGCTAACATCTGGGGCTTCGCAACGATACATAATTTGCTATAGCTGCCCCGAATTTAGGTAACACGAACACGTGGATGACGCGCACGCGTCACATCTGCGAATTTCCATCCATGCAAACGCGTGGACAACGCCTCCGCATCACTTTCCCGCGACCTGTACGTACCAAAAAATGCTGGAGGCGATTTTTGGGCTGTTTCTGACCCCGTTTTTGGCCCAGAAAGCACATATTAGAGGCTATAAAGTGGGGGAATCTATTCATTCATCATATATGGGATACATCATACAACATACATTCATACATAGTTTTAGGATTTAGATGTAGTTTTTAGAGTGAGAGGTTCTCTCCTCTCTCTTAAGGATTAGGATTTAGGATTTATAATTTCTCTTAATTTTAGGATTATCTCATCTTCATATCAGGTTCAATATTCCTTTATTTTGACTTCTCTTATTTGTTAATTATTTATGTGGCCAAATTGGCTTATGGACCATTCATGTTATGATTTTCTTAATTAATACACATTGAGGTATTTCAGACTCATGATTATTTTGCTCTATTTATGATTTATTCTCCCTTTTGGTTTTGGTTGATTAATTGGTAACTCTTGAGTTGTCAAACTCATCATGATTGACAATTGTTATCTTTGTTGATTAATTTAGATTCCTATAACTCTAGTCTTTCCTTGAGAAGTTGACTAGGACTTTAGGTGTTAAATTAATTTGTGTACTTAACTGACCTTCATAGTTAGAGGTTGACTTAGTGGTAGCAGGAATATAATTCTCATCACTATTGATAAGGATAACTAGGATAGGACTTCCAGTTTTCATACCTTGCCAAGAGATTTCTTAGTCATTAATTTATTAATCCCTACAATCCATTTCTCTTGTTCAAAACCTTTTCAAAACCCAAAAACACTGTTTTCCATAACCAATAGTAAAACATACTTCCCTGCAATTCCTTGAGAAGACGACCCGAGGTTTGAATACTTTGGTTTATAAATTTTATTGGGTTTGTTACTTGTGACAACCAAACATTTGTAAGAAAGGGATTCTTGTCGGTCTAGAAGCTATACTTACAACGGGAATTTAATTGTGAAAATTCTAGATCACGCGAGAGTTTCGTTCTTCACCCACAAGCCGTGTCATCAAGATCAGAAACTACAAAGGATGCAAAGATTCTCCAGTGACGGCATCCTGAGGTGAAGGAGGACGAGTCGCAAGAGGGACGGCATCAACTGTTCAATCTGGCTGAGTCAGAATCTGAACATCAGGATCTGACTCATGATGGCCGGCCTCAGTAGCTGGAGTAGAAGAAGTCGGGGCAATAGGAGCTTTGGCTAATGGCGTAGGAGGAGAATCTACATCGTCATCATCATCATCCGGGGCAGGGACGATCTTCCCATCTTCCACAACATTGTCCAAACTGAAGAGAGTCAAGTCGAGCTCGGGTGCAAGAACTTGGACCTGAGCCTTCAAGTTCTCATAGGCAAAAGTCACATTGCCCACGAGATGGCCCTAGATCTTGGCGTAATCAGCATGAGCAGATTCTAGCCTCTCTCTAAGTCCACCATCTCACCATAAGTCTGGATATAGCGCTCCTTTTGCTTTTGCACCATCTCCTCAGTCAGATTTGCAGAAGCCACCGTAGCAGTAGCCCGAGTTTTCTCACCTTCCAACTCTTTCTCCAGCTTTGCCACCTTCTTCTCAAGTTCCTCCTTCAACCCCGTAATCCTGTCAAATTCCGACTTGGCCTCCTCCATAAAAGACTTTGTTGCATGAATCGGGATATCCTGAGCAGTTCGGAACAAGGCTGCACCTATATGTGCCATCTTAACACTACTCTGGGTGATAAAATCCAGGTGGTGAAGAATGGACACATCGTTCATAGGAAGTCGGCCATAAGGGGCGATTTTATGGTCAACAAATCCCACAGCATCAAAGTCAGGGGCATCGAGGTCAAAAGGCTCAACGGTCCTGTCTTTTTGGAAGAGGGTCGGCGGTGGGAGAAGAGGTAGCAGCAGAAGTTTGGAGAGGATCCGCCAAATGAACCTGAGGAGTAGGGATCACCCGCCTCGGCCCAGAAATGCCCAAGATCGGCTTCTTAGGAGGAACCTGAGAGGATCCTTCCCCAGCAGCCTTGACCGAGACATTCTGGGTGGCTGTTGCTTTCCTCGCCTTTTTAAAAGCCTTCATGGAGTCATTGTTCTTTACCATCTCTGAAAAACACAGCAAAAACCAAGTTACAAAATTGGAAAGAAAAGAAACGAAATCAACAAAAACAAATAAAGCAAAACAGAAAGGACGTTGGTCACTACCCAACTCAACTCGGAGAAGTGAGGGATCCCCTAAAAACCTCTTAGTATCAAGATGTGGAGGCTCCCCCCAATTCTCCTCTAACACATGTACTAGATCCTGCTCAACCTCATCCAATATCTCCCAAGTATATCTGGAAACAACTACATTCTTTTGCCAATCTAAAGGAAAGGAAGGCTCGCTATTTTCATCCTAAAAGAAGGGCCGAGCTCCTTCAACAGCTCGGACCTTAAAAAAATCATTCTTGAAATCCCTAAAAGATTCATCATACATGGAAAAAACTTTCTTTTCCTGGGCAGCTCGAAAAGATACCCAAGAAGCCTTCTTCTTAGCCACCCCAGGTTTAGTCAAAACAAAGAGGTAAAGAAAGAGGGTTTGAGATGGTATAACATCCAATTCTTGACACAGTAATTGAAAGATTTTAATGAAGCCCCACAAATTTGGGTGAAGCTGGGATGGAGATACATTGCACGACCATAACAAATTGGTCTCAAAAGGATTAAAAGGAAAGGTAATGTTCATTTAGTTAAAAAAATAGTCATAGGCATAAAAGAAGGGACGCTCCCCCTGGACCAAAGAAGGGAAACAAACCCTCTCGTCAGGATCAGGTGCTACTAACTCATAATCTTTCTCCTGCTCCCGATTACTACAAATCCTGTGATGTTTCCTCAGCTCCACACAGTACTCAGAATTTACCACAGAAACACACATCAATACGATGGAGTCTAGCCAGTCCGACATACCCTCGGGGACTTTGGAAGAGGTCTCGACAATATTTTTGCGAGACGACATAGGTCAACTAAAGTCCTACAGTAAGAAAAAGGAAAAGGGGTTACTAATCAAACAGCTCAGGTAAGTCAAAAAGAGCAACTCGGGCATAAATAGATACAACTCAGACTAAAGTATGCAAATGTTAAGAAGTCAGATATAACAACAAAAGAAAACCCCAAGACTCCCACCAAAGATCCAGGGGCATCCTTTTGGAGGCAGTAACGGAATGAGGACTCAGGAAAATCTACATCTCAACATCTCCCAAACAAGGAAAATAACTCTCTTTCAGTCAAGCAACATTCCGAAGGGAAAGTTACAAATCAGAAAGCCATCAAAATCATAGCCGTTTTTTCAGCAAAGTGAACTATCATACATCAAACATCAAAAGCGCAACCTTTTTTCAGAATCAAGCAAAGTTCATCTCTAATCAGAAGGAAAAATCAGAAACAGTAACAAACCCTAAAATGCATCAACTACCAGGAAATAATGAAAGGTCCTACAAATTAAAGAAGCCCTAAAAAATAGCACACATGGCATAAGCAATCAGACGCAGCAAGCAAAGAAAGATTCAAACTTTCCAACTTCTCCCAAGCAAAAATAAAAACTTTCACAAATATCCAAGCATAAAAAAGAATGAAAGAGAAAAGAGAAAGAAAGAAGACCAACCTGCAGTAGGGAAGGAATGATAAAATTATCAAAGTAGCAAAAACACCGACGATCGCCTCTTCAAAAGCAGGAGAAAGAACGCAAGAAGGAAGAAGTTGCAATGAAGCAAGAAGAGGAGAAATAGAGAAGAGAAAACTCTTTGAAAATTTGGAAAGAAGAAAGGAGTGGGAAGCAAAGGAAACGACGAAGGGGGAAGTTAATGGGCATTTAAAACCCTCGCACGTTCCCAAGGAACTGTAAACACGCGTGATGAGCGGTTAATTTATACGCTTTTTGGCATTGTTTTTACATAGTTTTTAGTAGGATCTAGCTACTTTTTAGTATATTTTTATTAGTTTTTATGAAAAATTCATATTTCTGGACTTTACTATGAGTTTGTGTGTTTTTCTGTGATTTCAGGTATTTTCTGGCTGAAATTTAGGGGTCTGAGCAAATATCTGATTTAGAGGCTAACAAAGGACTGCAAATGCTGTTGGATTCTGACCTCCCTGCACTCGAAGTGAATTTTCTGGAGCTACAGAACTCCAAATGGCGCGCTCTTAATTGCGTTGGAAAGTAGACATCTAGCTCTTTCCAGCAATATATAATAGTTCATACTTTGCGTGAGTTTTAATGATGTAAAATGGCATCAAAACGCCAGCTCTCTGCCCTTTTCTAGCGTCAAAACGCCAGAACTGGCATAAAAGTTGGAGTTAAACGCCTAAACTGGCACCAAAGCTGGTGTTTAATTCCAAGGAAGACCTCTATACGTGAAAGCTTCAATGCTCAGCCCAAACACGCACCAAGTGGGCCCGAAAGTGGATTTCTGCATCAATTACTCATTTCTGTAACCCTAGTAGCTAGTTTCATTATAAATAGGACCTATTACTATTGTATTTGACATTCTGGATGTTATATTTTCATATTTGAGGAGGCTGGCCATTCGGCCATGCCTGGACCTCCAGACCACTTATGTATTTTCAACGGTGGAGTTTCTACACACCATAGATTAAGGTGTGGAGCTCTGCTGTTCCTCGAGTATTAATGCAAAGTACTACTGTTTTCTATTCAATTCATGCTTATTCTTATTCTAAGATATCCATTCGCACACAAGAACATGATGAATATGATGATTATGTGACACTCATCACCATTCTCACTTATGAACGCGTGATTGACAACCACTTCCGTTCTACTTGCAAAATAGCTTGAATGTATATCTCTTGGGTTTCAATGAATGATTCACATCGACTCCCCTCTGACAATGGGGCATCTGAATCTGAGATTAGAGTCTTCATGGTATAGGCTAGAACCCATTGGCAGCATTCTTGAGATCCGAAAAGTCTAAACCTTGTCTGTGGTATTCCGAGTAGGATCTGAGATGGGATGACTGTGACGAGCTTCAAACTCGCAACTGTAGGGCGTGGTGACAGACTCAAAAGGATAGTAAATCCTATTCCTACACGATCGAGAACCAACAGCTGATTAGCCATATGATATATGTGCATGGTATTTTTCATCCGAGACGAGCAATCCGTAGGTTGATTAGCCGTACAGAAACCGTAGAGGACCATTTTCACTGAGAGGACGGGAAGTAGCCATTGACAATGGTGACACCCAACATACAGCTTGCCATAGAAGGGAGTATGAAGGATTTGATGAAGGCAGTAGGAAAGCAGAGATTCAAGAGGGATAGAGCATCTCCATACACTTATCTGAAATTCCTACCAATGATTTACATAAGTATCTCTATCTTTACTTTACGTTTTATTTATCTTTTAATTATTAAAACTCCATAACCATTTTGATCCGCCTGACTGAGATTTACAAGGTGACCATAGCTTGCTTCAAGCCGACAATCTTCGTGGGATCGACCCTTACTCACATAAGGTTTATTACTTGGACGACCCAGTGCACTTGCTGGTTAGTTGTGCGAAGTTGTGAAAAAGAAGTGAGATTACAATTGTGCATACCAAGTTGTTGGCGCCATAGTGTATCACAATTTCGTGCACTAACGCGCGCTGCAAAGAGAAACATTCTGCATTTAAAGCTACTAAATTGAAGTTCTACAAAAAAACCCAACAAAAAATGCTTGAGCTCGGCTTCTCAAAGAAGAGGTCGAAAGTCTGAAAGGACACGACCTTAAGAGGAAGACCACACAAGCAGGGGCACTGTTCATGCCCTGGGTCAAGTTGTATAACCCGGGCTGATTGATGACAAGTCGACCGACCTCTGCAGGTCAGGATTACCCAACCTCTTCTTAAAGAGCTCGGCCAAACTGCTACGAAAGCCCAAAAAAGGGGCCCAAACAGAGGAACACAACCCAAGTCCAAGGGCAGCCCAAGCTTAGAAGGATAAAGGGGGTTCCCTCAAAAGATAAGATGACTTCACTCAAAGATAATATAAAGATAACTATCTTTTCTCCAAAAAGATCACTCCACACTATTATAAATACACTGGAGCACCCAGGTATAACTCATACTCTGATTCTAAAAAAAACCTGCTTAATACCCTTCCTAACTTAAGCATCGGAGTCCCTTGCAGGTACCACCACCCTCTAGTGACGAAGGATCAGCACCACCACCAAGTCCAACGAGTCGGACATGGTGGCTCCGGCCATCATCATCACCTCGGACATAACAGCTCCGACTAGTACGGAAGATCTCATGCGAGATCGACTTATAGTTTCAGGTAACCCTCGGAACAGTGACCAAGAAAGATAAGATCTCAACAAACTCCCAATATATAAGATAAGATTAAATTATCGCCTCCAAAGAGGCCACCAAACCCTACTATAAATACACTAGAGCCCCCAGGTATAACTCACGTTCTAATATACTAAAAAACTATCTAAAGCTCTTGCTAACTTAAGCATCGGAGTCTCTTGCAGGTACCACCCCCAACCTCCTCATAAGGAACTTGAAATAGGCGGCACCTCGGCATCAACAAGCCGAACGCTGCCAATCGAAGGGATCCAAACCTCACATTCAGATCCGACTTAACATTTCAGGTAACTCTTAGAATGCATTAGATTCCATGAAAAGCTGTGGTGACTAGCGTATGTTTTTTAGGGGTAAAATTTTATTGTTTTTTGTTAGCCTAGGTATCAGATTAAGAATTTTCTGATCGAAGCTGAACTTGGATATCATATGTTCGTAAGTGTCTGTATAATATGTATATATAATAGGAAAAATAGATAAAAGTACACCCGAATTTTCACACGGTAGATAGATGTACTCCTCAATTTTTTAATGAGTCATTTGCACACATGAATATAAAATTCTATTGTCAATTCTACCCTTCTGTGGCCTGAGTAATTTTTTCGGCAGTGGTGGAGTCCAGGTATTACGATATTGTGTGATGTGGCCAATTTGGAGTGACACAATGAAAAATAGAAATATTATATTATGAAATTTGTTGAAATATTTATAAAAAAATGACATAATGAAACTACTCTTCATCTTCTTCCTTCTCCAATTCCTTCGAACCTTAACATAGGGTGGAAAAAAACCAATCAAAGTTGCAATCAAACTCATAAGCCAACATCTCCCAATCCTGCTCCTACAACCCAATCAATGCTACAACCCTAAATCCCAAACGTTAACCAAATCACGAACCTAGCAGCAAAGTGAAGCAGAAGTCCCACCTCCTAATGGTTCCCAGCAATCTAAGAACAGTCAGAAGAACAGAAGAGAATTGTATAAGAGGCCAGCATCGACTGGTCAAAGGTTTGTGCAAGGAATAAGGAATGAGGCACTAAAGATATTTGTTCCTTGTGTGGAGCCTGATTCCTCTGATTCATAAACAAAATCAGAATTCATATACCTCAACGAAGAAACAATCTTCCAGGATTCCACTCTGTAGCAAACTCAAGCACCACTGCGTAAAGTCCATGCAGACACTTGCCATTATTATAGTCGAACTTCTTCTTTTTTCCTATTTTTGGGGGCAGAAGACGAGCCACCACAACTACTGGCACAAGCATGAGGTATATTCTTTCTTCGTTGAGAGTGTGACATTTTGATACATTAGAGTTTACAAACCCCTATTACGACAAACAGGAAGATGTACAGAGGAAAATGAGAGAATGAGGGAAGAATTTTTTTTCCACCAATGTTAAGGTTCTTAGGATTCGAAGGAATTGGAGAGGATGAACAGTGGTTCCATTGCGCCCTTTTCTTTTATTTATTTCAATAAATTTAATAATGTAATAATTCTATTTTGCACTGTATCACCCCAAATTGTCCACATTACATAATATCGTGCCACCTGGCCTCCACCACTACTGTCGAAAAAATTACTCAGGTCACGGAAGGGTAGAATTGACAACAAAATTTTATATTCGTGTGTTCAAATGACTCATTAAAAAAATTGAGAAGTACATCCGTCTATCGTGTGGTTTACCCAGTTAAAGTGTCTATGTTATTTATGTATCCGGTGTTAATATTGAAAAACAAAGTGCTTAGGGCCACGGCTAGAACTCTAAAAAACTGTGTTCAAGAATAAAAAAGAAATTAACTAGGAGAATCAATAATATCATCTGGATGTTAAGTTTCTAAGGATGCCAACATCTCTAAGATTCAATGGATAGTGAGATGCCAAAACTATTCAGAAGCAAAAAGCTTCTAAGTCTCGCTCATCTAATTAAAACTGAGCTTTATTGGGAACTTTGAAATTTATTTGTATCTTAATTTTCTTTTTATCCTACTGTGTTTTTAATTGCTTGGGGACAAGCAATAGTTTAAATTTGTTGTTGTGATGAGCGGATATTTTCTACGCTTTTGGACATTATTTTCATATAGTTTTTAGTGTGTTTTGTTTAGTTTCGAGTATAATTTTGACTATTTTTCCATAAAATAATATATTGACAAAGTCTATGTCAAGGTTGAGCTGATTTATGATTTGTATGATTAATGCTATTTTCTTCACGTTTATATGAATCTCTAGCAATATTATATAAGATATATCTGCTTTTATGAAATATATATATATATATATATATATATATATATATATATATATATATATATATATATATATATATATATATATATATATATTTGTTTATGTACCTTATTTACTCATGTAAATACTTAACGTTATATAAATCTATTTATAATGAGTGTGACAGATTCTATATTATATAACTAAATAAAGAGTTTAAAATCTTATGTGTTGATTAATAAGTAACATCCAACAAATACCATTTGTCATGACTAGGGATGGCAAGTGGGGAAGTCCGTCCCGTTCCGCTCCGTCCCGTCAGAAGCCCGCCTCGTCCTGCCTAATTAGGCGGTCTTAGAATCCTAGTCCGTCCCGCTTAACTGCGGGCTGGCGGGTTGGCGGGCTAAATCCGCCAAAGCTCCTCTTTTTTTTTTGACTATTAACTACTAAGTAATATATATAATTTCACAACCATATTAATAAATTTATAATTTCTAATGGCATAAAAAATTATATTTTTTATATTCACAAACATTAAAGTCTTTGTAATTATAAATATCTAATAAATATAATTATAAACCAAATTTTCATTCAAAATATAAGTATAAATATTCTCTCCAAAGCAAAATAAACATAATCCAAAACATAATTATAAATATTGTCTCCAAAATAACATAAAGATAATTCAAAACACTCAATTTTTATCTTCATACTCTTGGGGAGTGGATCCTCTCCAGTGAGAAAAAAACTGGATGATATCCAGTGTTCAATCTAACCATTCATTGCACTCTCTCTCTTATTTATTTCTGGGCCCACTCATAGAATCAAAGGTGATAGATCACACTGGATTCTATCAATTGTTAAAAAAACTGGAGAGGATCTTTTTCCATACTCTTGTAGGTTAGGTTGGGGGAAGTTAGGTTTTAGGAAAAAAATTGCAAAAATACCATCTCACTAAAAAAAACCTTAGCTCGGCGGAGAAGCCCGCCCCGCCAAAGCCCGTCAAAACTCGCGGTTTAAGCGGTGCGGGTTAGACGGGCTTTTGCTATTTGGCGGTCCCGATTTTCCAGCCCAGCCCGTTTTTTTTGGCGGGTTACGCGGGCCGGCCCGACGGATTTAGACCCGTTTGCCACTCCTAGTCATGACATACTAAAAATTAAATTATATAACTAGATAAGACTTAATTGATTTAAACTTTATGAAATAAAATAATACTTTATAACTGATGATAAATGTCACTATGGGACCAATATATTTCTATAAAGGTAATTGAATTTTTTATTTATATAGTATATAGTGGTCAAACAGTGGTGTTGAATAATTTTTTTTAAGTGGTTAACATATATATGACTTAATACTTTGAAAGACTCATGTAAATTAGTAGTATTTATTTGATATTGACAAAAAAAAGTTAAATAATAAGAAATTTTCGATTTCAGTTGGTCAACTCGAACTAAGTTCAAAAAATTAGCTATCATTCATTTTAAAAAATTTAGTTTTAATATATTCACGTCATATATATATATATTAAAAATTTTATACGTTTACCAATATTGACAATCGAATATATAGTGTCTTTTTCCACTTCAAGTAGTCTTTAACAAGTATCTTAATAATATTTGCTAGCAAAATCTTAAATTAAATTCAATTAATAATAATAATAAGAAGAATAAGAAGAATATTTATTGTAGGATTTTCCGTTACATATAAAAGTAGAAATTGATATCTGAGTGGCGAAAAGTAGGAAAGTGTAAAGAATCTAGAAATGACCAATTAATTGTTTGTGATATCCTGGAAAAGCACATAATATATATTCCATACTTTTTGATTAATTTTATGCATTATTATAGTAAAATGTTTTACGGAAATATTTGATCATATATTATTATATAAAAAATGATTATTCTTTAAAAACTATCTAAACGAATTATATGATAATCTATATTGTGAGTGTGTCAAATTTATTTTCATTTTCTTTTTCATAAGGTATATTATTACTATTTAAAAAAATTAAAGGAGAAATAACAAATTATATAGACACAAACAATTACTTGTTGACATATATTATTTGATATGTATGAAAATTTTAATTATATTACATTGAAAAATAATTATTTTATTATAATAAACTTAATTATTTGCGTAATTCTATTTATTTGTTAGAAAATATAATTAATACATATAAATATAATTCATATTTTGTGTTTATGAAATCTTTGCAAGGATAAAAATAGAGGCATAGAGAGAGAAAGAGAGAGGAGCGATAATAAAAAGCAGAGAATAAAAGGAGACCGGATGTTGACAAATTTCATGTCACTGTTCTTAGAAGGTCGTTTGTTTGGGTGAAGATTTCTTATCTGGGATCTCTCTCACTTCGCTCTCTTCCAAAAAAACCTCTTTCTCTCTCTAAAACCCCAAACAAAATTAAAAACTACAAAAAAGAAATAAAATAAACCACCAATTTTGTTTTCTTTTCTTCCTATTTCTTTCTCCTCTCTTTGTGTGTATTAGTGCAAGAGAGAGGGGGTAGTGGCTGGCACATTAGATCGAAATCTTCTTCTAACGGATTACGATCTAAGCTACTTCTTCAATGGTGTTGAAGCCGCAACCCCACTTTCTTATTTTTGTCTCATGATTCTTTTATCATTATTATTATTTTCTTTTAGTTTTAGTTACCCTTTTGGCTTCAACTACTGCTGATTCTAAAGGGGTCCTGAATTTCTTTTTTGGGTTCTTTGATGGTGTTGGTGCCTTAATAGTAGAAAAATTCCTTGTGGGGTTTCTTAAGAGGAGGTGATTAGAGGATGTGGGTTTGAGGTAATTTACTCATATACTCTCTCAAATTCTTTAGTTTTAATTAATTTATTTATTCGGTTTTTTTCTCACTCCATTATTTTATTTTATTTTATTTTTTTGTGAGAATTTTGATTTTAGTACTTTGTACATAGTTTTGTTTTGACTAGGATGAGTAATTCTTTTGGTACCTGTTGTTTGAGCGATTCTTCCAGTGAACCTTATAACATAGCTCTATATTCTTCTTCTTCTTCTTCTTCTTCTTGTTATTATTTTAATTTTACTTTGAATTTTGTGGATTGGAATGTTCTGATTATTGTTGCGTGGGTTTGTATGATTGTTGTATTCGATGTTCTTATTTTAATTTTGCCATTTCATTTGATTTCTTTTTTTATTCCTTGGATTGTTTTTTAACTCTAAATTGAAGTGAAGAACCTTAGTTCCCCCAAATTATGGATGAATTTTATGGTGTGCCTGGTTTTGTAACTGCTCCATTACAATGGAGATTTCTCATTTCAATGATGAGCCTATGATGTGTAATGGGAATTCTTGGTGCGTGTGATTACTTGGCCAAGTTCGGGGTTTAACTCATTTTGAACAGCACGGATATAAACTTGCACTACCTATTCTCTTTTGTCTGTCGTTGTCACTCCGATTCATTAACTCGAAGATTTTTGTCCGTCAAAAAGTGACTGGCAAACAAAAGGGAATGGAGGGAGTGTTATAAAAGCTCATCTAGTTTGCGTAGATTTGTTAGTATCACTTGTGGTTTTTCTGATTTATTACTATTTTTTCAGCTTCTTGTTATGGTTGGGGGTAATGGATAAATTTCTAGACGTTGTATGCGATTATTTTAAATGTGATTCAACGGCTGTGGTTATTACCATTTGCATTCTGCAAGTCAATGGCATACAAGTGGCATATTTTGAAGTGCCCTAATTTATAGCCGATATTTATGGTTCAAATTAAAGTTTTTCAACACAATTCTTTGAATACACGATTGGCATTTGTTCAATATTTAGGCTTGGTTTGGTAAAGCTTTTCGAAGAGGTGTTTGCGCTTTTTATCTCGTTTTGTGTTTGGTAAATCAAAAAGTTCATGTGTTTATGCTTGTAGCTTTTAAAAGGTAGGAGTGCTTTTAAAAGCACCTAAGGGGGATCTTTTCAAAGTTGGTTTGTGCTTATCAAAATTAAAGTCTTTAACTCTTACCTTTATGTCTATTATAGTATTTTTTTTTAATTTTAAAAATTATTTTACCAAACGCAATTGTTGTTGCTTGTGCTTATTGAAAGCCATTTTCAATTTGATTTACCAAACACAAATGCTACAACTTTTAAAAAGCCATTTTTTAAAAGCTAGCTTTTATAAGCTACTTTTGAAAAATAAAATCTTTACCAAACTAAGCCTTAATGTTATGAAGCGTTTCCAACACGGATAATGTAAGGTTGTTTCATTTTTCTGATGTTGCATTAGTATAGGCTTTAGAGACTAGTACTGTGTCTATAGCATGCTGTCCTAAGTTGGAGCTAACTTGGGATGCATTGGACTTCAATCAACAATTCCCTGATGTTACTGCTTCTTTTGGTAGTACAGTGTATCTGTGCCCTATTACAATTAGAATCAGTTGTGTATGCTACAATTTTCTGATACTTCTGAAATCTGGAGTTGTTAATTTTTACAGGTAGTTTATGTAGTTGTGATTTCTAAATTAAATATATGATGATTCATAGGATGTGCTGTCTCTCCTTTCCACCTTGCTCACAACTTTTTTCAGTACATATGATATTATTCACACACCATAAGGAGCATTGGGTTAAGTTTCTCAAGAGCTTGTGGTGTTGCACACTTTTTCTTCTTGTCTGTGTCTCAAATGCAATGAATGTGATGTTTTATATTTATTCATAAATTAACATGCTTGATAAGATGAAATTAGCCTCAGCTATGACTCTATGAGCAGGTTGTTGCCTATTTGCTTGCTCTAGAAAGCTAGCAATCAGTTTATCGTTGTTCCTAATTACATGGCTTCTGTTTTAGTTGAAGAAAATCCACATTTACTTTCAGGATTAAAGTTGATATATACCATCCACATTCATATTCTATTTGCTCATAACATCCACATTTGTGGATACTCGAGGCCTCTAAATTCATGATACTGAAGGCCTTAAGTATCGGTGAATTGATATTGCATGCAACCACATTGTATGTTTCGTGTTCTCAGTTTGTCTTTGGTACATTTGTAATTTGTTATCTGGTTGCTTTTTTGAACTTGTGTCTGTGGTTAGATGCAAAGCAGCATTAGTAAATGTTACTATTAATGCTAATGTGATAAACACTTGCATATCTTTTTCATTATTACCAGGAATGGGAACCAAAGTCCAGAAATTTTCAGGGTATTACTCAATGAGAGATCTTAATGAGGAATCTAGTAGTTGTGGTTGGCCCCTTTTATATGGAGAGAATAAAGCACTGACAAATGGGCAGTATTATAATAATTACCTGCCAAGTTCTACTACTGCAGATGCGTGTTCAGTGTATGATAAGGATTTTGTGAAGCAGATGATGCTTGAGCATGAGGCCACATTTAAGAGTCAGGTATGGAGGGTTTAGTTTCTTAGTTTCTTTTTATCTGTTGCCTTATAACTTGAATAGTATGCATAATGTTATTGGGGTGTTATGTTTTGAGTCTTAGTAGTCTATTTAGCAACAAAAGAGAGGCCCGATTTATTGTATATTTGACTTTTAGAACAAATCCTCTAAAGTGAGGAGATTTATAAAGTAATAAAGTGAGGGGTTTATAACCATTAAATTTCTAACTTCTATCGTGTATGAGCCCCACAACCTTGGTTTAAGGGTGATTAAACTCCTACTTCCTTACTTTACCAACTTCCTCACTTTAAAGAAGCTTGATCCTTGACTTTCATGCTTCTTTAGAGCTTGTTCTATTAAAATGTGGCATTTTCAATTTTGTATTTGTTGTTGACTACTTTGTAACTTATTGACAATAATACAATATGTTGTTGCATGAACATGTTTAATCTATTTTAGATGTATGGTTTTCTTTTATTATGACTCAAGTGATTTCTTGTTTGGCTCAATTTCTTCATGTGTCCCCTACGAGTATTTGAACCTGTTAATATTGATTACACTATATATTTTCAATCAGGTATATGAACTTCACCGTTTATACAGAATACAAAGGGATTTGATGAATGAAGCTAAAAGGAAAGAATTACACAAAAACCATATACCTGTTGAAGCATCGTATTCCACATGTCCCTTGGCTTCTCAAATTACAACTGAAGATGGCCAAAAATCACATATCTCTGATTTTCTTGTAGGAAGCTCCACTTGTGCTAAAACATCTGCTTCGGCTATTGAAGGCATTCATACTCCTTTGGGGTCTATTAAAGGAATCGGCAAAGAAAGCAAACCATTTCCATCCCCAAATGGGTCTAGTTCAAAAGATGTCGAGTTGCTTGAGTCTAGACCCTCAAAAGTGAGGAGGCGAATGTTTGACCTTCAGCTCCCTGCTAATGAGTACATTGATACCGACGAAAGTGAAAAGCTTAATGATGAAAAGTTTAGTGGACCAGCTATGTTTTTTCCTGATAGAAATGGTAATACTGGAAAGGAGGGTGTTAAGAAGCTTTTTTGTGGCAATGGTGGGAAGACTGTTACCCTGGGGGAAACTTCCAACTCGGAGCAATGTTCGGGAAGAAATGGTTTGGCTGACTTAAATGAACCTGTTCAAGTGGAAGAAACAAATGATTCTCCATATGTTGAGCTCCGTAACCATGATCCTTGTCAAGTGGCAACTGAATGCTCTGAGCATTCTGCCACCAAGAAAAAGACAGAGTTTTTTGGTTCATCCAGGGATCATTTCCTCAATTCACATCAAGGAACTGATAGTTGGGTCCAAAGTAATGGATATTTGGAGAACAATGGGAATGGAAAAAGTTGGATTCCATCAGTGGCTGATACAGGTTAGTTGTCTTCTGAGTTGCTTCATTTTTGTTTCTCCAATCCTCTGCCCGCTCCCCACCATTCTTCTTTAGAAGTTTTTATATTGAATTTTGAATCCGGTTACCAGATAAATTTCTTAGAAAATCTGATAATGAATCCAGGTTAGTATGTCTTACATTTTGCTAAAATTGCCGATAGAACTTGGAATTTTGTGGTGTCTTAGAGCTGATAGGTTATGTACTCTGTTCTGTTCTTGTTTGAAACTATAAAATTCTCCATATAATTTTAAATTATATCCCCCTCCCCTCTTCTTTTAAAATTATAATTTAGATAATCCATTTGTTTTGTGTATCTCCTCTTTTTAAGTATGTTCTTGTATAATTTATTTATCGATAGCAGCAACTACTTTTTCAATGTTGATAGGGCGTGTTAAAAGCAATCTACAATCCATCCCTCAAGTCTTGAAACTAGAGAAATCACATTTATCTTCCCAAACAATGCAAGATGGACATAGCAAAGCTCATGAATCCACATCTGATTATCTGATTGGTCAAAGCAAGGCTGATTTGTGGAGGGAAAGGAATGTTAATGCTTTAGATATCGATGAAAGAAATCATGAACACACTGTTAACAGGCATCCCAGTCTCTTTGCAGTTTCACCTTCATCTGATTTATCTAAATCCTGGTCTAATCTGGCTTCTTCTTGGGAAATGGCAAATGGAAACCTAAACCAAAAGTTGATATCAGTTCAGAAACCTCCATTTTTAAAGGCATTGGATGCCTTGAGTAGGAGTTCTCAGTCGCATCAAAGCAATGGAGTTTTGGAAGCTAGTTGGCCTCAGAACATCAATTCAAAGCCTGACCCGGGTTTTCATTGTGATGTACCTGTACAGAATGGGTTTTACCCTGGGTTGTCATCGTATTGTTCCAAGGAACCATCAACAAACATCTCTTCAATTAGCTATGACCGCCTCAATCACGATAATGATTGTAAGATAATTCCTCAACATTTCATCAACAATCTTTCATCAAAATCCTGTAAGGGTTCAAATTCAAATTGCAACGATGTGAAGGCTGGAAAAGGTATTGACTTGAATGTGTTGCTTTCAAATGGTTCATCCATGGATGGAGAGAAAGAGCACGAGGATCATGTTGTATTGCCTTGGCTAAGAGCAAAGACAATGTGTAAGAATGAGGTAGAAAATGCTGATAGGTGCATAACTATAGGAGAGTCAAGCTTCTCACATGTTGCATCAAAGTCCAACAAAGGGAAAACTGGACAGGGGGCTAGCGGAACATTTTTGCATATTGTTCCTTCCGTTTCAGGTTCTAATGAAATTGAGCAAAGCAGGATGAAGTTGAGTGAATTCTCTGGTAACAAGAAAATTCTTGGTGTCCCCATATTTGATATTCCTCATGTTTCTCCTAAGAAGGAGGTCTCTTCAAATACACCTCCATCCATGCCAATCCGTAATCCATGCGATCTAGAACCGGCAGAAAATAGTAGGAAAACCCGGATATTTGATATTAATTTGCCTTGCGATGATGCTGCTGCTCTTGAATTGGATGAAGTAGTGAATGAAACTATTGTTACTAAGGAAAGATCTTCAACATCAAAGCCCAACTCTAGGATTCAAATCGACCTGAACTTGAGTATGAGTGATGATGAAGCTTCTTTGATGTCTATTCCAAGTGCCAATGAAAAAGTGCATACAGAGATAGATCTGGAAGTCCGTGCTGTTCCCGAGACTGAGGAGGATACCATAACTGAAGAAAAGCAGCTTGAAACTTCTCTATCATCAGGAGAAGGTCCTGAAGAGAAAGTTGAACAGCCACAACAGCCACAGGATGAACTTGTGAGAAATGCCGCAGAGGCAATTGTTGCTTTATCATTGGTTCCTTGTGATCAAGTTGATGGTGTGATGTGTAGCTTGTTGGAAAGTCCAATGCAGGACCCGCTAAGTTGGTTTGCAGATTTAATTTCTTCTTCTAAGGACAATCTTGAGAGTACATGCGATGATTCGAGGGGAAAAGATGGTGAGGACAATGAGGGATGTTCGACTATTGTTCTGGAGGAATTGGACTACTTCGAGTCCATGACATTGAAACTGACAGAGACCAAGGAAGAGGACTACATGCCGAAACCTATTGTTCCGGAGGACTTCAAAATTGAAGAAACAACACAATTGTTGCCTACTCGGGCAAGAAAGGGACCTGCAAGGAGAGGGAGGCAGCGGAGGGACTTCCAACGGGACATCCTTCCAGGCCTTGCGTCTTTATCGAGACATGAAGTAACAGAAGACCTTCAGATATTTGGAGGGCTTATGAGAGCTACAGGCCATTCATGGCATTCAGGGTTAACTAGGAGAAATTCTTCTAGGAATGGCTGTGGCCGGGGAAGGAGAAAGGCGCAAGTTAACCCGTCTCCCCCTCCGCCGCCAGTAGC
The DNA here is from genome assembly GCF_003086295.3 of Arachis hypogaea. Lineage (NCBI taxonomy): Eukaryota > Viridiplantae > Streptophyta > Magnoliopsida > Fabales > Fabaceae > Arachis > Arachis hypogaea. Next base: position 46,857,047 of record NC_092040.1, read on the forward strand.
CAATGAAACTTGCACTCCACTGATCCAGCAACTTAATAATATCGAAGTGGGGCTGGAGGATAGAAGCCTAACAGGCTGGGGCAAGACAACCAGAAGGCCACGGAGGCAAAGGTGCCCAGCAGGTAATCCTCCGTCGATCCCATTAACCTAGTCACTGTTAGAGGCTTAAAAAATTTTTAGATGAGAAAATTTATTTAGGGGTATGAACTAGCAGGATCAGTTCCAAATTGACAGGGGAACACACATGATGATTGTTCCTTAGCCATGGGGATTTCTTGTACATTTTCTTCAATCCCGGATTCGGGTAAATATGCTTGATTTTCAACAATCTCCAGGTGATACAACTTGTATTATTCTTGAATAATGTTGCATGATTTGTTCTGATTATTATCACTTTATAGAACTCGATATATATATATATATATATATATATATATATATATATATATATATATATAGTAAAATAGCAGTGTTGGTTAATCTGGTAACACGTCGTTTTATGTAGTTATTAGTGGAAATCAGGTACATATGTTAGTAGAGGACGAAGACATACTAGGGGTAAAATAGGAAAATAGAAATGTTGCCTTCGACCAAATGGGATATATATAATCCCTACTAATATTCTAGTGATTCAAATTAAATAAATAAATAAATAAATAGAAATAAAAGAACATCGAGCACGTGTAAAATTCTCTCTTGATGGAGTTTCATATTGTTTCAAAAAGTTGAAAGAGTGCACATGACTGAATTGTTGATCAATCTAGTGCATAATATGTGGTAGTGCACATTATTCCTGTGCCATTCTGACGAAAATGCTTCCTGGGGTGCGGAAAATGAATAAATAATTTAATTTAATGTTGGTTGAAGATAAAAAAATTCTCAAAATTCAGAGCATAATCTATTACTAACTTTATTGAATAGGCAACAAATTCTTCCGGTTTAAATTTAATTAAATAAAATGGATTAATTTCAAATTTGGATAAAACGAAAAAACGGGTCCTACAACCTGTGTAAGTTTATTTCTCTTTTTGTATAATATATTTAATTAAATAAATGAATACAGAACATATCGATAAGTATGCAGTAACACTTTTTATTATAGAATAAATTTATATTAAGATGTTATTTTTTATTACAACATATAAAATATAAAATAATTAAATTTTATTTATATTACTTGATATATGATAGATTATTTTATATTAAAATTAAAATAACTTGAATAATTTTTGTTAAGAAAGATTATTATTTAATATAAAAATATTATTAAAAAATATGTTTATTTAAAAGATTACATACACAATTATTAATTTGTTAAGAAAACAAAAGTTTAATAATATTTGATTTTTTTGTTTTATCTTAGTTATACTTATAAACAATAAAAATAGAAAAAAGACTATTTTTTGTATTCTGACCCAAAAATATAAAGCCAAACCCAATAAAGATAAAGGTCCACCAAATAAGGTGGTCTTTTTCTACATATTCAACCTCATAAGAGGTCGAGTACGCGACATAGAATCGGCTCTTTTACATTTGAATAGGCAACTGAATCCTAAAATATCTCCTACTATTTCTCTACTCTATCTAGAAGAAAAATCTTAACAAAGTTAATAAAGGGAACCGTTATCCAGCAATAAAGGTGAAACTACCCAAAAAGGTGGTTATCTATTCTACTATAAGTACCCTAACACTTCTCAGGTATATTCAAGTCCCAATCTACTAAAAACCTGCTTAAAGCCTTTGCTAACTTAAGTATTGGAGTCTCTTACAGGTACCACCCCTCACCTCCTCACGAGGAACTCGGACGACAGCACCTCGACACCAGCACAAGTCAGATGCTGCTTCAAAAAGAGTCTGGACCTCATGCTCAGACCCAAATAACCGTTTCAGGTTCCTCGGAACATTAGCGCCATTGCCGGGGACCTGAAAGTCTACATTTGCGTATGGTGGACAACCAATATGAGGATGGTCACATGGCATCTAAGTTGGAACCAGAACCCTACCATGACGACTTGATGCTAGAATTACCTCCACCTCGAGAGAGAACAAACATCACTCATGGAGAAGAGACGTCGGGAAACCTTCATCCACGACAGATTCATTCAGTGGTCCCCCCTTCCGAAGATGAACCTCCCCATCCAACAGAAATACTTGGATTAGTTCACAGCCATCGTGGACGATTAGAACAACTCGAGTTGGAGGATGAGCGACAACGAGAAGCAGAACGAAAATTACGAAGTGAAGTACGACGATGAAAAGAATTGGAAGAAAAGCTCTTGAGAATAGAAGTCGACTTCTGAAGACGAAGCAATTGGGAGGAAAGCCCTCTAGGAGGTGAAGATACGTTTGTTGAAGAGATCATGCGAGCTACGGTTCCTAGAAATTTCAAAACTCCCGACATGAATCTCTACGACGGAACAAACCGATCCAAGGCATCACCTCAGCAATTTCAAAAGTCAGATGTAACTAGCTAATGCCTTTAATGTGAGTCGCTGCAAAAACTTCCCGACAACTTTGACCAAAGCTACAATGAAGTGGTTCGATAACTTATCTCCCATGTTGGTAGCTTTCTTTGACGACCTGGCAAGGAAGTTCCTTACCATATTTTCAATATAAAAAGACAAAGTAAAACACGTTCCAAGCCTGCTAGGGGTTAAACAAGAAGTTGGAGAGACGCGTTGAGGCTATATGGAGAGATTTAACAAAGCCTGCTTGGAAATACAAAACCTACCTACTGAAGCAGTGATAATGGGGTTGGTTAATAGCCTTAGAGAAGGGCCGTTCTCCTAATCCATATCCAAGTGACACCTGACTTTCTTGTATGAAGTACAAGAGCGGGCAGAAAAATACATCAACATGGAGAAAAATTCTCGACTTAGAGAGCCTCTCCCGAGGCCCAACCTGTCCTACCCAACTCGGGACAAGGAAAAAGTAGCTAAGAAAAAGGAAGAGTATAACTCGAAAAAACCTCGAAGGTATCATAACTACACCCCACTCTATTTTTGTAGATGTATATAGGGAGATATGCCATATGGAGAAGCTTCCACTCCCTCGCCCTATCAAATATAAAAAGGCATGAAGCCAGACAGAATACTGTGAGTACCACAAGCTCTATGGACATTCTGCCAATGATTGTTATGATTTAAAGAATGTCATAGAAAAATTGGCCAGAGAAGATCGGCTAGACAGGTACTTGGCTAAAAGATCGGACAATCAAAGAAAAAGGAAGAGAGATGAAGATGGAGGTCAGCAAGAACATCCCCCGCCAACTCCTGAACAACACATACACATGATAAATGGAGGGTTTTCTAGAAGAGGAATCTCAAAATCCTCACGTAAGAGGAATCTCAAAGAGGTGTACCAAATCGGGGAAGACAATAGAATTCCCAATTTACCAACCATCTCTTTCACCAAAAAAGACGCACAAAGAGTGACTCCAGGGCACGATAACTGATGATTGGATTTTTGACGGTTTAGAATTTCACTAATGAAATCTCGTTTTTAAGTATAGTCTATAAACCAACAATAATCCTTTCATACAAAAATTTGTTTGTCACAAGTACAAACCCCTAAAATCTATAAACCGAAGTATTTAAACCTCGATTCGTTCTCCATAAGAATTGCGATAAAGTGCCTTGCTATTGGTTATGAGGTATGTTTGGGGTTTTTAAGATATTAGACAAAAAAAAATGTAAATTGCAAAGAAAATAAACTAACAACTAACTAAACTCTTGGCAAGATATAAGAACTAGAAATCCTATCCTAGTTATCCTCCTCAATTATGACCACAAGTTGTTCATTGCTCCCACTTAGTTAACCTCTAACCATGGAGGGAAGTCAAGTGGATGAATCAATTTGATTCCTCAAGTCCTAATCAACTCCTAAAGGAGAGACTAGCGTTAGAGGCATTCAAATCAATTAGCAACTTCTAATTATCAATCAACAAAGGAATTAAATAACTCAAGAGTCACTAATTACTCAACCAAAGCCAAGAGGAACAAAATCTATACTAAAATCCAACCAAGCATTTCATCAAATACTTGGAAGGCATAAAAGGAAAGCATAGTAAAATTGCAAGGAAAGTAAATCTACACTACTCAATTACAAGTAATTAAACAACAACAATTAAAGGAAATAAGATCTACATAAATTACCTCAAATTTCATTAAAGGAAAATAGAGGAAGAAAGAGTGCATCAACAGCAAAGTAACAATTACAAGAATGATATACAAAAGTAGAGATGGGAAGAGTAGAGGAACAAGAATTGATAAAGGAAACGTGAATCAAAGCATGAAATTAAACTAGATCTAAGAACTAAACCTAATCTACCTCTATCCTAATCCTAGAGAGAAGTGAGAGCTTCTCTCTCTAAAACTAACTCTAAACTAATCCTAATGAGTGTGAATGATGGAATCCCCCTTGCTCTTCAATCCTTGGCTTTAAATAGCATTTTTGGCGCCAAAGTTGGTTAGGATTGGGCCCCACAACCCTTCTGAATTCGCTGGCCATGTTTTCTATTTAAAAATCATGTGCAGCCTTCGGCGCGGACACATAGCGTGTGCGTGCGTGTCCATGAGTTAGTTTGCAATCCGCGCGGAGGCGTACAGTGCGCGCGCGCCCTTGGCGTTTTCCAAATCTTTGGCTTTTCATGATTTCTTCGCTTTGCATGCTTTCCTCTTCACTCCTTTGATCCATTCCCAACCTTTTCAATCGGAGATCACTAACAAACACATCAAGGCATCTAGGGGAATCAAAGGGAGATTAAAATCATCAAGTTAAAGGCTTAAAAAACATGTTTTCACACTTAAGCACAAATTAAGGGACAATCATGAAACCATGCTATTTCATTGAATAAATGTGGGTAAAAGGTGATAAAATTCTCTAAAATCAATACAAGATAAACCCTAAATATGGGGTTTATCAACCTTTCCACATTTAAACCAAGCATGTCCTCATGCTTAAACCAAGAATGAAGTAAGGCACTCCGCCTGGGGAGTACGGTCGCAAGACCGAAACTCAAAGGAATTGACGGGGGCCTAGATAGATAGGGGGAATTTATTCAATGGAAACTAATCAAATGCAATCTACCTATATGCAACTATCGACATGAATGCAATTGCTCAGTCGAAATAAATCAATTCCTCAAGAATACATATATAAGCATAAGGGCCAAAGGTATTAACAAGTCTAATCCACAATTGGATTGAGTTGTTAAATATTTTTACAAACTTGCATAAAAAGTGATGATTGTAGGTGTAAACATGTAATCGAGTATCAAACCCTCACCAGATGTATTTGCACTCTATTCGCTCAAGTGTTTAGGGTTGATTCTCTCAATTCTCTCCTAATCATGCTTTCTAAGATTTGTTTTTCTTTTAACAATCAACATATATTTAATGCATGCATACATCTATCATGAGATCTTATCTTTAGGTTGTAATGGGGTTAGGGTCAAGGTAGGATGCATATATGGTTAAGTGAGCTTGGAATTTGAATTTTTGATAAGCTTAAACTTCCCACCTAACCTATGACATCCTATACAATTTCAAAGCTAACCTAACTACCCATTCTTCTCACTTTTTCACATACTCATGTATTTTCTTTTCATTTCACAACACTTATGCATCGATTTTATTGAGCTACACTTTGCTTTGGGGCATTTTGTCCCCTTTTTATTGTTTTTCTTCTTTTTCTTTCTTTTTCTACTTTTTTTTCTTTTTCTTTTCTTTTTCACATATATTTTTTCTTTTTCTTTTATTTTTTTCTCATTTTTTATTTTTCTTTCTTTCAAGCTACATACAAGAACATCAATGCATAAGGTCTATACATTTTAATTAATACATGAGTATGTACCCAATTCCCAATATTTTCAATAACAATCCAAAACTACCCTTTTATTCACCCAATGTCCCAAGATTTTCCACACTTGAATGTTACACACACACTAGCCTAAGCTAATCAAAGATCCAAATAAGGACATTTATTGTTTTTCGCT